>NC_137335.1:11440740-12000512 GCF_965287045.1 Carcharhinus amblyrhynchos | reverse complement strand
CTCTTATCTATCTATCTATCTATCTATCTATCTATCTATCTATCTATCTATCTATCTATCTCTTTGACTGCCTGTCTATATCTCTGTGTATCTGTGTCTGTCTGTCTCTTTTTCTCTCTCATCTATCTATCTGTCTCTCTGTCTGCCTCTCTGTCTGTCTGTTTGTCTCTCTCTCTATCTATCTATCTGTCTCTCTGACTATCTGCCTATATCCCTGTATATCTGTGTCTGTCTATTCGTCTCTCTCTCTCTCTCTAATCTATCTGTCTCTTTATCTGTCTGTCTGTCCATCTCTCTGTCTTTCTGGCTATCTCTCTATCTATCGGTCTCTCTCCCTCTCTTTCTCTATCTTTCTATCTATCTGTTTGTCTATCTCTTTCTATCTGTCTCTCTGACTGCCTGTCTAAATCTCTGTCTACCTGTGTGTGTGTGTGTGTGTCTATCCGTATATTTCTCTGTCAATGTCTCTCTGTCTATCTCTCCGTCTATCTATTTCTGTGTCTGTCTCTCTATCTCATCTATTTATTTATCGTTTGTGTTATATACACCTACCACCCCTATTCCATTTTAAAATTAGTGATCCTCTGTTCCAATACCCTGCACACTATTAGATACGGATCCAAGTTACTGGTAAGAGGCGCACTTTGTATATTAATTTCTCTAATTGTGTGTAATTAGATAATGATGGGGGAATAGCTTCATTCAACAGCTGAGTAAACGGGGCTTGTGCTTTAGCAGACATCTGCTTAACCAGCCCAGACCTGCCAAAAACGTACAGCGAAACGGTATATTCCCGGATGCCTCATGAGAGAGAGACAAAAAAGGGAATATTTGGAAATGCAACTTGATCGGAACATTTCCGAATGAGAGGAATGCTGTGTTTTTTCCCCCACACCCTTCAGCCTTCGCTCCCACGCTTAGCGTCTTAACGTTTCCATAATAAAACGGTGACTCTCAATATTTCAGTGATGGAAATTAACTTTTTGAACACATTGGGCAAAAAAAACCCAAAACCCCGAAAGACGTGCTGATTAGATGCTGAATTGTCCCTCAGTGTACCCGAACAGGCGCCGGAGTGCGGCGACCCGGGGATTTTCACATTGCAGTGTTCATAGAAGCCGACTTGCGACACTAATAAATTAACTTAAAACTTGAACAAATTGTGCGAAGGGAACGGAATATTTCGCTTTTTTAATCCCATGCTTGCTAGTGGTTTGTATCTGTCCCGCATCGTTGACTGTTAGAGCGCTAAGTGTGCCTTTTAAAACGAATAGCAATTTTAACTTGCAACTGAAACAGACCAATTTTCAACAAGTGCAGCCAGAACACTGGGGCAAATGAGGTAGCGGCCAGCGGCCTCTCGTGGTGGAGTTGCAATATTGCGGGGGGGGTTTTATATTAGTAAAAAACAAATTTAAAAGGCTCTCACCGCACAACAATGATGAGGCTAAACATACTTATTAATAGAATCGGCAATGTTATATAAAAAAAACGAAAGCGCAATCTAATTGGGATCTTATGACAGGTAATAAACGAAGATTGCTTCCCACCACTTAAAAGGGAGCCTTTGTTAACCAAGTGTTGTCTCCACTCGCTCCCCCCCCCCCATCCCCTCCGGCCACCCCCCACCCCCCCCCCCACCCCTTCGGCCTCTCCCCGCATGAAATGCTAATGAGTATCAGGAGGAAGTAGATTTACGCCAATGTGCCTCACAAGTGGATAAGGTACTGCACCAAGATTGTACTGTGCAGCACAGGAGAAGGAAGGCTATTCCGTTCTTGTGGGGTGGGGTGGGGAGGGGGGGGAGGGGTTGTATTGCTTGATAACTCAATCCTTAAAAGAGTCCTAATCCCCCAAGCCTCTTCCAAAATATTTGCCCTTTGCAGAGATTGCCCGCGCGGAGCGCAATAATTGCAATCCCTTGTTTACCCTCGGTACTTAGACAATTAGCCGATAATTCACCTTAGTATCTAAAACAGCAAACAAACCCGCAGGCCTTGCCTCTTACTCTCGGCAAATATTCTGTCCGTTTTGTTTTCCAAGACGCTTGGCAAGTGAGACAAAGTTGAGGTGTGTGGGGGTGGGGGGGGCGGGGGGGGAGGGGAGCTTGGTGGGTAACGAGCGCCCGCAGTTCAAGGCAAAAGGCAGGCGTCTTTATTATATTTTCTGGGTCAAAAACCCTCTGTTGTCTCGAGTGATCTCGAAGTACCGGTTCTGGTGAAGTGTGAAATATGTTGGAGACTCCAATTTCCTCTATCTTTCATTTCAAATAAATCTTCCCCTTTCTCTCCCACTGTCAATTATTGAATATCATTTTATTAATTAATATATACATTGTCAGATGAGAGGTTCTCAACTTTTTAGGATGAAGGGTGCGTCAATTTTGTTTTACTATATATATATAT
The DNA here is from genome assembly GCF_965287045.1 of Carcharhinus amblyrhynchos. NCBI lineage: Eukaryota > Metazoa > Chordata > Chondrichthyes > Carcharhiniformes > Carcharhinidae > Carcharhinus > Carcharhinus amblyrhynchos. Next base: position 11,998,107 of record NC_137335.1, on the reverse strand, counting down.
AATTGACTCCCTTATTTCTAACCTGACGCTCACGCCAACCCCATCCACTTCTGCCCGTGCGTGGGCTCAGAAACCGCTGGAAGGTGAGACTGGAGTCACTCGGAAGAATATAACATTACTCTTTGGCACTACGTGGGAAGCAGCATTGTGGAGAATACCCGCAATCCACAACTATCACAGAGACTACAACGAAAAGATCTGTGAAAGTTTGCCGCCAGGAGTCCAGGCAAAATTACAACCGAAACCGAATCCCGGTAAATATGATTAAGGAAGTTGGATAATCTTGCCAGGTTCCGGATACTTTAAGAATCCTAAGGCTGAGAGAGAGGAAATAATAATAGCACCCTGTTCTGAAAGCAGATTTACCTTTACACCGGGGTTGTCCCACTTAATTAGACATCACAATTTTTTTAAATTGTTAATGTCAAATAGCACTATCCGTAGGCGCTTACACACACGCACGTAAAACACCTCATTTACACCCCACCATGCAACAACGGATATCCCCACACATTTTCATTTCTGTAGACCCAAGGAATCCTAAAGTGTCTTTCGCAGATTAGTAATATTCGTTGTTGCATGTGCCTCACTCCAACACAAACATGCTCAAACTCTGCAATGACAAAACCTGAAGTGACATTTCTGCACATCAGTTATACGTCTAAATACAGTTCACCAGCAATCGATTAAAATTAAAAATCTCCGGCAAATATCCCAGTTTTTATATGACAGAACACTAAATTCATTTTTTTGCCTTGCCTTTTTAACTGATTGAATTGCTGTCGTTTGGACAAGGGGGCTATTGGGTTTGCCCAGTGTAAAGAAATTGTTCGGGGGCATTCTGGAATTATAGATAGAAATAGTTAAAAACGTGTTTGTACATTCCTTTCTCCCCCTCCCCCCTTGAATTAATGTGACACTCTGGTCGATATATAAAGGGGGGGGAGGAAAAAAAAGGGATCGCTGTTATCTGTGAAAGAGGACTTCCAGAATAAATATAGCACGAATTTTTAATTTGTCTTCTTTTCAAGGACAACAATGCTGGTTTTGAAAGCTTCACACAATTTGGGTTTTGTGAGGCTTCTTTTCTCTCCCCCCCCACCTCCCCCCCCCCCGAGACCAGCTGCACATATGGAATACAGCATGTACAACAAGAGTTACAATAGTACCAACTGACAACCGTGACAAAAAAACGCCCCCATACCTCTCCCTCAATCTCGGTATGCACTGGCTTGTAGATAATAGCTTGAATGGCGTCCACACCGAATTTGTCCCTCGTTAATATGCACGCCTCTAACATCCTTAACTACCAACCCGCGCCCTTTGTGATGTTTTGTCTCCCTACTGTATATTGTCCAAAGATAGACTAGGCAAATGTCAATGTGTGAAATATAGGGCCTGGGGACTTGATAGGGACCAATGCATTGTATCGAGTTGAGGGCAATCTCGTCAACTCCCTTGTCCTCCTGGGTTACAAGTAATTTGCCCTTGCAATATTTGCCACACTTGAATATTTTCCCGTTACAATTAAAACAGACCCACTTTTATTTAGTCCAAGTTTGTTTTAGAAAGCGAGCGTTTCAACTTATTTTCTGAGTGTCGGGGGTGGGCTCTGTTGATTTGTTGAGTTACCCCGCGCAAGCCACTTAGTGTCATGGAAGTGGGATATCTCAGTCAGCACTGCCCTTCAGATAATAATCCCGGCTTCGATAGTGAGTGTTTGCAATCGGTAGGGTCAAAGTTGTTTTGTTTATGTTTAAAACAAAAACAGAAATACACTTCATTGCAGTACGTCTACTTGTGAGACATTAAAAAAAGTAGTCCAGTTCAGCCTCATCTGGGAAAAGTTTGGAATGGGGATGTGGCGTTTGGGGTGACACGGAAATAAAGGGCGGGGATACTCGATGCACTCATTTGCTTACAACACCGGTTAAGTTACAGTTTCGCCTTCCTTTCTCGAGAATAGTTCAGGAGATGCCACGAACGGGGGTCCTTTTTTGTCCAGATACTAAACGGGATGTGCCAATGCAGTGCGCCCGAGATAATCGTGTTTACTGTAGATATTCAATTAAGTTAGATCATCACCAATAGCTTTACAGAGAATTCAGTTGGGACGGTCCAAGTTTGTTTTATGTGCTTTGATTCCGCTTTGCATCTCCCAAGGGCCTACCCCCTGCCCCCCACTGCAAGTCAGAACGCAAATCTCTTAGCAAACTTGGGGCGAAATTGTTGCGGTTTCCCCCCCCCCGCGCCCCCATCTCTCTTGCTTACTCAATTCTACGAATTCTTGCTTCGAGTTCCTAAAAGTGTGTGTTGTGTGTTTTTTTGGGAAGGGGGTCAATGCAAGGACACTAATAAGATGAATTCGCTGCAACATTCTCACATTCGTTCGCTAGAATGTTCTTTAAAGCGAGATTAAGTCTGAGATCACCCCCCCCCCCTCAACCGACTCAAAGAACTGTTCCTGCCCCGCTGCTATTCGGACCTAGGTTGTGTTAAGTTGATCTTTCTCTACACCCGAGCTGTGACCCTAACACTACATCCTGCCCCCTCTCCTTTCCGCCTCCCCTATGTGTTCTATGAACGGTATGTGTAGCGTGCAAGAAACAACGCCTTTTAATTGTATCCCAAGACACGCGACAATAACAAAGCAAATTAAATCGGATCAGACTGCACTGTTCAGAAATTATTTTAAAAAGGGGTGGATATTAAAATCTCACTCCAACTCGTTCTGCAGCTAGGAGTTAAGGGAAAAAAATTAGAATTAATCTTCCGAATTAAACAAGAAGGTTATGGCACGGCCGAATGAAATATAGTCATCTATTTATCTACCCCCAAAGCCTAGATTTAAGAAGCTCCTGCTGGTTAGGTTCCTAGGCGAGACCCTGTGTACACTTAGTCTAAGTCAAAGTCAACCCATTGAGACGGCACAGGCGTCAAAAGCCCCTCAGCTGAAGAAGCACTTTAAGTTTAAGTGTATTTTATTTCTTCTGCCCAGCCCTTGAGATGCAGAACAAGCTACTGGAGTGTGTCACCAATGTCCTTTCGCCATTCGGCCGATTGGAATTCGCTCTTTATTTGATAAAAAACACACACGCACACACACACACACATAAAGCTTTTGCACAGCTTTGAAACAAGCAAGACCCCATCGCCCTCTCTCTCTCAATTCCTCTCTGTCACCTCAAAGTATTTACTGGACGTGTTGGAGAATGATGAAGAGGGGAAATTTTAAAAACAAAGGTTGCAAAACGCGGAAGTCTCAGGAGGTTGTGTGTACCCGCTAGCGAATCCCAAATGCACCCCCCCCCACCAAAAAAAGCCAGCCACAAACACGGGTTAATACCATGGAGGGAAACGTATCAGTTTTTTTTCCAGACACATCATTTTATTAAAATTCTTAATATATAAAAAAACTCGGAAAAGTATCTTATCAAGGCGCCCTTTTTTTTGCTGTTGTTTGCATTTATCGACACCGTTATTTTCAGAATCTTTATGACACGGTCTTTACATGGGGGAAAGAGAAAAAAAAACTCTTTGCCAATTTAGGCGCACGCAAAAACAGTAAATGACCGCAATGCCCTCTCCCACCTCCCCTTCCCATCCCATCCCATCCCTTCCCCTCCCCTTCCCTCCCCCCCCATCCAAATAACACCCCCACAAAAACACAACTAAACGCTTCGGTTACAAAGCCCCCATAAATATTTCAAATAACAATTCTTTCCTTTTAAAAAAGAGGGGAGAGAAAACGCCGCGAAGGTGAAACCGTAAAACGGAGGGGATTTGTTTTGGGGGGGGGGGAGGTGGGGGAAGGGGAGGGATGGGGTGAAAAAAAAGTGTCTTTTCTTTATGTGCATTCACTCCAACGTTAAGTAATGAGAAATCATTCCGACATCACACGGACAGACTTTACAAGTCACAGGGAGAAGTTAAATCGGCGGGCTGTCTAAACAGGCGAGGGGGCCAGTTTCAGAGTCGGTAATGTCCAATGAAAATAAAAGCTCCGCCGCCTTTACAGTTCCAGATGTGTGTTGTTTCGTGTATATATATATGTATTCGATATATATATACACACACACATACACGCACACACACGCACACATACATTATATATATATGTATATATATTTACATTTTCCACCCAATTCAAAGCAGTCCAGATTCACCAAGTCCACTGTTGAGTCTGCACCAGCGGGTGTGTGTGGTACTGGGGAGTCGTAGCAGAACTGAAATGGGAGTTATACTGCACGTGTTGCAGCGACTGCGTGCTGTAGGCTGGGAAGGCGATGCTAGTCTGGAAAGTCGCCGCCGTCAAGTCCTGCGGTTTGAGAGCGTTTGTGACCATGCTAGCGTGGCACGGTTTGCCATCCCGGACCAGGACGGGGACGGCGACCCGGCGGGGCGAAGGGAGGGGGTTAACGTCCATACCTTTCTCGGCCCTGGCCCTCTTCATCTTGTACCTGTGGTTCTGGAACCAGATCTTCACCTGGGTGGGAGTCAGGCGGATGAGGCTGGCGAGGTGTTCCCTCTCGGGCGCCGACAGGTACCTCTGCTGTCGGAAGCGCCGCTCCAGTTCGTAGGTTTGTGCCTTGGAGAAGAGCACCCGCCGTTTGCGCTTCTTGCCGGACTCGCTGTCATTGCTGGAGGTCTCGGTGGCGTTGTCCGGCGACTCGTCCGCCGAGGGCTCGGAGGACTTGCTGGAGGAGTTCTGCTGTTGCGAACTGGCGGTGGAGATCCCGTGAACTGAGCAAAGAGAGAGAAAGACAGAAAAAGATATTTCACTGTGAAACTCACTTAACAGAAATCTCAAATCCTCCCACCTCCAGTAATCAGTTGGAAATGCAAGTTTTAAAATAAAACAAAATGTGGAAAATTTAAATTTTACCTTTTGGTTTAAGACTTATTTTGTTGCATTCGAACTTTTAGATTGTATCAAAACTCCTGGAAAGGGGGAAATCATTGTTCCACAAGGGAGGCACAGGTTACAGGGACCGTGGGGTGGATTTAATTTTCCCCTGAATTATTTACCCCGGTATTGCCCAAGAACTAAGTCATCTGGGGGTACTTACGCGAGTACTGGATGCTTTCGGTGGTGGCCAGCCAGCGGGTGTAAGGGTTGTCGGCGCTGTCGTAGAAGGGGTTCTTGAGGGGCAGCCTCTGCACCGTTTCCAGTGGGCTTTGGCGGGCGAACCCCGACGTCTTGGCCCCTCCTCGGCTGTCGGCCGCCTCTCCGTCCTCCTCGGTCGCCTCGGCCGCCGAGCCGTCCTCGTCGTTGGTGTCGGGAAGGTCGAGAATGTCCTTGACTGAGAAGCCAGTCTTTGTGGTGGTCAACGACATTCTTTTTTGTCCAAATTTATATGCAGGCAAAGTTGGAGCGCCGGTTCCACTCTCTCTCTCTCTTTCTCCCCCTCCCTCCCTCCCTCCCTCCCCCCCAACCCCCCTCCACTCTTTCTCTTCCCCTCCCCACCTCCCTCCCCCCCCCCCACCCACCCAACCTCCTTCTGAAATCCGCTGTGGGGGAAGAGGAGATTCACAGGCAAGAGAAGCGGTGGAAAGGCGTATCAGTTAAGTAGTGGTCCCTCTCTAAGCTCCTGTTGAATCGCACCATTTAGTGGGAACATTTAGCGTGTGACCTTCCTCTCCATCTCAGACACACACCACACACCACACAGAACAGCTTCATTCTGGCGAGTCCGGGCACACAACAACAACCAAAAAAAAATATCTATTATCAAAGCTTTTTTTTTGTCCACCACCACCCCCCCTTCTCTCCTCCTTCCCCCCCTACGTTTCAATCAACTCAAATCCTGCGTCTGGTGCGCCCTTGTGATGCAGAAGGAATGAGCCATTGCCACAGACTGATTCAACTCCTAGCCGGGTTGGTCACACAACATGGACCTGCAGAGAGACAGAGAGAGAGAGAGAGAGAGAGAAAGCATTTAATAAAAAGAAGTGCCAGAGGTTGAACACGTGTGGGCGGGTCCTGGGAGTCAAGTGGGTGAAGTGTATGTTTACCGAAGTGGAATTATGGGGTTGGGGGGGGGGGAGGAATTTGGGGATGATTTGTATTGGGTTGGGAGAAGGAGTGAAGGAAGGGAAGGGGGGTGGGGGGGGGGGGACAGATACCTGACTCCTCACCATTGGTGCTTCAAGCCACGATGAGTGGTTGAGCGTGCAATTAATTACAAAGATTGGGAGGGCTTTTTTTATATATATATAAGGCTTGATTTACATACAAAAGACATCCAAGTAGCCTGATATCCAGCGTACTTGAAAATGTTATTTAACAAATTGCTCTGGAAAGCGTTTTGCATTCATCCCTCGCCTTTTCCACAAGGCAGAGGCAGAGAGAGAGAAAAAAATTGCAGGCAGAAAGGAACGGTCTCTGCCCCAGTGAGAGAGACAGAAAAACTGCAGCAATTTGATTCGAATTGCAAGTACATTCTGAGACCGCAGCACTGCGATGGGGACAGCGGGAGGGCGAATTGGAGAATAGCACTAAGTCACAGCTCCAAGATAGGAAGACTTGCTTTTTTATATATATATATATAACACACTCCATCATTTCCCATTCGCCTTCAATGTCCAATGTATCCAAGCTGCACAAAACAGTTTGCCCCTGTCAAGGTCTCGATTAGATTACCGTTGAACTTGTGTAATGTCATGAAATGGTCACTGGGACAAGGTGCAGCCCCATTCCACTCACCCAGGAACCCCCTACACACACAAACGCACAGACCCACTCTCCACATAAAAATCACATTTGCAGAAGTAACCCACTAAGGAGATTTGACCAGGTCTTTATTTCTCACAACTTTGTTACACACTTTTTTACTCAAATGAACTGGAGAGACTGCGGTTTTTATGTGTATCTGTATACAGATATTATATTTGTATTTATATGAGCACATCTGGGAAAGCCCGGTTCAATCACTGCTTGGAATTGCCGTGTGCAATTTATTACACTTGATTTCTCTCTCTCTCTCTGCTCTCCCTCTCTCTGTCCCCTCTCTCTCTGTCCCTTCTCTCTCAGTCCCCTCTCTCTGCCTCTCACAATCTCTGCCCCCTCTATATGTAATTCCACTCTCTCTGCCCTCTTCCTCTATCTGCCCTTCTCTTTCTCTGTCCCTATCTCTCTTTGCCCCATTCCCCTTTCTCTCTGTCCCTTCTCTCTGTCCCCCCTCTTTCTACCCCTCTCTCTGCCCCTTCTCCCACTTTCCCCCCTCTCTAAACCCCCTCCCTTTCTGTTCCCCGTCTCTCTGTCCCCCCTCTCTCTGTCCCCCTTTCTCTCCTCCCTCTCTCTTTGCTCACCCGTCTCTCTATATTCCCCTCTCTCTCTGCCCCCCTTCTCTGTCTCCCTCTCTCTCTGCCCCCATCCATATCCCTCTTCTCTCTGCCCCCTTCTCTCTCCATACCAGCCCCCCCTCCATCTCCCTCTCTGTTCCCCTCTCTCTCTGTGCCGTCCATCTAGTATGTGATTTGGGTGACAATGCCGCAGGTTTTACCAACTCCTCAGCGCATCTTGGGTGGTCGGATTCAGGCAAACACAAATACAAACCTATTGCTAAGCTGCGGACAATGGGGGAAATGTAGACAAATGTCCAACTCCTGTTGGAAGCCTTTGTCCGGGGCCAGTTTTTGCATTTATTTCAGTCGGGACATAATAGATGATTGACGCCCCGGTACAATGTGTTCTAACTGTTTGGAATAAATCTGAGGTTGTTCCGAGTTGTCATGGTATTCAACGGCGTTCAATGGACTATCTCTTCATTCAACCCTTCCACAATATTAAGGCAACTCCTTCATGTTAACGCTGCCTGTCTCTCTTTCCTTCTCTTTCACCAGCCCACACCCCCCTCCCATGAATCGATTCAGAACATCTTCGATCACAGAATCGATGTTTTGTGTGTGTGTGTAACTTCCAAATATTGGAAGCAACGTGGGGAATGTGTTCTGTACAAATCAGAGCCTAGCTCTGTACAGTGGACCACAATTTCGATGGGATACTTGCAATGGCACATTATTATCCCTCATCTGCGGGCGATAGGAAGCATTCCAACGAGTTCACCTCACTAAAATATGAAAATTTATGTCAATGTTAAGTGCCAAAGAATCACAAAATCAAAACGTCAAGATTCCTTGAAGAGCCGTTTGGGATTATTGATACCCCAGTCCTGTGAAAAATATTAGGCACACGGATATCTAATTGAAATAATCGGGCGCTGGGAGTGTACAATTGGAGGTAGCCAATTTCACGAGCCCCCTCCTTCTGTCAGCACTACCTGCACCGTGTTACAGAACGGTCACATTATCAGGTCATTGACACATCAGAGGCAATTTAGAATGAAATCGCTTAAACTGAAAACCTCCCCTATTTTATTAGCACAGCCCTGCTCTCGGAAGAGAGGCTGTAAAGGGTTTATTTTTATCGTTTAAGTTTATTTATTTATTAGCCACAAGTAGGCTTACATTAACACTGCAGTGAAGTCACTGTGAAAAGGGAGACAACATCCTTGCTCCAATTCTTTTTCTGTCATTTGACCTATTATTGCTATCATTAACACACACACACACACAGACATAGGCCTGTCTCTACCTTCCCTCTAAACGCATTTGATTAATTGAGTCGAACTTTTTCGCTAAATCCAGTAGCTATTTTTCTCTCCAGGGAACACCAGTATTGATTTAAGCAATAATTATTGATTGTAGATTCGAATATTTCAGCCACCCGCACAAGAAACAAGTTCAGGTTGGCTGGTAACACTTCTTTCTAAAAGAAAACAGGTCTATTTAAAAGAAAAAAAACCTTTCGTTAGTTATATAAAAAAAACCCTTCGGGCGTCCCTAACATCCGGAGGTTTAAACAACCCTGTTCCCCAGTCATTGCAAAATCAAACACAAAGTCGCAGCCGTGTTTTTATTTGCTCTGTTGGTTCTGCAGAGAATCAGAGCAATACAGTGTGGTTTCAACCTGTCTAACTTAGACCACCTGATAAGTAAATGTGACCTCCAGGAGTTTTTTTTTTGGCTGGGGGGGTGGGGGGGGGGGCAGGCAGAATATTCCGTGAATGATTAACCATGCAGCCCAAGATAACACAAAGTCCATTGTTAAAACACACACACACACACATAGGCACTGAAATACATTTGCCTCTCCGGCTTAGCCTTGCTCGGTTACACTGCGAAATGCCGATAACACAGCCTTCTCCAGTAACCGACTGCAATCGATCAGGTCTTTGCTCCACTTTTGCAGAGTGACGGCTCCTAAGTTAATAATAATTCCTTCCCGCCTGTCTTGCGAACGACAACTTATCCGAGGCGCCACATTCTGTACCATCCCGGGTGACCAAGTTTAGGGTCTCAGACGCGATTACATGGGTGTTAATTGCTGAATATTTCAGATGTTCGGTCTTATTATTACTTAAAGAGGTTTAGAATTTTTTTAAAGAAGATGTGCCATCGCCGCAATTTGCTACACCAGTTTTCCAATGCCTGTTTGGCCAAAATAAAAGTGAGGGCGAGATTTCAACGCAAGCAAAGGATGGATGAAGGGTGTGTGTGTGTGTGTGTGTGTGTGCAAAACAGCAAAAGGCTTGCGAGTCTCGAATACAGAGATTGGAGAGTGAGCAGCACATAACTGGGGGTCTTCACATTGTGCGCTGGACTTGAACTGTGTCTCTCTTTCTAGGGTGAGCGCTGAAACAAGACGTGATAAATGACCTTTGCACAAAATCTTAATCCCCTCTCGCCGAACAGCCTGATAGGACCGAGGGGTTATTTGAACAATCCAACCAGAGTCTGAAAGGCAGAGGTAAATGTGCACAGGATAAGTGGTTGTACTTCAACTCAAGTGCCCTCTAGATGTGTTTACCTGTTTACTTTTGCAGGTAGCTTATACACACACACACACACACACACACACACGCATTATATATATATATATAAAACCCTACTCACCAAGCCTCCCTACTGGACCCAAGCGGGGGAACGTTCTCCGCCCCCCAATTTCTAGCGACACAAGTAACTTTTGAAGTGTTTGAATTGGGGTGTGTGGAGAGACGGGGAGTTGTTTTATTCCAACCCAAGCCAAGCAGAGGAGAAAGCACCTTGACGCATCTGGGGAGAAGTGATGGTCTTTCAGAGATAGACGGTGGAGGTCACTGTGGCCAAGTGGCCGCATTTGATCAATTAAATTTGGGGGTATTTTGGCGCTGAAGCGTAATAGGATGACATTGTACAGCATTAGTGAACTAGAGGTGGTTTCAAAACCGCCTCAGCTGCAGTAACTTAGTAAGGGACAGCGAACGACCGGGGCGGGGGGGGGGGGGGGGGGCGGTGGGGTGCGGGTGCGGGGAGTACAGATGAACCGAATCCTATTGCTGGGTCTGACTGACGGTGGGATTCTTGTCCATTGCAATCGCGAGACGGGTTAAAAAATTACAAACACCCTCCACCCAAAATATTCCTCATCATTCCGTGCCAATTGGAAATGACTGAGAACTGAAATAACAAGAAGGGAAGACCCCACCTGCACAACATAAGGGACAGGGAGCGAATATTTACATAGGCAGTGAGGACTCAAAGGGAGAAAATCTGAACACAATTGTGAACGGTAAGACTCGCGGTTAAACGATTACAGTTAAAACAATCTCTCTCAATATCCTTTGTCCTAGCGGGTGCCGGCAATGGAAAGTTTCATGGTGTAACCTTCGCACCAATAGAAGATTTATAAATTTATGATTGCCTGTTTTTTGTTTGTTTAAATATATGAAGTATAGACAATGTGTCCAGGTAATCATTTGCAATGCGAGGACATGACTATTTCTGCGGCCAACGATGGTAACGGAACTTCTCCCTCCCTGTTCGTTAGTGAAAATGTCTAACTGAATACGGACTGCAGTCTGGGTCTGGTGAGAAACTCCAATACAAAGTGCGTCTTAACAAGCAGCGATGAGCCTGGCGCGTAGATCATTCGGTTTAAAATGAAATGCGCCGCTTCGTTTCGTCTGTGATAAATCTGGAACTCGGAGCTGACTTTTGCTGACAAAACGCCCGCTTGTCACTGCTAAATATTAATCTGTTTTAATAAAAGAAAATCCCCCTCAAATATCAAATACTTGTCTGGCCCGCTACCCTGTCTTTTGATAGAGGTGCATAGAATTAGCACGCATTCCAGAGAGGGGGAAAAAAACAATATAACAATCCACCCTAAAATGTTAAAAGGTAGTATTTATGTTCTCAGCTTTAGAAAAGATCTAATTGCCTGTTGTGTAGAATAGGATTGGAGCCCCATTATCAAAGGGCTCCCGATGTGACGATGCAGTGAAACATGTTCTAAAGTGGCATTTGTGCTACTGAAATTGGGATTAGCTTGTGAGTGCTCAGGGCTTTATTTTTGGGTTTTTTTTCCCCCTGTGCACCCCTAGTTTCCAGTAGTAAGCAATTGGGTAGATCACCCCACTAACCCCCCGAACACACCCCAGCCCCCGGGCGAAGCGCTGGAAAAGTTAATAAAAACATTAATCACTGTACAATATGATTTTTTCCCCTTCTTTTAGTACAATGCAAAACCCGACTACCCAAGAGGAACGCGCTATCTCTCAACGGAGCTACTGCGTGGAGCAAGTCCATTTCGATATCACCTCACACACAGTGCGCCGTTCTGTAATCCGATTGAAGTGGCGCCCCTGGCTACAGTTTAGCGGCCCATTTGCTAAAATTTCATTTGAAAAAAAATGAAACATTTTTTTCTCCCAGAGGCGAAAAGCTATTCGCTTTATTCTTTCGCGTCCGCTAATGATTAGACATGTCACATCAGAATGTATTTCTTTCTCTCTCTCCCTTTGCAAACGCCCCCCATACCCACCCTCGGGGGCAGATTGCCCCTATTTATTCGCCAAATCAAAGCGTTAACGATTTACCTAAAAACGATTAACTTACAATCTATTTTTATTAAAGAAGAAGAGATAAATTAAATCCTTGCTTAACGACATTTAATTAATGCTTTTTAATATCCATATGTGTATATAATCTTGTAGTTGGGAGTCTTTGTTGTCGATTTAATGCCCGTATCCTCAGGGAACAAGTGGCACAGGGTGTTTGGGGGAAGAAAGGAGCCTTACTGTTGTAAAGTTATCAGAATTAAACGCGCCGGGGAGCATTTGTCCAGCATTGGCCAAGTACAAAGTACAAGTATCACAGCTCGGTATGGCTCCTGCTCTGCCCAAGACTGCAAGGAACTACGAAAAGTCGTGAATGTAGCCCAATCCATCACGCAAACCACCCGCCCATCCATTGACTCTGTCTATACTTTCCGCTGCCTGGGCAAAGCAGCCAGCATAATCAAGGACCCCAGGTACCCAAGACTTCTCTTCCACCTTCCTCCATCGGGAAAAAGATACAAAAGTCTGAGGTCACTTACCAACCGACTCAAGAACAGCTTCTTCCCTGCTGCTTTTCAATGGACTTACTTCGCACAAAGTTGGTCTTTCTCTACACCCTAGCTATGTCTGTAACACCACATTCTGTGCTCTCTCCTTCCCTTCTCTATGAACGGTATGCTTTGTCTGTATAGCGTGCAAGAAACAATACTTTTCACTGTATCCCACAATACACGTGACAATAATAAATCAAATCAAAATCGAAATAAAGTCCGCCCCCTGTCATTGAAGGCCTTACTTAAGTCGAAAGATGCAAAGAGATGTGGAGAAAACAGTCTACAGGTAACCTTGTAGGGTTTGGACATTGGGCGAGATATTAAGGGTGAATTTCAGGAAAGTGAAGCGTGTATCTAGTGGGGGTCTCCAAAATTGAAAAGACCCCCCCCCCACCCTCCCCGCACGCAAATTGACCGTTGGAACAGGTTTTGAGAAGACTTTGACTCTCCCCTCCCCTATTTCCTTACTGTGATTCGGACGGGAGAGAAAAACGCAAAATTTTGAGAAAGTTTGAAGTTAGATCCGAAGCCGAGCCCGAATCCTGTTCTGTCGCCCCGTCCAGCCGGGTGAGGGTTTTCTGCTGATGCACTGGCGAACTCTACTGACACAAACCGGAACTGTCACAAGTCAGTTGGAGTCATCCTTCAGAAAAGAGGGTTATGTTAAATATATATTGAAGGGGGCTAGCGGGAGGTAGTGATATTTAGTCGGGGTGGGGAGTGGGGGGGGGGGGCTATTCGGGGAGTTCCGGGCAACTTTGCACAGGCAACATAAAAAATAGCATAAAATCAGTATTTAAGCGGTGTTGCATTATATGTGGAGTGATACCCTCCGTTAATTTTACGGTGCAATTAAACAAATGTTAGTGCTAGAAAAGTATCATAAAAACATTGGGGAAAAAGTCCTGCCTCATTGTTTAATCTCTTTAGATATTCTTAATAATATTACAGCAATCGCCTTCAATATATTAGGAATTTACAAATGTCTGCGCGGGTCTATATTTTGAACTCTTTGACAAGAAGTGATAAGTTTGTATGTCCATGAACATACGCTAAACTTTACATATCATAGGCTCAAACGTCTAAAAACCTCCCCTCCGCCGTGAAATTATATCTTAAATGCATTTCCCTGCAAACCCCCGTCCGTGCCCTACTGTCTGTGGGGATTACCAGCCGGCACACCATCATACCCGGGGATTTATATTTGTTTCGGATCTAATGGTTGCTTTATGTGACCAGCGATTTCGACCTACGTAGCGGGCACGGTTAACCCGAACCCTCCGGGGGCATATTGGGAGCTGGGCAGCCGGGGGAGAAGGGAGGGTTGGCCTTGTCAAGTGGTGCTGGTGGGGTGGCTAACGCCAAAAAGGGGTTAGAATGGGGACCACCTGGAAGGGGTCCAAAGTTGGGAATGCATTCTTCTTTCCGGCACGGTGATGAAACCTTACTTGTGTGTGTGTGTGTGGATATGCAGACTTTATAACTACACTAGTGCAAGATCGCAGTTGCAAATTGCTGGCAGCCCCAGCGTATGACTGCCATCGAAACAGGCTGATTGCATATATATTCCTTCCCTCCCTCTCCATTCTAAACACAAAACATTAAACAATTTTAGACAGCCCCCATTAAAAACCGCCGAATAAAGCGTAACCAACGACTTGCGAAGAACGCGTCCCACTTAGTGAACCTTTCCGAATCCGCGTCTCCTTCCCTGCTCTGGTCCGTCAACATTTTCCAGTTACTGCTCCCGCGCCGAGCAAATCCGAGGCAAAGGTAAACCCATTAAGAAAATAAGTGGTGACGGGAAGTGCTCACCTGGTAAGTGAATGAACTGGAGAGGAGTGAGTGATGTCGCCAGGTTTTTTTTTCTTGCCTTTCCCTCCCCCCCACCACCACTTTTCTCCCTCTCTCTCTCAAAAGCTCAGATGTCCTTGGTTTAGTGAAGTATCTCCAAATGGGAAGTCAGGAGTGCGTGCACAGATAAGGCTGATGCGCTTTATATACCCAGGGACACACACACACACACACACACACACACAGAAATGATCCACTCTTAATATTGTCAAAGAGCGTTTACACAGCTCGGCTTGTAACTGCGCCTCTCCACACGCAGATTACTCCGTGTTTGCTCTATCCCACGATGACGTTAGACAGAATACAGACCATATGTTCAATGGCAATAAATTGCCTATAAATGCAAACACATTTTGCTCCTTTGGTACATTCCCCTCCTCCACTCCCCAGCCCCCTCAGCCAACCTCCCAACCAACACTGATTCCCATTCTGTCCATCTCTCCGGGACAATCTCTGATGAATAAGAATTGCCTCCTTAAAACCAAATCCCATCGATTCTCTCCTTTTTCTGGTCTGAAACAGAACCTCTTCACTTTTTTTAAAAAAAGCCATACAGACCAAGAAACAGGCAGAAACTTCAAACTTGAGAGAAGTTTACTTGAATTTCCAACACCAGCCGACCACTGCCAGCCCCCCCCCCCACCAACCACCCCCCCCCGCCCCCCGCCGCCACACGAATCAAATCAATCGTTCGGTATCTAAGAAGCACAGAAACGGAGCCATATGTGGTATGTTATTTATATGTCAACGCTTCTCGTGTACACAAGATACGGTGGCGGAGCTGGAGAGATTAAAGACGGTTTTGTGATGTCGATTGCTTTGTTTTTAAACTGTAAAGTGCACTCAGGCTATGTTGTGTGTGTGTGTTTGGTGGAGGGGGGCGTTGTGGGGGGGGTGGTGGCTGGATGGACAGACAAGGGTGTTGCATTGCACATTTTATCGGCAAGTACCATTCACGCCAATATTTATTACACCCGTTTATTGTCATGGATCTCCCGTGTGCAGTTTGATAAGAGAAGATGTGGGTGGGGATCACACATTGGACAATATAGCATCCCCCCCCCCACCCCCCCCCCACACACACACACACACAACTGACAGAGTTAAAACCCTGGTGAACGCTTAAATCCTGAGTTGTGGTGGACACCGTTTCACAGGCGGTCCTTCACCGAACAACCTTAAAACAGCCAAAAGCTCATTGATCACTCCACGGTGTTCCTGAATATTTCTGACCGAGGTGAGGCAGCACACTGGAGTGGAACACGGCACAAGACATGTAATTTCCTCAGCAAATACTTGCCACCCGGGTCTGTGTCACGGAGGGCGGGGGGTTTGGGGGGGGGTGGGCGGTAGGAATTGGGGATTGGAGAGGAATAGGCACTTTGTCTTCGGTGGCAACATTTAGACAAAGCGTGAGTGCAGTCACGCGTTTCAATGGACATTTGACTCAATTTAACTTATTATTGTCACATGTATTGGAACACAGTGAAAAGTATTGTTTCTTGCCCGCTATGCAGACAAAACATACCGTTCATAGAGTACCTAAGGGACAAGGAAAGGAGAGGGTGCAGAATATCGCGTTACAGTTACAAATAGGGCGTGGAGAAAGATCAGCTTAATAGTTGATTTGATTTATTATTGTCACATGTATTGGGATACAGTGAAAAGTATTGTTTCTTACGCGCTATACAGAGAAAGCATACTGTTCATAGCGTACATAGGGGAGAAGGAAAGGAGAGGGTGCAGAATATAGTGTTGCAGTTACAAATAGGGTGTGGACAAAGATCAGCTTAATAGTTGATTTGATTTATTATTGTCACATGTATTGGGAAACAATATATTGTTCCTTGCCCGCAAAACATACCTTTCATAGAGTACATGGGGGAGAAGGAAAGGCGAGGGTGCAGAATATAGTGTTGCAGTTACTGATAGGGTGCAGAGAAAGATCAGCGTAATATGTCTTAGAACCGTTCAAAAGTCTGACAGCAGCGGGGAAGAAGCTGTTCTTGAGTCTATATACTGATAATAAAAATGGCTTAGTTTTCACTCCTGCCCTAGCTTGGATAGGAATTGTGTACGGGTGAGTAAACTGGAAATGTATCTTTTTAGATAAAGTCTGATCTTGGGATTAAGCAGGAGGGGCCTTTATAATGGAAACAGGGTGATTGGGTGAGGAGAGACCGTTGCACTTTCTTATTGGAGAGAGTCGAGCTGGAACATCGCCCCCATAACCATTGGACTAAGTCCCAGAGAGAGAGAAAGTTTCATTTGTCTCCTCAGTCACGCTGAGCCCAGTTTATCCCTTAAAAAGTTGCATCTGAGGAGACAGATCGGTTGACAGGTGCGAGGACAATTCCTGTTCAGCCTTGTGTGTGTGTGTGCTCTCACCGAAATAAAGTCAACAGCACCTCAACCGCCAGTCACTTGCATTGCTTTTATAGATAACTTTAAAATATTTGATTGGCATTGTAAAATGCCGCTTTTGCAAGCCACGCAGTAACTGTTCAATCCATAAAAAAAAAGGTTTACAACTGCGAGCGTCTCTCCAATCCCCATCCCACTCCTGGCTTCTTTATCAGCACTTGGGACTTTATCGTTTTATAGCGAGCCGTTCAGCAATACTGGAATATTTCACTTACCGCGCCTCTTACTTTCCATTACTTTCAGATTGAGAGGCGAAAGAGCCAGGTCTCGTAAAGCTGAGATAAAGGAGTGCTTTTCTTTTATTGAGAAATGCAACAAAGTCAGGGACCCTGAACCACCAAGAGTTTCCTTTCTAATATCCGCGACTTCTGGTCCTTACCGTTCTTCGCCACATTATCTCTCATTTATTGATTAAATCAAACACATACCTTGTATCGCTCACCTGGACTTCTGCCAGGTTTAGATCGCAATGTCCCTCACTCCGCCAAATGTCTTTTATTATCTACCCTGACCCAGAACAATCACTGGCGCTTGGCATCGGAGGAAACCCTGGGGGAAGTCACCCCTGCAACTGTGCTCCTTTACGCCCTCCGCCCTTCATTGAGAAACCATGATGTGGGGATGCCGGCATTGGACTGGAGTGAACTAGAATCCTTACAGTGCAGAAGGAAGCCATTCGGCCCATCCAGTCTGCAAAACTACAATCCCACCCAGGTCCTATTCCCCTAACCCACACATTTAGCCTGCTAATCCCCGACACTAGGATCAATCTAACATAGCCAATCAATCTAACCCACACAACTTTGAAGCGAGGAAGGAAACTGGAGAACCTGGAGGAAACCCACGCAGACACAGGGAGAACATGCAAACTCCGCACTGACAGTGACCCAAGCTGGGAATTGAACCCAGGTCCCTGGCGCTGTGAGGCAGCTGTGCTAACCACTGTGTCACCATGTCACCTAACACAGTATGGACACAGTAAAAAGTCTCACAATGCCAGGTTAAAGTCCATCAGGTTTATTTGGAATCACGAGCTTTCAGAATGCTGCTCCTTCCTTAGGTGAGTGGGAACTCTGTGCCCCATCTCAGTCTGAGGACTAACATTGTCCAAATGAGGTGGCATGGTGGTTAGCACTGCTGCCTCACAGCACCAGGGACCTGATTCACTGTCTGTGTGGAGTTTGCACATTCTCCCTGTGTCTGTGTGGGTTTCCTCCAGATGCTCTGCTTTCCTCCCATAGTTTGAAAGACATGCTGGTTAGGTGCATTGGCCATGCTAAATTCTCCCTCAGTGTACCTGAACAGGTGGTGGAGTGTGGCGACTAGAGGATTTTAACAGTAACTTCATTGCAGTGTTAATGTAAACCTACTTGTGACATTAGAAGGGCTTTGGCTCGCTGGGCTTAGGCGAGGGCAGGCTTAGAGAAGGTGAGTAACAGATTTCTACCTTTGGGCACTTACAGGAGGTTGGGACATGGTAGGGAATATAGGGAGGAATGTAAGTTGCGTCCGGTGCCACATGTGGGAGTTCCTGGTGGTGTCACGTGTCCCCAAGGTACACATCTGCAGTAAATGTTTAGAACTGCAGCGATTGAGGGCCCGGGTCAGGCAACTCGAGGGGCGGCTGGAAGATGCGTTTCTAGTCAGGGAGAACGAGGAGATAATGGCTGGGAACCATGAGCAGGAGGAGGTCTCAAGGGCTGAAGAGAAGGGAGGATGGACGACTGTTAGGAGGGGAAAGAGGAAGAAGAAGAGTAGTCAGGGTCCCCCGGCCTCCCCGGAGGCCCCCCAAGGTTCATCAACAGGGGCACAGAAAAATAGGAAGGAAGGGGAGACTGACTTAGAGGGACGGAAGGGGGCTGGTAAGGTGATAGTGGTAGGGGATGGGAGGGTCCGAGGGATTGATAGGAGGTTCTGTGGGCAGGGGTGCGACTCCAGGATGGTGGTCTGCCTCCCTGGAGCAGGGGTAAAGGATATAATGGAAAGGGTAGAGGGAATTTTGAAAGGGGAGGGGACCCAGGCAGAGGTCATAGTACACGTAGGGGAGGGGGATATAGGAAGGAGGAGTAGGGGAGAGGTCCGTAGGCAATTTAGGGAGTTGGGGGCCAAACTAAAGAGCAGGACCTCCAGGGTGGCACTGTCTGGGTTGCTGCCCAGTACGAGCAGGGCTAAGAATGACGAGATCATGCAGTTGAATGCATGGTTGAGGGACTGGTGTAGGGTAGAGGGGTTTACTTATGTGGATCACTGGGAGGTGTTTAGGAGAGAAAGGCAATTGTACAGGAGGGGTGGGGAGGATTTGAACGGGAGGGGGACTAGTGTCTTAGCAGGGCGGTTAGCTGGGGTGTTCAGGAATGATTTAAACTAATAGGGAGGGGGGGTGGGGAGGTGGCTGGGAGAGAGTTGGGTGAAAGGAAAATTATAAGGGAGAAGGTGGTTCCGAGGGACACTTGTAGGTTGAACTGTGTCTGTTTCAATGCTAGGAGTGTGGCAGGGAAAACGGATGAGCTTAGGGCCTTGATGTTTGTGAGGCAGTTAGATGTGGTGGCTGTAACGGAGACGTGGTTACAGGAAGGGCAGGACTGGCAGCTGAATGTTCCTGGGTACAGGTGTTTTAGGTGTGACAGAGGAGGGTTGAAGAGAGGTGGAGGGGTGGCACTGTTAGTCAAGGAAAACATCACAGTAGTGCAGAGGGAGGACGATATGGAAAAGATAGGGATTGAGTTGCTGTGGGTGGAGTTGAGGAATAAAAAGGGAGAGATCACATTGCTAGGGGTGTACTATAGGCCACCCAACAGCCCAAAGTCAGTGGAGGAAGGCATTTGCAGGGGCATTTTGGACAGGTGCAGGAAGAATAGAGTGGTTGTAGTGGGTGATTTTAATTTTCCCGGAGTGAATTGGAGGGGGCCTAGAGCTGGGGGTACGGAGGGAGAGGAGTTTGTGAAATGTGTTATGGAAGGGTCGCTAGAACAGTATGTAACTAGCCCGACTAGGGGAGGGGCTATACTGGATTTAGTGTTGGGAAACGAGCCGGGGCAGGTGGGTGAGGTAGAGGTAGGCGAACATGTGGCGAACAGTGACCACAAGTCCGTCTACTTTAGGATAAAAATGGAAAGGGACGAGTGCCGTCCGAACGGGAGTGTGCTGAACTGGGGAAAGGCGAGCTATGGCAGGATTAGGAGGGAGCTGCAGCAAACTGATTGGGAGGGACTGTTAGCTGGCAAGTCCACAGTTGGCAAGCGGGAGGCTTTTAGGGACAAAATGAAATGGTTGCAGGGGAGGTATGTTCCGGTTAAGCGAAAGGATGGGAAAGGTAGGATTAGAGAGCCGTGGATTACGGGGGACATTGAAGACTTGGTCAGGAAGAAGAGGGAGGCGTATGTTAGGTCAAAACAAATGGGTACGGAGAGTGCGCTGGAGGAATATAGAGAGAGTAGGAGGGAGCTAAAAAGGGGAATTAGAAGGGCGAAGAGAGGGCATGAGATGGCTTTGGCTGGTAGGATTAAGGAAAATCCAAAGGCATTTTATTCCTATATTAGAGGCAAGAGAGTAGTTAGAGGGAAAATTGGTCCTCTTAGGGACAAGAGTGGAGAGTTGCGTATTGAGTCGGAGCGAATGGGGGAGCTCCTGAATGAATACTTTGTGTCGGTATTCACGAAGGAGAGGGGTTCGGAATCGTGCGGTCTCTTGGAGGGAGCGGAGGTTCAGTTGCAGGATATAGTTATTACGAGAGAGGAAGTGCTAGGGCTTTTAGGTAGCGTAAGGACGGATAAAGCTCCGGGGCCTGATGGTATTTATCCCAGGCTGCTTAGGGAGGCGAAAGATGAAATTGCTGGGCCTCTGGCGCACATCTTTGTCTCTTCTTTGGACACAGGTGAGGTCCCAGAAGACTGGAGGGTAGCAAATGTGGTCCCGTTGTTCAAAAAATGTAGTAGGGATAACCCTGGGAATTATAGGCCGGTGAGTTTGACGTCGGTGGTAGGGAAGTTAATGGAAAAAATGCTTAGGGGTAGGATGTATGAGCATTTGGAGCGTTGCGATCTGATTAGGGATACGCAACATGGCTTTGTTAGAGGGAGGTCTTGCCTTACGAATCTGGTGGAATTCTTTGCGGAGGTGACAAAAATGGTTGACGATGGGAGAGCCATTGATGTCATCTATATGGATTTCAGTAAGGCGTTTGACAAAGTCCCTCACGGTAGGCTGGTAGAAAAGGTTAAGGCGCATGGGATACGAGGCCGGGTAGCTAGGTGGATTGAGAACTGGCTGGGAAATAGGAGACAGAGGGTAGTTGTGGAGGGGACCTTGTCGGGCTGGAGGCCAGTGACCAGTGGTGTGCCGCAGGGCTCGGTACTGGGACCTCTCCTCTTTGTAGTCTACATAAATGACTTGGAAGAGGGCGTAGGTGGTGTGATCAGCAAGTTTGCTGATGACACCAAGATGGCAGGGTTGGCGGGTACGGAACTGGATTGTCAGGTGATACAACAGGATATAGATAGGTTGGTGCAGTGGGCAGATAGGTGGCAGATGGCATTTAATCCTGACAAATGCGAGGTGATGCATTTTGGACGGAATAATGCAGAGAGGAGCTATGTGATAAAAGGTAGGCTGATTAGGAGTATAGACATACAGAGGAACCTGGGAGTGCAGGTTCACAAATCCATGAAGGTTGCGTCACAAGTGGAGAACGTTGTTAGGAAGGCTTATGGGATGTTAGCCTTTATAGGAAGGGGCATAGAGTATAAAAGCTGCCGTCTAATGCTTCAGTTGTACAGAACGTTGGTTAGACCGCATTTGGAGTACTGCGTCCAGTTCTGGTCACCTTACTACCAGAAGGACGTGGAGTCTCTGGAAAGGGTGCAGAGGAGGTTTACCAGGATGTTGCCTGGCATGGGGGGACTGGGTTACGAGGAGAGATTGAAGAAACTGGGGCTATTCTCCTTGGAAAGACGGAGATTGAGAGGAGACATGATAGAAGTATATAAGATACTGAAGGGAATAGATAGAGTTAATAGTGAGAGACTGCTCCCTAGACTGGGTACGAACACGAGAGGTCATCATTTAAGGGTGAGGGGGGGGCGAGGTATAATTTGGAGGTGAGAAGAAGGTTCTTTACGCAGAGAGTTGTGGGGGTCTGGAATGCGCTACCGAGTAGGGTGGTGGAGGCAGGAACGTTGGACTCGTTTAAGATGCAGTTAGATAGGCACATGAGTGAAACGAGAATGGAGGGATATGGTAGGGGCTATTAAATAGGGTTAAACCTCGGGAGACACCGGAAAGGCAGGCTGTAAGATTAATATTTTTTGTCTTTATTCCACAGGTGGAGGTCCACCTCGTGTCAAGCGAGGGGCATGCACACGGCGGGTCGTGCGTGGGCTGCTCTTGGAAGTCCGGGAGTGGCCTAGTACTTCATGTCGGTGTGTGTGCTTGATCCTGGACCGGTAGACGGGCGCCGCAACAGCTCAGTGACTAGCACTGCTGGCTGTGCAGACACATGGATTTGGGCCCGTGTCTGTGGGAGTTTGCGCATTCTCCCTGTGGTTGCGTGGGTTTCCTCCGGGCGCTCCGGTTTCCTCCCACACCCCAAAGATGTGCTCTTAGGCTAATCGGTTTTTACCAAATTGACATTATTTCTTCCCTGAATCTGACTGAGTAGGGTCCCATTCGTAGACATGCAGGGTAGAATAGGTGTAGGGTGATGCGGCGGCGTGGGCTCGTTGGGCCGAAGGGCCTGTTTCCCATGCTGGGTTGTTCTTTGTTCTTTGTTCTTTATTAATAAACAAAAAATTCTTGCATTCAAATAGGAAGATGCAATGATAACACCAGTTGGGCTAGATTATTTAAAGCTACTGATTCATAAAATCATAGAATCCCAAAAGAAAGGAGCCACTCGGCCCATCAAGTTTGCACCGACTCATGAACAGAGCATCCCTCCCAGTCAATTTTCCCATAATGCCATTTATTTGCCCTGCTAAGCCCCTTAACCTACAGATATTTGGATACAAAGGGGAATTTAACTTGGCCAATCCATGTAGCCACACATCTTTGGATGGTGGGAAGAAACCAGAGCACCCCGAGGAAACCCCTGCAGACGCGGGGAGAATGTGCAAATTCCACACAATGGATCAGTCAGAAGATTGCGAACATTTTAGAAACCAGCAAAGGATATCTTAAAAAAGAGGAAGAAAATAGATTACGATAGTAAGCTCGCAAGAATTATAAACACAGACAGTAAGAGTTTCTACAGTTCATAAAACAGAAGAGAGCAGTTCAGGGAAGAGTTGGTTCATCAGAGGAAGGAAGGTGGGGATTAATGATAGAAAACAAGGAAACAGCAGAGACCTGGGACAAATGTTTTTACCATAGTGAAACACACATCAAGAAAATCAGGAGGGAAAGGGGAGGGTGGAATATTTAAACAGGCACATCTACCAGCAATTAAACAAGCAATTAAGCCCAGTATGGGGTCATTGAAAACTACTTTATGTGGCCTGTCTAATTTTATGGTTCGTAGGTGGGCCAATGCACCAGGCGGCCATTACATTTGAGTTACATTCGTGATCCAGGGTGGACTGAAATCATGTTTAAAAAGGTGTCAGGGGACAGACAGTCGCCCAAGGTGAAATTGAACCCAAGTCCTTGGAACTGTAGAGCCACAGTGCTAACCTCTATGCCACCATGCAATTTCCCATGGCCAATCCATCTAACCTGCACATCTTTGGACACTAGTTTCACAATAACTTCATTGCAGTGTTAATGTAAGCCTTACTTGTGAGTAATAAATAAACTTTTAACTTTAAGATGCAATTTACCATGGCCAATCCATCTAAGTAGGACAGCTTTGGACAGTAAAGGGCAATTTAGTATGGCCAATCCACCTAATCCTGTGCATCTTTGGACACTAAGGGGCAATTTAGCATGGTCAATCCACCTAACCTATATGTCTTTTGGACACTATGCGTCAATTTAGCATGGCCAATCTACTTAACCTATACAGCTTTTACTGTCCGTAATTACAAGATGCCTGTTATCTCCAATTTCCGTCTTCCTGCTTTTATCCGGGTATATAGAAAATTCCTGCAGTCCATTTCTTGGTTAGTTAACTGGATTGTCGGGCCTGGGATGTCAGTTGCATTCTGATGAAGACCTCAATGGAAAATCATTTCACTGAAACCTAACATGTTTGCTGGATTCTTGGCAGCATGATGTAAGATAATTTAAATAAGAGCGACTGATTAAATGTTCTGAATTTTTTTTGTAGAGTATTTTCAGCATCCTTCAACCTTTCTCCGCAATTATTGGCTGTTTCTAACATTTGCCTGTTTGATTCTACACCTGGGATCATTGTTGTTGAACCATCGTTAGATCCCACCCATTTCCCCTCCTTTAGTCCCTGCCCGAGATGGTCGCAATAAAATGTGCATTTATAGATGCCTTGCAGGAGAAATCCTCAAATAAAATGTGCCATTGAGCCACACCTAGGGATCTGAGGATACATGACCCAAGAACTTGGCCAACTGTTTAGGTTAAAGGAGTGCCTTTACGGAGGAGAGAGAAGTTTAAGGAGGGAATTTCAGAGTTTAGGGTCTAGGGAGGCACAGCCACAAGTAACAGAGCCAAGAGATCCTTAAGGGGTCGGGTGCTCATAAGAATGGAGAAACCTGAATAAATGGGGAGTGCATTTAAGAACTTAGGAGCAGGAGTGTGAAATAGATGAAATTGGATGAGCCGCAAATTTTACACTCAATCAGATCTTCCTTTTCATTGAAGTCAATGGGAAAAGACATCAAGCAGATGTCAAATCATAGAATCCCTATAGTGCAGAAGGAGGCCATTCGGCTCATCGAATCTGTACCAACCACGATCCCATCCAGGCCCCATACCAGCAACCATATACAGTTACTCTGCTAAATCCCCTGACACTAAGGGTCAATTTATCATGGCCAATCAACCTAACCCACACATCTTTGGATTGTGAGAGGAAATCCACGCGGGCATGGGGAGAATGTGCAAACTCCACACAGACAGTGATCCGAGGCCGGAATTGAACCTGGGACCCTGGCTCTGTGAGGCAGCAGTGCTAACTACTGTGCCACTATGCCACTCTAAAATGGGCAGCCTATCACTTTTTAAAATGATCATCGATGGGGTGTGACCATTGCTAGTAAGGACAGAGATTATTGACTATGTATTTGCCATTGAGAATGTGGTGAGCTGCTTTCTTGACTGCTGCGGTGCGAGATAAAGGTACTCCCATTAATGCTGTTAGCTAGGGAATTCTAACCTAGCAATGATGAGGGCACGGTAACATTTTTCCAATTTATGATGGTATGTAACTTGGAGGATAGCTAGATGGTGCTCCCAGGCATATGTTGCCCTTTTCCTTTTAGGCAGTAGACACCCTGGATTTGGAAAGTGCTGTCAAAGAAGCCATGTTTAAGTCTCTATAATACACCATAGGTAATAGTTAAAATCATCCCCATTTTATGAAGCAACACAGGAAGGCACAAGTAATAGGAGCAGGCTCAAGCCTGATCCACCATTCAATGAGATTACGGTTGATATGATTTTTATCTTAACTCCACTTTCCTGTCTGCCCCCCTTTACCCTTGACTTCCTTGTAGACCAAAAATCTGTCTAACACAGCCTCGAAGATATTCAATGACCCAGACTCTGTGAAGTGCAGAATCCAAAAGTTTAATAACCCTCTCAGAGAATAAATTCTCCTTGCCACCATCTTAAATGTGATACAGTAGGCGGGATCTTTCAGCCCCACTCGCCGCAAAACTGGAAAATTCTGCCCCAAGATTAATGGACATTTGCATGATCTGCCTCCCCTGCCCGCTACAATTCCCATGGCGGGTGGGATGGGGAAATATCCCCCCACCTTGTAATTTTTAAACTGCGCCCCCGGGTTTTAGATTCCCCCATGAGGGAAACATCCCTCTGTCAAGTCTCTTCAACGGCTAGGATTTTCAACCGATGGTCGTCCCAAAGCTGGAAAATGATGCTTGACGCCAACAGACATTTCCACAGTCTGTGTCCCGCTCGCTGTGGTTCCCGTGGCAGGTGGGATAGAAATGTTCCAATAAGATCACCCCTCATTCTTTTAAACTCCAATGAAAATAGCCACAACTGGCCCAACCTTTTGTCATAAGACTACCCCTTCATCCCAGGAATCAGCCAATCAAATCTTCTCTTAACTTCCTCCAATGCAAGTATATTTCTCGTTAAAACAGAGCAAAAGTGTACAGTCTTCCAGATGTGGTTTTATCAAAGCCCTGTAAGTATCTAGCAAAAATCCCCTATTTTAATGCTCCACACCCATTGCAATAAAGTACTGATAACAGACAATCTCATTCAATTACTGCAGTTCACCACAGTGAAGTGCCATCGAACTAACCAAAGACACTCGTTGAGTAACACTGTACAAATGCCTTCTTGCACAACAGTCCATTATTTTGCTTTAGCCAGAACTCATGAAATAGTACAGAATATATTTATCACTGATATTGAACTCTGCTGCAATTTGTTAATTTGAAGGTCATTACATCTCTCAAAAACATCTAACAGCACTTTATGTGAATTATTTTGAAGTGGGGAATCATTGTTGTTTTGTAGTGAAAGGAAGGTCTTGGTTCAATCCCTGAGCTGTGTTTATGGTAATTGATATTAGAGTTTATAAAGGGTAAAATTCACACAGAGGTCTAGCTCCTAATCACTTCTGCAATGACTCCTGTTAGAAAGTGTGCGTGTGTAGATGCTCAGAAAGGACGGGATTGAGTGTTTCAATGATGCCTCCCATCGCATAATAGATATGGATACTTACCAGCTAAGCTCAGAGTGAACACTTGGACAAAGTATCTAAATCTGTTGCTAGCTGGGGTACTGCACATGAACCTCAGCTCGGTGAGCGCTCCCAATCAAGAGAGATAATTGAGATAAAGTCATGTGGCAGGCTATGAGGCAGTTCAATGTGTTTGAAAGCTTAACTAACTTGTGGCATAATGGTTAGCACTGCTGCTTCACAGCGCCAGGGGCCTGGGTTCGCTTCCCAGTTTGGGTCCCTGTCTGTGTGAAGTTTGCATATTCTGCCCATGTCTGCATGAATATCCTTTGGGTGCTCCAGTTTCTTCCCACAGTTTGAAAGATGTGCATGTTAAGTGGGTTGGCAGTGCTAAATTGCCCCTTAATGAAAAAGTTGAGGGAGCTAGGGCTTTTCTCTTTAGAGTGGAGGTGGATGAGAGGCGACTTAATAGAGGTTTATAAGATAATGAGGGGGATAGATAGAGTGGATGTTCAGAGATTATTTCCTTGGATAGATGTAGCTGTTACTAGGGGGCATAATTATAAGGTTCATTGTGGGAAATAAAGAAAGGATGTCCAAGGTAGGTTCTTTGCTCAGAGAGTGGTTGGGGTGTGGAATGGGCTACCTGCTGTGATAGTGGAGTCGGACACTTTAGGAACTTTCAAGCGGTTATTGGATAGCACGTGGAGCACACCAGAATGATAGGGAATGGGATAGCTTGATCTTGGTTTCAGACAAAGCTTGGCACAACATCGAGGGCCGAAGGGCCTGTACTGTGCTGTACTGTTCTATGTTAATGCCAGGGGGGCAACTGAAGTTATGGGGATTGGCCCTGGGTGGGATTGTTGCCGGTGCAGACTCAATGGGCCAAATGGCCTCCTTCTGCACTGTAGGAATTCTATGAACTTCAACCCTAAAGCAAAAGTTAACTCGGAATTTTTGTTTATTATCCAGAAATTGGATATCTGCATTAATCATGGAAAACAGACATTTTGCTTTTGATGTTAATATCATGTTCTTCCAGGCCAGCAGAGTGACACAGTTGTTGGCACTGCTGCCTCACAGCGCCAGGGACCTGGTTCAATTCTGGCCTTGAGTCACTGTCTGTGTGGAGTCTGCACATTCTCCCCGTGTCTGTGTGGGTTTCATCCAGGTGCTCCAGTTTCCTCCCACAGTCCGAAAAATGTGCTGGTTTGGTGCATTGGCCATACTAATTTCTCTCGCAGCGTACCTGAACAGGCGCCGGAATGTGGCGACTAGGGGATTTTCACAGTAACTTCATTGGATTGCAAAGGTAAGCCTACTTGTGACATTAATAAATAAACTTAAAAACTTAATTGACATAGTGCCGTGTTGCAGGCCATGAGGCAGTACAATGTTCAAAAGCTTAAAATAGAGATTAACTAACCAGAAAAGGAAACTTTACACTTTGGAATAAATCTCAGAGTGTTTGCTTAATCCATAGAATCTCTAGAGTACAGGAGGAGGCCATTCAATCCATCACATCTGTACTGACCACAATCCCATCCAGGCCCTATTCCCGTAATCCCACACATTTACCCTGTTCACCTCCTGACATTAATGAATAAGACTACACAGCAACAACAATGGATGGATATATTCACTGCTGAACCTCCAAGTTTGCAGATGAGATTAAAATTGGATCTAGGGCAATGGAACTGGATTAAGTTGGGTAGAATACTTCTGGACACTGAGCCAGCAATTAGAAATCTGAATCAAAGCAAATGAACATACAATAACTAATATTTGGGCGAACAAATTAAAACAGGGAAGAGAAGGTAAATGGCAGGAGATTTAGAGGGGATTTGAAGATAAACCTTTTCACCCAGGGGATAGTGAGAATCTAGAACTCACTGCCTGAAAGAGTGGTAGAGGCATTAACATTGAAGAAGCATTTAGATGAGTACTTGAAACACCAGAGCAAACAAGGCTATGGACCAAGTGCTGGTAATGAGATTAGGATAGGTGCTTGATGGCCAGTGCTGACACAATGGGCCAAAGGGGCCTCATTTATGCTGTAAAACTCTGTGACACTATGGGCGAGATTTTCTGGCCAGGCTTGCCCCAAAACTGGAAAATCCCGAGTGAGGTCAATGGGCTTTTGCATGGTCCTGTCCCACCCGCTACAATCCCCATGGCGGGCAGGGTGGGAAAATTCTACCCTATATCTCGAACTGGAACAGCTCACAAAGCATTTTGAACTGGAAAGGGCTTTGTTGGTTGTTCAGGAAAATTTGTAAACAAAAAAAAATCAGCCAGGTATATGCATTGTGAAAGGACGAGCCAGGTAGTGAGTAGCATTAGCTGAAGCAGCTCCAAAGAATTAAATTCATGACTGTTTTAAGGGATCAAATTGGAGTACTGCATGTAATGTTGGTCATTATACAACGGAAGGGTGTGAGTGCCCTTGAGAGGGTACGTTTTGGGAGCTGACACCAAGTGTGAGGAGTTATAGTTATGGAGAAAGGCTAACAGATTTAAGGTTAGGGTTTACACAGAAAAGACTTCCTGGAGACATCCGGGTGACCTAAACACATTCTGAATATTAAAAGGGAAATAATTTTAGAAAAATAAATAAAATCATTGGGGTTTAAATGAAATAGAAGGGAATTCAAAAGGAAAGGGAATTGTAACAGATATATTTTATAATATATATAATTTTGAATGAAATTACCATGGCAGAAATAATATAAAGGGGCACATTTGACCATATTTGATTGCATTTATTATTGTTACATCACAGAATAGAATCCCTGCAGTGCAAAAGGAGGCCACTCGGCCCATTGAGTTTGTGCTGACCACAGTCCGACCCAGGCCCTATCCTCATAACCCTACTATTTGCCCTGCTAATCCCCCTGACATTAAGGGGCCGATTTTACCATTGCATTGCGCACACTTTTCGGTACAGTCGGGTGTGAGACCATTAATGTGAACCGTGCCCACATCCGCGCAGATTGCCACTTTACCAAAACCCGGGAATAGTGGCGATCTGCCTCGCACCCAAAATGGGCGCAACGGCGATTTAAGTGTATTTGCATGCATTTAAATTGAATTAATGAACTGCCCACCCAATTTTATCAGCATTTTCCCCCTTTACCACCGCGTTTGCCAGTCCGGAACTGCACCAGAATGGACTTGCTAAATAAAAATCTGAATCGGACACTCCAACAGCTGAAGAGCGCGTTCAGTACTTCCAACGGCTCTCTGACTCAGATCAGTGGTGGTGGGGAGGAGGGAGACGGGTCAGATCATTCTCTGGTTGGGGTGGGGGGGAAGGGTGAGGCCAGATCGTTGGCTGGTGCTGTGGGGGGGAGGCCGATCACTCACTAGTTGGGGGAGGAGGCAGATGGATCTCTGATGGGGGGTGGCGGACAGAGGGATCACTGATGGGGGCGCTGAGAGGGCCACAGGGTCCGCTGCCACTCTGCAGGTGATCGATGGGGGGTAGAGGAGGACAGGTTTGGCAATCGGTCTGGGTAGTGTGGGGGGGGTGTGGATAAGGGGGACAGTGATGTGTGTGGGTAGTGGGGGTGTGGATAAAGGGGTCAGTGATGTGTGTGAGTCGTGGGAGGGTTGGATAAGGGGGACAGTGATGTGTGTGGGTAGTGGGGGGGTTGGATAAGGGGGACAGTGATGTGTGTGGGTAGTGGGGGGGTGGATAAGGGGGACAGTGATGTGTGTGGGTAGTGGGGGGGTTGGATAAGGGGGACAGTGATGTGTGTGGGTAGTGGCGGGGTGGATAAGGGGGACAGTGACGTGTGTGGATAGTGGGGGGGTGGATAAGGGGGACAGTGATGTGTGTGGGTAGTGGGGGGGTTGGATAAGGGGGACAGTGATGTGTGTGGGTAGTGGGGGGGTGGATAAGGGGGACAGTGATGTGTGTGGGTAGTGGGGGGGTTGGATAAGGGGGACAGTGATTGTGTATGGGTAGTGGGGGGGTTGGATAAGGGGGACAGTGATGTGTGTGGGTAGTGGGGGGGTGGATAAGGGGGACAGTGATGTGTGTGGGTAGTGGGGGGGTGGATAAGGGGGACAGTGATGTGTGTGGGTAGTGGGGGAGGGTTGGATAAGGGGGACAGTGATGTGTGTGGGTAGTGGGGGGGTGGATAAGGGGGACAGTGACGTGTGTGGATAGTGGGGGGGTGGATAAGGGGGACAGTGATGTGTGTGGGTAGTGGGGGGGTTGGATAAGGGGGACAGTGATGTGTGTGGGTAGTGGGGGGGTGGATAAGGGGGACAGTGATGTGTGTGGGTAGTGGGGGGGTTGGATAAGGGGGACAGTGATTGTGTATGGGTAGTGGGGGGGTTGGATAAGGGGGACAGTGATGTGTGTGGGTAGTGGGGGGGTGGATAAGGGGGACAGTGATGTGTGTGGGTAGTGGGGGGGTGGATAAGGGGGACAGTGATGTGTGTGGGTAGTGGGGGAGGGTTGGATAAGGGGGACAGTGATGTGTGTGGGTAGTGGGGGGGTGGATAAGGGGGACAATGATGTGTGTGGGTAGTGGGGGGGTTGGATAAGGGGGACAGTGATGTGTGTGGGTAGTGGGGGGGTGGATAAGGGGGACAATGATGTGTTTGGGTAGTGGGGGGGTGGATAAGGGGGACAGTGATGTGTGTGGGTAGTGGGGGGGTGGATAAGGGGGACAGTGATGTGTGTGGGTAGTGGGGGGGTGGATAAGGGGGACAGTGATGTGTGTGGGTAGTGGGGGGGTTGGATAAGGGGGACAGTGATGTGTGTGGGTAGTGGAGGGGTGGATAAGGGGGACAGTGATGTGTGTGGGTAGTAGGGGGGTGGATAAGGGGGACAGGGATTGTGTATGGGTAGTGGGGGGGTTGGATAAGGGGGACAGTGATGTGTGTGGGTAGTGGGGGGGTTGGATAAGGGGGACAGTGATGTGTATGGGTAGTGGGGGAGGGTTGGATAAGGGGGACAGTGATGTGTGTGGGTAGTGGGGGGGTGGATAAGGGGGACAATGATGTGTGTGGGTAGTGGGGGGGTTGGATAAGGGAGACAGTGATGTGTGTGGGTAGTGGGGGGGTGGATAAGGGGGACAATGATGTGTTTGGGTAGTGGGGGGGTTGGATAAGGGGGACAGTGATGTGTGTGGGTAGTGGCGGGGTGGATAAGGGGGACAGTGACGTGTGTGGATAGTGGGGGGGTGGATAAGGGGGACAGTGATTGTGTATGGGTAGTGGGGGGGTTGGATAAGGGGGACAGTGATGTGTGTGGGTAGTGGGGGGGTGGATAAGGGGGACAATGATGTGTGTGGGTAGTGGGGGGGTTGGATAAGGGGGACAGTGATGTGTGTGGGTAGTGGGGGGTGGATAAGGGGGACAGTGATTGTGTATGGGTAGTGGGGGGGTTGGATAAGGGGGACAGTGATGTGTGTGGGTAGTGGGGGGGTTGGATAAGGGGGACAGTGATGTGTGTGGGTAGTGGGGGGGTTGGATAAGGGGGACAGTGATGTGTGTGGGTAGTGGGGGGGTTGGATAAGGGGGACAGTGATGTGTGTGGGTAGTGGGGGGGTGGATAAGGGGGACAGTGATGTGTGTGGGTAGTGGGGGAGGTGGATAAGGGGGACAGTGATTGTGTATGGGTAGTGGGGGGGTTGGATAAGGGGGACAGTGATGTGTGTGGGTAGTGGGGGGGTGGATAAGGGGGACAGTGATGTGTGTGGGTAGTGGGGGGGTTGGATAAGGGGGACAGTGATGTGTGTGGGTAGTGGGGGGGTGGATAAGGGGGACAGTGATGTGTGTGGGTAGTGGGGGGGTGGATAAGGGGGACAGTGATGTGTGTGGGTAGTGGGGGGGTTGGATAAGGGGGACAGTGATGTGTGTGGGTAGTGGGGGGGTTGGATAAGGGGGACAGTGATGTGTGTGGGTAGTTGGGGGGGTGGATAAGGGGGACAGTGATGTGTGTGGGTAGTAGGGGGGTGGATAAGGGGGACAGGGATTGTGTATGGGTAGTGGGGGGGTTGGATAAGGGGGACAGTGATGTGTGTGGGTAGTGGGAGGGTTGGGTAAGGGGGACAGTGATGTGTGTGGGTAGTGGCGGGGTGGATAAGGGGGACAGTGACGTGTGTGGATAGTGGGGGGGTGGATAAGGGGGACAGTGATTGTGTATGGGTAGTGGGGGGGTTGGATAAGGGGGACAGTGATGTGTGTGGGTAGTGGGGGGGTGGATAAGGGGGACAGTGATGTGTGTGGGTAGTGGGGGGGTTGGATAAGGGGGACAGTGATGTGTGTGGGTAGTGGGGGGTGGATAAGGGGGACAGTGATTGTGTATGGGTAGTGGGGGGGTTGGATAAGGGGGACAGTGATGTGTGTGGGTAGTGGGGGGGTTGGATAAGGGGGACAGTGATGTGTGTGGGTAGTGGGGGGGTTGGATAAGGGGGACAGTGATGTGTGTGGGTAGTGGGGGGGTGGATAAGGGGGACAGTGATGTGTGTGGGTGGTGGGGGGGGTGGATAAGGGGGACAGTGATGTGTGTGGGTAGTGGGGGGGTGGATAAGGGGGACAGTGATGTGTGTGGGTAGTGGGGGGGTTGGATAAGGGGGACAGTGATGTGTGTGGGTAGTGGGGGGGTGGATAAGGGGGACAGTGATGTGTGTGGGTAGTGGGGGGGTGGATAAGGGGGACAGGGATTGTGTATGGGTAGTGGGGGGGTTGGATAAGGGGGACAGTGATGTGTGTGGGTAGTGGGGGGGTGGATAAGGGGGACAGTGATGTGTGTGGGTAGTGGGGGGGTTGGATAAGGGGGACAGTGATGTGTGTGGGTAGTGGGGGGGTGGATAAGGGGGACAGTGATGTGTGTGGGTAGTGGGGGGGTGGATAAGGGGGACAGGGATTGTGTATGGGTAGTGGGGGGGTTGGATAAGGGGGACAGTGATGTGTGTGGGTAGTGGGAGGGTTGGATAAGGGGGACAGTGATGTGTATGGGTAGTGGGGGAGGGTTGGATAAGGGGGACAGTGATGTGTGTGGGTAGTGGGGGGGTGGATAAGGGGGACAATGATGTGTGTGGGTAGTGGGGGGGTTGGATAAGGGGGACAGTGATGTGTGTGGGTAGTGGGGGGGTGGATAAGGGGGACAATGATGTGTTTGGGTAGTGGGGGGGTGGGTAAGGGGGACAGTGATGTGTGTGGGTAGTGGGGGGGTGGATAAGGGGGACAGTGATGTGTGTGGGTAGTGGGGGGGTTGGATAAGGGGGACAGTGATGTGTGTGGGTAGTTGGGGGGGTGGATAAGGGGGACAGTGATGTGTGTGGGTAGTGGGGGGGGGTGGATAAGGGGGACAGTGATGTGTGTGGGTAGTGGGGGGGTTGGATAAGGGGGACAGTGATGTGTGTGGGTAGTGGGGGGTTGGATAAGGGGGACAGTGATGTGTGTGGGTAGTTGGGGAGGTGGATAAGGGGGACAGTGATGTGTGTGGGTAGTGGGGGGGGTGGATAAGGGGGACAGTGATGTGTGTGGGTAGTGGCGGGGGGTGGATAAGGGGGACAGTGATGTGTGTGGGTAGTGGGGGGGTGGATAAGGGGGACAGTGATTGTGTTTGGGTAGTGGGGGGGTTGGATAAGGGGGACAGTGATGTGTGTGGGTAGTGGGGGGGTGGATAATGGGGACAGTGATGTGTGTGGGTAGTGGGGGGGTTGGATAAGGGGGACAGTGATGTGTGTGGGTAGTGGGGGGGTTGGATAAGGGGGACAGTGATTGTGTATGGGTAGTGGGGGGGTTGGATAAGGGGGACAGTGATTGTGTATGGGTAGTGGGGGGGTTGGATAAGGGGGACAGTGATGTGTGTGGGTAGTGAGGGATGTGGATAAGGGGTCCATCGCTCCCGCTTTTCTCTCCCAAGCCGCTTTCTGCGGTCCGGGAGTGACCTGACATGGGCACGCTTTTTAAAATTTTTTCTAACTGTGCATGTGCAGTTCAGAGCTCTAATCCTTTCGGCCATGCTAAGCCCTGCCTTCAATGCCTATGGGACTGGAGATGTTTTTTTCAGGCTGAGTGCGTATGGGGGCGCCTGAAAGCAGATTTCTAAGTCAGATCTGCATCATGCCCAGATTCAGCACTTAGAATGAAAATGGTAAAATCGGGCTCTCAGGGGCAATTTAACATGGCCAATCCATCCATCTCTGGACAGTGGGAGGAAACCAAAGCACCCAGAGGAAACCCATGCAGACACAATGAGAATGTGCAGACTCCACAGAGGCAGTGACCCAAGCCAGGAATCAAACTTGGGAAATGTAGAAGGAATTAATAAATAGGAGGCTGATTTGCATGATGGACTGGGCTTCATACAAAATCCTTCGTAGTTTCGATCGCCTAGAAAAGGAGCCATACTAAGCCGTGGTACATTTGGAAAGGATATTTTATATGGTGCAAATTGGTGAGAGTCGTATTGGACATGCCAAAACTCCATAGCGTCTTGTGAAAGTAGAGGTTTGGTGGGCTTTCTTAACGACAGCACCAGCATGGAGATGCCAGGCCTGCTTGTTGGTGATCTGAATACCTAGAACCCTGAAGCTGGCAACCGTTTCCACTTCATCACCGCCTCATTTGCCTCCTATGAGACAAACATTGATGGTAGCTCTGTTTCTGGCAGTGAATACATGGGGTTGAGATCAATCAAGTGAAGACGGTTTCTTGGGCCACTTGGCCATTTCCTGTTGCCAAACATTCCGAGGCTACTAATTGCTAGAAGCAATCAAAAAAAATCCATGTCTTTTTTTTAATCATTGGTATTGTTCGCATAAGAAATTAAAGAAACATCACTGTCTTTTGTTTGCATGATATAATTAACATCAAAAAGCACCATTGTTCCAAAATATCACATGGTTACTTTTCCCCTGTGCCTTTTGTCTCATATTCTTCAGTGTAAAGTCTCATTTTCTTCATTTTAAAAAGCTCCGCATTCAAGAAAATGCTGTATTTGTTCAAAATTACCTCCAAATTGCATTTATGAATAAATATACAATTTGACTTTGATAGCATAGTTGCAAAGAAAATATTATTTAGTTAGCTGTCTCCCGTACCTGATGATTTAACTCAACAGCTTTTTTTGTTGTAATCATGTTGCTGTCTTGTGTCTTTTTATTCCTTCCCTGCAGGTTGTCCATTCTGATGTCTTAGCAAGATTGGAATGCTGCAGGTTCCATTCTCAAATTCAATGCCTGAGAAATTTTGAATGTTTCACAACTTGTAGTGCCTTCCTTTTGTGAGTCGCCTGAGTGCTGTTTCAGAATGTGGATGGCAGAACGATGTCTGTTATGGAAATGAGAAATAGGCACACTTCTCAATGTGGATTACTCATTGGTCCTGTATGTATACATATATATAAATATATATACATATATATATTCATAACATCATTGGGGATTGTCTGTATCCTTACTTTTCACTTAACCCCTATTCTAAACTTAAAGTTTATTTATTAGTGTTTATTTATTAGTAGGCTTACATTTACACATGCAGTGAAGTTACTATGAACACCTCCCAGGCACCTCACTCCGCTGCCTATTTGGGTACATTGAGGGAGAATTTAGCATGGGCAATGCCCCTAACCAGCACATCTTTTGGACTGTGAGAGGAAACCCGGAGGAAACTCACACAGACACAGATATAGACTTTGCACATACAGTGACCCAGGGCCGGAATTGAACCAGGTCCCTGGCGCTGTGAGCCAGCAGTGCCAACTACCGTGCCACCCTGCTGGTCTGGAAAGTGATATTAACATCAAAAGCAAAAATTCAGTTTCCCATCATTAATGCAGGTATTCACTTTCAAGGTAACACACAAAAATTCCTAGTTGCCTTTTGCTACAGGATTGGAGCTCATAGAATTCCTACAGTGCAAGAGGCAGTTATCTGGTCCACTGAGTCTGCACTGGCAACAATCCCATCCAGGTACAATCCCTGGAACTCCACTCGTCCCCCTGACATTAAAGGGCAATTTAGCATGGCCAATTAACACGCACATCTTTGGAGTGTGGGAAGAAACTGGAGCACCCAGAGGAAACTCATGCAGACATGGGGAAAATGTGCAAACTCCACACAGACAGTGACCCAAGGCTGGAACTGAACCCAGGTCCCTGGCGCTGTGAGGCAGCAGTGCTAACCACTGTGCCACTTCCATTTTCTGGCCAATGCATTCTTCACTAATAGTTCCATTTAGAGGGTTCAGTGAGATTAAATTTCTGTGTGTTGATTCTGAACTTGCAACAAATTAGGTTTTTAATAAGGTCAAGCTTAACAGATTAAACTGCACCAGTTGTAAGAACATTGTTAACATTCTGTTGTCTTGGATTTTGCTAAAGTTAGTCTGATTTTTGACAACAGGTTGACTTTAGGACATGGATTGTTAAGTAAATTAGAAGTTTGCTTCCTGATTCAGCTTGGCATTGGTCCAATCTTAGTCAAATCTGTTAAAACTGTACAATATTTATAGTACTAAAACAGCACACTGGCACAGATCAGTAAAGGTATTTTTTCAGTGGCCAGCTCTTAAAGATGAGAAACACTCCTTGCAAGTTTGATTCCATTTTCATTGGATAAGGGTAAATCTCTCTCTGCAGCATCAAATTGTCCTGATGTGACCATCTTATTCATTATGTCTACAGTGGTGTAGAAGGTAAAAAAAAATCTTCGGGTAGGAGGTTATCTTTGCCTGTTGCTGCCACTGAGTACATTGCCAGGACATTGTAGCAGGTGGGTTGCAATTGCCTTTTTGCAGGGTCCCCCAGTCTCTCTGAATTCTATCACCTTAGAAAACTCTTCTGGTCAACAGTTCAGTTCAAGCCAACATTAAAACAAAACTACTGAGGATTCAAATTCAGAGAGGTGAACATTCCTACATATTGTGATAAAATTGCTGTCTGGAGATCAGTAAATATATTTGTATTCAACTATGACCCATACATGTCCTACAGTCCTGTCTTCCGGCCTACAAAGCCCTAGTTAGACCACACCTGGAATAGCATGAACTGTGCTAAGCACGACATCTTGGAGACGGTATGTGAACCTTGGAGAGTGAGCAGTATAGATTTGTCAGAACGATGACCCTGAAGCCACTGTCGATTGTTGGAAAAACCCATTTGGGTCACTAATGTCCCTTTAGGGAAGGAAATCCGCTGTCCTTACCTGGTCTGGCCTACATGTGACTCCGGAGCCACAGCAATATGGTTAACTCTTAACTGCCTTCGGGTAGCTAGGAATGGGCAATAAATGCTGGCCAGCCAGTGACACCCATGTCCCACGAATGACTAACAAAAGAATGATATTTGGAGTCCAAGAACTAAATTACAGGAGGAGTTACACAAAGTAAGGCTGCATTGCCTGGAATTTAGAAGGATAAGGAGTGATTTGATTAAAGATCTCAAAGACGGAAGGGAAACAATGTAGATTTGGAGGAACTATTTCCATTGATTGGGGTTTCTAGGACAATATGGCATAGCCTAGTAATTAGAACCAAACTGTTGAGTGAAATTAGGGAACAATTCTACAAGCAAAAGGTGGTAGCAGATTGGAACTTTCTTCTGCAAATTCAAGTAATGCTCAATCAATAGTTAATTGTAAGTCTGAGATTAATAAACTTCCGATAACCAAAGATATTAAGGGATATGGGGAAAAGTTGGGTGTATGGGGTCAGGTCACAGATCAACTAAGGTATTGAATGGTATACCAGACTTAATTACCCAATGGCCTACTCTTGCTTTTATGTTCTTACTGAAAACAAGTTGGTACATCAGATGGATATGCAAAGATAGGGGAGGTGATGGCCCAGTGGCATTATCACTGGACCATTAATCCAGAAACTCAGCTCATATTCTGGGGACCCGGGTTTGAATCCCACTATGGCAGCTGGTGAAATTTGAATTCAATGAAACAAATCTGGAATTAAGATTCTACTGATGACTATAAAACCATTGACGATTGTTGGGAAAAGCATTTGGCTCACTAATGTCCTTTAGGAAAGGAAATCTGCCATCCTTAGTTGGCCTAGCCTACATGTGACTCCAGAGCCATAGCAATGTGGTTGACTCACAACTGCCCTCGGGCAACTAAGGATGGGCTGGTCTGCCAGCGACACCCATGTCCCATGAATGAATGAAAAAAGGATAATAAAAAATTATTATAACTATATTGGTAAGTCTGCAGCCTTGAAAGACATGCTCATTTTTGTTAGCTAACAATATATAGCAATTGAATTATACAAATACTTTTTATCTAGAATTTGCTATTCAATTAATAATGCAGTTACAATCTCATTCACTGTTGGCAATTCATTTAAACAATACAAAAGATTGTTTTCTCTTATGCCTCTTTTGAAATGTGTCTTCTTAGCAGGGTATTGTGAAATGGAGTTTGTTGGTGGATTTGTAAAACACTGAATACAGTCCTGAGATGATGGGGATAGTATACACTGAGCTAGGTGTGTTCTCCGAGTCCTCTTTCCTGGTGTACGATCTAGCAATGATTCACTACTGTCTTATCTCAGATCAGCCACACAATGAAGGACAATTTATCACAGACCCTTGTTTGGTTTTGTGAGTCGTAACTCGAAGATTATGATCAGCAAACCTGGTTAAAAATAACAACCTAGGTGTCAATAGAGTAATTTTCCTCCTGTTAAGATACTAAATTATGATCATTCCCCTGCATTCTGGGTGATTGAATGTGAAGTGTATATTTCCACCAGGCGCCTACTGTACTTGTGTTGCCTGTCTCTGTGGAATGCATACCATTTCATATAAAGAGCTCAGTTAAAGTTTAAAGTTTAGTTATTATTGTCAAAAGCGGGCTTACATTAATACTGCAATGAAGTTACTGTGAAAATCCCCTAGTCGTCACATTCCGGTGCCTATTCGGGTACACTGAGGGGAAATTTAGCATGGCCAACTCACCTAACCAGCATGTCTTTCGGACTGTGGGAAGAAACGCAGAGGAAACCCATGCAGACACGGGGAGAAGGTGCAGACTCCACACAGATCGTCACCAAAGCTGGGAATTGAACCTGGGTCGCTGGCGCTGTGAGGCAGCAGTGCTGCCCGCTGTGTCACCGTGTTGCCCATTGATGGTGGCAGCTGGTGGCAGTCTCCCTTCAGAGTGTGAGGCTGTGGGTTCAACAGCACATGGCAGGCACAAGCAAATCATCTCAGCTGACACTTCAGCGAGGGAGACCGACAGTGTTGGGGATCCATTGTATTTCAGGCAAGATGCTCATTAAAAGAGCTGTCCTGACCAACATTACTCCCTAAACCAAAGGATACCAGATTATCTGGTTGTTATCATGCTCAATGAATGGGAGACCTTGCTGTCGGCAATTTGGTGACCATGTTTCTTGCATTTACAGTGATTGTAATTCAAAAGTATTGCTTTGGCTGTAAAGTGTATTGAGACACTCTGAGGCTGTGAAAGGTGCTGTATAAA
Organism: Carcharhinus amblyrhynchos; assembly: GCF_965287045.1. Lineage (NCBI taxonomy): Eukaryota > Metazoa > Chordata > Chondrichthyes > Carcharhiniformes > Carcharhinidae > Carcharhinus > Carcharhinus amblyrhynchos. The sequence continues at coordinate 11,958,140 of NC_137335.1, read as the reverse complement.
TGCAGACTTCTTTATTACACTCTTGTTGCTTGGCACTACAAGGATCACACTCTACCTATGCACACGTATATCTGAGGCCAGTTCTGACTTTTGGGTGTTGGACCAATGGACAGGACCAAGACATGGCCGCAATATTTAGACACTGATTCATTAATTTTGTTTGGTGAGGTGCGGGATAATGACTGAGTGATGCACCTCACCGGTTGAGGTTTCCCAATACTGGGCCATACATTTGCTAGGAAGGTAGGTTGGCACAAAATAATTCCAGGCTTATTGTGGGGCCTCATTGGTTCCATCATCTGTGGGATTGGTCATGAGACAGGCTCTGACAAACCTAAAATGGCATACGGTGTCCATTGCTACAGGAGTTCTTCCTGGCAGTGCCCAAAACCCATCTTCAGCTGCTTCAATGTTTTTCCTTCTATCTTAAGGAATTTTATTATAAGGTCAGAAGTGGGGATGATTGCTGAAGATTGCACAGTGCGATTTGCAATGCCTCAGATATTTAAGTCAGTCGGTGATAAAATGTAGCAAAACCTGAAGAACACTCAGGCTTGGGCTAAGTGCCAAGCAAGATAAACACCACAAAAGTGCCTGGCAATGGCCATACCCAACAAGAGAGAAGCTTGACATTCAATGTCATTACCATTGCTATGTCCCCCATTATCAACATCTTGGGAATTACCGTTATCCAGAAACTGAACCAGCCGCACAAATATTGTGGCTGCAAGAACAGGTTAGTGGCTGGGAATTTTGAGGTGGGTAATTCACCTCCTGACTCCTCAAAGCCTGTCCATCACCTACAAGGCACAAGTCAGCAGTTTGATAGAACACTCTTCAATTGCCTGGGTGAGTTCAACTCCAATAATACCCAAGTAGCTCCACACCATCCAGGACAAAGCAACTACTTGACTGGCACCCAATCTATTGACTTAAATTCTCACTCTCTCCATTACTAATGGACAGTGGCAGCAGTGTGTACTAAATAGAAAATACACTGCAGCAACTTACCAAGGATCCTTTGACAGCATCTTCCAAACATGTGGGGCGGAATTCTGCCACAGGAATCGTAGTGGGCAGGGACGGACCATGCAAATGTCTGTTGACCTCGAGTGGGATTTTACAGTCTTGGGGCAAGCGTGGCTGGAAAATCCTGCCCATGACCTCCACCACCTAGAAGTAGAAAGGCAACATCATGGGAGCATCACCACTGACTGATCCCCCTCTAAGCTACACGCCATTCTGACTGGGAATCGTAGCTGCCCCTTCACTGTCACAGGGTTAAAATCCTAGGACTCCCTCCCCAGAAATACTGCGGGTGTACCTGACACCACATCGACTGCAGTGATTCAAGAAGGCAGCTGGCCACCACTTTCTGAAGGATGGTACAGGAAGGGCGACAAATGTTGGCTTTGCCAGTGATGCTCACATCTGACAAGGGAATTTAAAAATAAATCCATACTGCATGTTAAAAGATTCTTACTGACTGGACAGACAAGTCATTTGGTCTCCCAACACTGGGCAACTTTCAAATTTGGAACTTTTGCCAATGCTCATTAAGTGCCAAGGCTATTTCACATTGAGTCCACTATTATTTTGTTGACACCAGGCGAATGAAGTCAAAAGTAACTCTGACATCTTTCCATGAACAAAAACAATACTGTTAATAGTTGTAGGTGCTGATTTTGTGCTAGGTATAACAGTAAACCTGTTAGCACTCAATATTATAATGTAACAAATTGGGCAGCAATGTCTGCATCCGGTTAAATATGGAAATCTGGATGCTGCTGTCAGCGAACCACCCCCCTACTCTTCCAGAGGGTGCTCTGAAAGTGTCCCCGCCAATTGACTTGGCACTGAAGTCAATGGAAGGACGTGAAGTTGGAATATTTATTCACTAGTTCCTGGCTAAAAGTGCCAGAAAAGAACAGAGGCAGCGCATTCAGGAATTAGTGAATTTGGCAAGTGACAAATACTGGCAAGCAAAGGGTGGAATTCTCCCCAAAAATTTCTAAGTGCCAAATTCACGGATAAACTAGAGTAACCTATATTACGTTTTCTTAGTGGGAGTTCACACTATGATCTCCCACACTCTGTGCAGTGCAGAAGCATGAATATTATTAGATTTCAGTGGGTGGCGCCCACTTCCATCCGGGAGGATGAAACAGCGGGACTCTGCGCATGCACAGTGGCCCTGAACTGTCAGCCTTCCCATTTGCTGGTCAGCTCGGTCACTGGCCAGCCCCGGACACCCGCACTGCTACCCACCCAACTCCCCCATGCCCCTATCGCAGCCCCCCCCACCAATTCCCAGACCATCCCCAAAACCCCATCATCCCAGATGGCCCTGATCTCCACACCCCGCCACCCGCAGTGCCAATAGCCTCCCCCACCCCCCCTTTCGGCAGATCACCCTCTCCAGCAGGCACCCTCCAGCCCGCCCAAAACAGATTCAACACCCCAGCAGTCCCTCTTGCCCCCATCAATCTCCATGAAGAGGGGCAGCGGGACACCACCCCCCCAACCAATGATTGCCCCTGAGCCTTGTCCCCAACAGGCCATTGCCTCCTATTGGCTCCCTCCCCTTGGCCCTCACTAATGCCTGGTAGACAGTGCCAAGGGTCCCCCTTGGCACGGGCACATCAGCCCTTGGGCACTGCCAGGGTGCCCATGCCCAGGAGGCACCACCCCCACCCCACGCTCCCCTGGCGACCCCGATTGCTCTCTTCACTCCAGCAGGGTCAGGCCGCTAGTTCCTCGAAAGTGGGGAACTGGTCTGAGCCCTGGTGGAGTGAAATGCTCCTGGTGGGGTGGGAGATGCTAGCGGGCCTGGAGAATTCCATCCCGGGCATGAAAATAACATTAAAATAGGATGTAGAGTACTTGTCTGGTGTCCCTGCTGGTTTCCAGCATGAATCAGACAGTGTTGAGAGATGCGTGTGCAGCAGGAACACATGCACTAATCCCGTGCGTGCCCGGATATGAGATTCTTCCACCATGTGGCATGAGAAAATTAGCACGGCGGAGTGGGAGAATCATGCCCAGCATCTCTGTGAAAATATCACTGTACAAGTCTGGAGTCTCATTCCTTCAAAAGAATGTACATTTGTATTTTCTGATCTATATTTGACTCACTGTACATAATTTAAGCCTAATTTGTGTTCCCTGCTTGATTCTTCCTGGTTTAGTGTGGTTCAGTGAAGTTCTTCAGTCTGGCCAAGTGTAGAGCCTCACTGATGCTTGTCTTACCCCAACATTCCACAGTTGCTCCATGGAGGAGGCATTAATTCACTCAGAAGGCCATTTATCTTTGGAGTTCTGTACCCCAGAGAGTTGAGTTGATTTGATTTATTATTGTCACAATACCATGAAAAGTATTGCTTTCTTTGCACTATACAGTCAAACATACTGTTCATTGAGAATGAAAGGAGAGAGTGCAGAATATAGTGTCACAGTCAAAGCTAGGATATGGAGAAAGATCAACTTAATGCAAGGTAGGTCCATTCAAAAATCTGGTGACAGCCGGGAAGAAGCTTCTTGAGTGGGTTGGTATGTGACTTCGCACTTTTGTATCTTTTTCCTGATGGAAGAAGGTGGAGGAGAGAATGTCCGGGTTTCTTAATTATGCTGGCTGCTTTTCTGAGTCAGCGAGAAGTGTAGACAGAGTCAATGGATGGGAGGTTGGTCTATGTGACGGACTGGGCTTCATTCATGACCCTTTGTAGTTTCTTGCGGCCGTGAACACAGCAGGGGCCATACCAAGCTGTGATACAACCAGAAAGAGTGGCTTCTATGGTGGTGGTGAGAGTTGTAGTCAACATGCAAAATTGCCTTAGTCTTCTGAGAAAGTAAAGGCCTCATTGGGCGTTCTTAACTATAGTATGGAGGGACCAGTATGGTTATTGTACCAGTATAGTATGGTTATTGGTGACCTGGACACCTAAAATCCTGAAACTCTCGACCATTTCCACTTCATCCCCATTGATGTAGACTGGGGCATGTCATTATGCTTCCTGAAGTCGATGACTATCTCCTTCATTTTGTTGACATTAAGATTGTCATTGAGAGAGTTGCGTAGGCTGTGTCACTGAAAAGCTTGCAGGCTGAGATAACAGAGTTTGAATTTCCAAGGGACTCTCAGGGTAATGCAGGTGGTGGGTGGGTGGGGGGAGTTTGGGGGGGGGGGTTGGGAGGTAGGATTAAGGGGACAGCCAGGAGTTCGGACCACAATCAGATCGAACGTGTGACAGAGCAGCCTTGAGGAACTCCTGCTCCTATTTCTTACGTTCCTGAAACCAAAAGAGAAATGCTTGAAAATTTCACCAGGTCTGGCAGCATCTGTAAGGAGAGAAAAGAGCTCTTGTTTCGAGTCTGGATGACCCTTTGTCAAAGCTAAAAGGCTTAGAAAGTGGGAGATATTTATACGGCATGGCGAGGGAATGAAAGATGAGTCATCACCACAAAACCAAGGGGAAAGGCTGCTGATATAGGTCCATGGAGAGAATAGAAGGTGTGAATGGCCAAACGGCCGAGAAAATCAGAGGGTAAGCTGTGAAAGATGAAGGTGTGGGGGGAGAGGGGAGATGGGTGGGAGAGAGGTAAAATTGACAAAAAGGGGGAAAGGAGAAGCAAAGGGGAGAGAAAAGGGGGGATAAAATAAGGGGAAGAATAGGAAGGAGAAAATAAAAAAAGACAATAAAGAAATAAAAGGTAGAGAACAGTTAAAAATAAATAAACTTAAAACAAATGGATTGAGGTGGGATAGAGCTAATTGCCTAAATTTGTTGAATTCGATGTTGAGAGCAGAAGACTGTAAAGTGCCTAGCCAGAAGATGAGATGCTGTTTGCGTTGACCTTCACTGGAACATTGCAGCAGGCCAAGGACAGAGATGTGGGCATGGGAGCACGATCGTGTGCTAAAATGGTAAGCAACCAGAAGATCAAGGTCCTGATTGTGCACAGACTTTGTGTTCCTGTCCGTTTTTGTGCCGGACCAGATGATAAATTAGACCAAGGTTCTGTTTAAAATCTGACAAAAGCCTTGTGGGTGGCTTTCAATGAGGTATCATTCATTTACTAAAATCTGGGCCAGAATATTTGACCAGCACAGATTAGTTTAATTCCTAATTAAACCAAATAAAAGTGGAGTTTTAAAATTTTGGGGCATTTTTATTTAGAATATTGGCAATACTGTATGTTATTAAACACATGACGAAGTAAGTGTTATTACCTACCAGGCACGAATTATATCATTATCAATTTATCTAAACCTGATTAGAGATCTAGATTGGTTTCTCACCTTGTTTTAGACTAGACTCAACTTCACATGACTTATTTTTCCCTTCCGCGTAATGTCACGTAGATTTCTCTACACCTGCGCTATAATTTTCTTTTGACACTCAGAAGCACTTATGCTGTTTATAGAGAAGACTTTCTCAAGGTTCCCTCTTATGTTCTGAGAGTGCCAGGCATTAACCGCAGAGCTGTGGCATGAAGGGGAAGTCAAGAGAAATCATTTTCAGCGTTGTGGTAAGTATCTTTGTGTGCTGCAATCTCTTTTTTTCTTACAGATCATCTTCTCCGCAATCAAAAGAGATTTACCATGGAAACAGAATGCTGTCTGGTGGACTGAATGCATTCCTGTCAACTGTCTGCTCACCATTACTCTTGGGAAACAGGTAAGAGATAAAGAATAAAATATAAATAGGATTCATAGAAATCAAAAACCTTGTAGCAAAGAAGAAGGCCATTTGGTCACTCATTCCTATATTCGCTGCTAGAAAGAGTAGCCTTGTTTAGTCCCACCTCCTCGCTTTTCATCTATAATCCTTTAAGTGGCTCACCCTCAGGAATGCAAGAAGCAGGAGTAGACCACATGGCCCATTGAGGCTATTTTGCCATTCAAGACAATCATGCCCTCGGCACCTGTCCAACTCCCTTTTAAAATTATTATTGGGATCAGCTTCCACCCCCTTTTAAAGTTTAAGTTTACTTATTAGTGTCAGAAGTAGGCTCACATTAACACTGCAATGAACTTACTGTGAAAACCCCCTAGTCGCCATACTCTGGCACCTGTTCGTGTACACTGAGGAAGAATTTAGCACAGCCAGTGCACCTAACCAGCATGCCTTTTGGAGTGTGGGAGGAAACTGGAGCACCCGGAGGAATTCCACAGGGAGAATGTGCAGACTCTGCACAGACAGTGACCCAAACTGGAAATCGAACCATGGTCTCTGGAGCTGTGAGGCAGCGGTTCTAATCACTGTGTTACCTTGAGCATCCCAGATCCTGCAAAATCCCTAAATGGGAAGTATTTCTCATCATCTCAGGTCTAGGCCTTTGCCAGTGATACCTGGCCTATGACCTCTGGTCACTCAAGAGAATAGGATCGTATTATTACCTTTGTATAGATTCTTCCATTACTATTTCATTCAATATGAATGCTATAAACTACAAAAGTTAGTGAAAGTCAGTGGTGGATTGGAGTGGTATAACCCTGGGATGCAGGCGCTAATGGCTATATCACTTTATTTCAAATAGATACCACCACTCTCCGTGATTCATAGACAGAATGAATCTCAGATCACTCAATGTATTTTACTTCAAGGACTGTTAAAGGGAAGTAGCATAAGTTTAAGAGTGGCCAAAAACTTCCATTCTGATTAATGTACACATTATCTGTTGCCTAAGGTACCATTTAGATCTTTGAAGCTTCTTCACTTCCTTCAACTGCCTCGTGGTCAGAAGAATTATTGTTTTGTTTCGCTATTGTCTCTTCTTTTAATTTTATCAGAGGGACGTTAAAGGATGTTCCTTTAATGGCACACTAATGTGATGCAACATAGTCGCACAGCACAAAAACCAATAAAACATTTGATACAGCAATGGTTTCTTTATATGTGGCGTCTCGGATTACTCCGTATGCATGATTAAAAATAACCAAACTGAGCTGGTGTTAGCGGAGACTGCTGAGGAGGCCTGTATGGGGTCATTGTGGCCCTTAACAGTCACCCTGCTGTGGACATGGAGCTTAATCAAAGTGGGCGGAGCAGCACTGCCACATTGCAGCATTTGCAGACTGTACATTCATTGTCCGTGGAGTAATTGTGATGGTTGTTAATAAGTCCAAGGAGAAATGAGCCATAAGATTCCTAACACTGCACTTAAAATCATGTTTCCCCCCCTCAACCCGTCACTGAAATTCAAACCTGGGTTTATCCCTGTAAAACTGGAAAGCTTTTGACTCATCTCACTGTGTCGTCAACTGTACGTACATCTGGGCAGATGGATGAAATTATTCTATACAGCTGGAGCTTAGTTATTCTGAAGTTGTTAAGTGCTACCTCTAAGACAGTCCTGGTTCCAGGCTTCCAGTCTGCTCATAAAGCTACTCAGTTTGATAGTTGCATTCCTGGCCTGTTACCAGACCCTCCGCCAACAATAGGGAAGATTCATGAATCAGAAAGGCATGCAAAATGGCTTGGGCGCAATCTTGCAATCACTGCACTGAATTATTCCTGCGGTAAAAGGCTGTTGAAAACTCCAGCAAAATCCATATGATGGGTGGGATTTTCTGGTCCTTCTTGCCGGTGGGGTCTTCTTGTCCTGCTGAAGGTGATCTCTGCGGCGGCCACAGGTTGCAGCCAGCAAGTAGCACCAATGACCATTGACTTGGGTGGGGCCTGAAGATCCTGTCAGCAGCCAACAGTGAGCCACTTCTTCCTCAGGAAGATAGGGATGGGTGGTGGGGAAGGCCCAAGCTTGTGTCCTTGGAATGTATGAGTTTCTGGGGAACGATAATTTTGTTTTTGCTATTTCAGAAGTCACTTTGTTTTTTATGGGGCTTGATTCCTGAGCAAACATCATAGTGTAAGAACCGGGAGCCATTCGACCCCTCAAGCCTTCTCCATCATGCATTAAGATCGTGGCTGATCTAATTTTGACCTCAACTCTACTTTCAGCTGGTTTCCATAACCCTTGACTTCTATGTAGTTCATAGAAACATACAAACTCGAAGCACGAGTAGGCCATTCAGCCCTTCAAACTTGCTCTGCCATTCATTATAATCATGAATGATTATCACATTCAATATCCTGATCCCCCTTCCCCCCATATCTCTTGATCCCTTTAGCCCCAAGAGCTATATCTAATTTCTTCCTAAAATCAGACAATATTTTGGCTTTAACTAGGTGATGACATTTCACCTCAGTTCTAAAAGGTTAACCCCTTATCCTCAAACCATGACCCCCAGTTCTGGATTCCCCTGCTATTGGGAACATTCCTTCTGAATCTACCATGTTTAACCTTGTTAGAATTTCATAAGTGTCTAAGTGTGGTCTCACTGAAGCCCTGTATAGTGTAGCAAGAATTCTTTTACGCTGCATCCCATTGCAATAGAGGTCAACATTCTATTTGCTTTGCTAATTACTTTCCGTAATGTCTTACTGACTTGTTGGGCTGGATTTCAGCCAAGACTTTGACAAGGTCCCTCATGGAAGACTTGTAGAAAAGTAAAGAGGAAATGGGATACAGGGTAATTTGATAAATAGATTCAAAATTGGCTCAGTTGTAGGAGACAGAGGGCGATGCTAGAAAGTTGCTTTAGTGACTGGAAGCCAGTGTCTAGTGGAGTACCACAGAGATCTGTGTTGGGCCCCCTATTATCCTTCGTTTACATAAATTACTTTAATGACTATGTTGGGGGTAGGATTAATAAGTTTGCGGAATGCAGAAAAATTAGACAGGTGGTTAACAGTGAGGCAGAGTGTCTTGGTCTACAAGAAGGTATAGCTAGAATGGTCAAATGGGCAGATAAGTGGTAGATGGAATTTAACCTGAAAAGTGTGAGGTGTTACATTTTGGAAGGAGTAATTTGACAAAAAAGTATCCAATGAATGATAGGACATGAGGAGGTTCTGTGGAACAAGGGGACCTTGGTGCTTAATTGAGGTCCACGTGATTATGAGGGGCATGGACAGAGTGGATAAGGAGCAACTATTCCCCTTATTTGAAGGGTCAGTCATGAGGGGACGTAGATTCAAGGTGAGAGGCAGAAGGCTTAGCAGGATGTGAGAAAAAGCTTTTTTTACCCAGAGGGCGGGAACAGTCTGGAATGCATTGCATGGGAGGGTGGTAGAGGTGGGAGGCCTCACATCCTTTAAAAAATACCTGGATGAGCACTTGGCACATCGAAACATTCAGGGCTATGGACTTAGTGCTGGCAGGTGGGATTAGGTGAGAGTTCAGGTATTTGTAATGTGTCAATGTGGACTCGATGGGCTGAAAGGCTTTTTCTGCACTGTATGATTCTATGACTTTCCGACCTCACCCACAGCTGGAGTTCTCCAGTCCCGCTGCAGTGAATGGAGAGTTGGTTGAGTGATATGAATGGCCGGAGAATTCCACTCATTATGCTTCATGCACAGGGATCACCCTGCTTTCTCTGTACTGCCACATTCTGTAGACACTCTTCATTTAAATAATGTTTTCCTTTTCTGTTCTCCCACTCAATGTGGATATTCCTCACATTTTCCCATATTATATTCTATTGGCCTATATTTTGCCTAATCGCTTCACTTATCAATAGCTCTTTGCAGATGTTGTGGATGGAAAACTTCTCCCTTTTAAAAAGAAACATTTCTGAATCCTGACCCCCCCCTGCCCTGGATGGCTCCCCCCGCACCCCACCCCCACCACACCCTCCACTGTTGCACTCTTCTGGGTGGTGACTTCTTAAAGGGCTGCCACCACCATGAGGAGTCACTGTCACAGTGTCCATGACCATGATTCATGCTTGTCAGAGGGGCAGTAGAAGGGGAGATGGGGGGGGGCGTGGGGGGTGGTGGGGAAGGGTTGTGGAGGAGAAGTCAAAGATAGGAGGACTTGTGAGCTTATGAACTGCCATAGTCAGTCTTTGGCAAGTCGCCTCAAGGCATCTACCAGTGTTGCCATTCTGCCATCAGTGTCTCCAGCATGGTGGCACAGTGGTTAGTACTGTTACTTCACAGTGCCAGCGACCCAGGTTTGATTCCCAGCTTGGGTCACTCATTGTGGGGTCTGCATGTTCTCCCCGTGTCTGTGTGGGTTTCCTCTGGGTGCTCTGGTTTCCTCCCACAGTCCAAAAGACCTGCTGATTTGGTGCATTGGCCATGCTAAATACCCTCTCAGTGTCCCTGAACAGGCGCTGGAGCGTGGCGACCAGAGGATTTTCACAATAACTTCATTGCAGTGTTAATGTAAGCCTACTTGTGACACTAATAAATTTAATATTTTAAACTTGGTCTCCAGCCAGTGGCCACAATCCGCCCACAATTCATTATTCAACTTAACTATCCACTACTGCCAGGTGGGTCACCTCTGCCAATGATGGCCTGTTTCTGGGAAGATTGCTTGGAGGTGGAAACTCATCGGACTGCCCAGCTGATGGCAGGAAATCTGAATTTCTGCCTTGTTCTGTCTACAAGTCTTTCCCCATGAGACTGGGAAGAATTGGCTTTGTGCCTATTTGTTTTCCCACTTCCCTCCGTAGCATGAGAAAATTTGGCTGCATTTGGTTCCTTCATCTAAGTCACTAATACAGATTGTAAATAACTGAGGACTCGACATGGATCCCTCTGGTCCCTGACTGATTCCAATTTGCTATAACTGTAACACGACATTCTGCACTCTGTCGTTTCCTTCTCCATGAACGGTATGTTTTGTCTGTATAGCACGCAAGAAACAATACTTTTCTCTGTATACTAATACATGTGACAATAATAAATCAAATCAAATCAAACCTAAGAATGACTCATTTGTCCCAACTCTCTGTTCTGTGTTAGATAGCTGATCCTCTATCTGTGTTAATATATTACCCCCAACATATATTCAATAATTCAATAGTTCATTAACTATGCACTGTTTTTTTGTGCAGTAACCTTTGATGTGGCATCTTACTGAATGCCTTTTGTGAATCCAGATGCTCTGCATTACAGGATTGCCTTTATCCATCCTGAACACTACATCCTCAAAGAACTCTCATAAACTTGTCAAATGCGATTTCCTTTCATAAAACCATGTTGACACTGTTCGATTGTGGCCTGAATTTTGTGCCCATTGGTACGTGCGCTCAGCGGGTCCGGAAGAGGGCGCAAAATGTGCTTCAACCCGCAACCAGCTCCAGAACGTGATTTTATTGCAGGTGGGCCAAGTAATGGGCAGCTGGGGTGGGAGGCATGTTGGAAAAGGCTCACCCCTGTCGGGGAGTGGCAGGCGCTGAGGAAAACGAGGTTGCGGGTTGACATTTCAAGGGTCAGCCACTCTGGAGCAGGTCTCGGGCTGTTGTTGACCTGTACATGTTAAATCCAAATGAAAAAATGCTGCAAGCTGTGTGCAGGCAGCACAGTCAGATACAAGCCTCTGTCCCCTGACACCTTTTTTAAATGTGATTTCAGTTCACTCTGGATCAAGGTAGTAACTCAAGTGTAATGACCACCTGGTGAACTGGCCCACCTACCAACCGTAAAATTAGACAGGCCACGTAAAGTAGTTTTCAATTGGCCCCATACTGGGCTTAATTGCCTGTTTAATTGCTGGTAGATGTGCCTGTTTAAATATTCCACCCTCCCCTTCTCGTCCTGATTTTCTTGGTGCATGTTTTCCTTCTCTTTCACTCTGAAGAAAATATTCATTCCCGGTCTCTGCTGTTTCCTTGTTTTCTGTCATTAATCCCCTCCTTTCTTTCTCTGATAAACCAATGCTTCCCTGAACTACTCTCTTCCCTTTTATGAACTGTAGAAACTCTTACTGTCTGTGTTTATAATTCTTGCTAGCTTACTATTGTAATCTATTTTCTCCCTCTTTTTTAGCTATCCTTTGCTGGTTTCTAAAATGTTTCCAATCTCCTGACTAATCCACTATGCAGAGTTGCACATTGTCCCTGTGTCTGCATGGGTTTCCTCTGGGTGTTCCGGTTTCCTCCCACAGTTCAAAGATCTGGTTAGGTTGATTGGCCATGCTAAATTTACCTTTAATGTCGTGGGGTGCGTAGGTTAGAGGAATTAAAGCTCACTTATTAGTTACAAGTAGGCTTACATTCACACTGAAATGAACTTACCGTGAAAATCCCTGAGTTGCCACACTCCGGCGCCTGTTCGGGTACACTGAGGGAGAATTTTAGCATGGCCAAACCACCCAACCCGCACATCTTTGGAGAATGGAAGGAAACCGGAGGAAACCCATGCCAACATGGGGAGAATGTGCAAACTCCACACAATCAGTGACCCAAGCTGGGAATCGAACCTGAATCCCTGGTGCTGTGAGACAGAAGTGTGAACCACTGTGCCACCATGTAGCGTGTTAAATATATGGAGTTACGGGGATTGGGCCTGTGTGGGATTGTTGTCAGTGTAGAGTCGATGGGTCGAATGGCCTTCTTTTGCACTGCCTGGGTTCTATGATTTCTATGATAATCTTTGCTGTATTGTCTTCCCTTTCTTTCAATTTGATACTATCCTTAAACTTCCCTAGTTAGCCATGGATTGTCTATTCTTCTCATAGTGTCTTTGCCCAGGATTTTACCACCTCACCTGCCCCAGAACCAGGGTGGGCGGGGCTCACAGAACGGAATTCTCCCTTGGCCTCGAGTGGGATCTTACGAGCCTCGGACATTGAAGGCAGTAAAGTTCCGGCATTTCCTTCCCAATAGAATATATGTTCCTTGAAAATTATGAAATATCTCCTTCAATATTTGTCACTGCTTACCTACCAACTAACCTTTTAAACTATTTTCCCAGTCCATTTTCAGCTAACTCAATCCCATGCCTTTGGAAATGCTTTTTTCTTAAGTTTCAGACCCAAGTTTCTCACCCTCAATCTGAGTGTGAAATTCTACCACATCGTGCTTGCAACCATGGGCAGAATCCTCCTCACAAAAAAGTTGGGGTGATTCTGGCCTCTCTCCAGTGAGTTGCCCTGCAAGGGGCAAATGGATATCGGCCCATTGCTTGGTTTAAGTTAGGGCTTCCTAACTACAAAAGGGTAGGGTCCCATGACGGTCTTAACCGAGCCTATTAGTGGGTGAACTATCCAAAGCTTGGCAAATTGTGCTTCACAATGTAACACAATCTATCACGCAAACCAGCCTCCCATCCATTGGCTCTGTCCTCACTTCCCGCTGCCTCGGAAAAGCAGCCAGCATAATCAAGGACCCCACGCACCCCGGACATTCTCTCTTCCACCTTCTTCTGTCGGGAAAAAGATACAAAAGTCTGAGATCACGTAAAACTGACTCAAGAGTAGCTTCTTCCCTGCTGCCATCAGACTTTTGAATGGACCTACCTTGCATTAAGTTGAACTTTGTCTCCACCCTACCTATGACTGTAACACTACATTCTGCACTCTCACTTTTCCTTCTCTATGAATGGTATGTTTTGTCTGTACAGCGCTCAAGAAGCAATACTTTTCACTATATGGGGTTAATAAATGTGACAATAATAAATCAAATCAAATCAAATTCCACTTCCAGGAGAGAAGGAGACCCATCTCTGAGCTGTCGGCCAATCAATTACCTGCCGCTCTCTGGCCCCAGGCACACCACTGGCAGTGGTTGTGGAAGTGGGGGGATGGGGGTGGGGGGGGGAGGGGGGTTTCTTGGCTCCCATTAATAATGGTGGGCGCAGCTTAATTAAATGGAATTGCTGTTTCTATACCATTTAGTCTACCATTCTTACAGAAAATAAAGGAATTGGTTGGCACGATGGCACAGTGGTTAGCACTTCTGCCTCACAGCACCAGGGTCCCGGGTTCAATTCTGCCCTTGGATCATTGTCTGTGTGGCCTTTGCACACTCTCCCTGTGCCTGTGTGGGTTTCCTCCAGGATCCTCTCACAGTCCAAAGATGTGCAGGTTAGGTTGATTGGCCATGCTAAATGGCCCCTTAGTCTCGGGGGGATTAGCAGGGTAAATATGTGTGGTTGTGGGAGAAGGGCCTGGGTGGGATTGTGTTTGGTGCAGACTCGATGGGCCAAATGGCCTCCTTCTGCACTGTTGGGATTCTATGGAACTGGTGTTCAATAAAAAACCCAAAGACTTTGGGTGGGATTCTCTGGCTGCACTGATCTAAAAGCTGGAAACTCCCATCCGACCGTCAATGGTGTTTCACATTCTCCACAACCCCCGCCCACTAAAATTCCAGTGGCAGCGGGATGGGAGAATTCCAGCCTTTGCATTTATTGGCAACCTTCTTGATCACAGAACATCCCCCCAAGTGCTCCAGAGCCTGGTCATTGTTGCCATATACGGAAATATGGCGACTAACTTACACACAACAAAATTCTGCAGATAGCAGTGAGTTATGTGACCATGAATCCGTTTTTGGTGGTGTCTTTGAAAGCTGGAATGTTGGCTTGGGCGACTTTCCCAATTCTTCAAGAAGTGCCACATGAACCATCATGTCTACCTGTGGCATCTGGTGGTGGCTCAGTTTAGTACCTCATCCAGATACGATATGTCAAACCATCTCTCAGTGGTGCATTGAAACAGCTGCTTGGATTATATGATGTATAAGATGACGTTTGAACCTGCAATCTATTGGCTCAAAGGGAAGACTGCGACCATTGAGCTTAAAGGGGCGTGACGGTGACAAAAATAGTTAGCGCTGCTGCCTCACAGCGCTAGGGACCTGGATTTGATTCCCGGTTCGGATCACTGTCTGTGTGGAGTTTGCACGTTCTCCCTGTGTCTGCGTGGGTTTCCTTTGGGTGCTCCAATTTCCTTGCATATTCCAAATGATGTGCTAGTTAGGTACATTGGCCATGTTAAATTCTCCCTCAGTGTACCCGAACAGGTGCCGGTGTGTGGCGACTAGGGGATTTTCACAATAACTTCATTGCAGCATTAACATAAGCTTACTTGCGACTAATAAATAAACTTAAAACTTAAAGAGCTGCTGAAAGAGATTATACAGGCTGAAATCCGTCGCTTTCACAGCTTGAAGATTGGGAGGGGGTTCACCCAAGTGGGATAATGGCATACTTGAGATTCATGTTTCTGTCGGAATTAAGTTCTGGGTGGGAAGGCCCATGGTTGATCTTGCTGTCCTGTGCCAGTTAAGTGCCAACTAATGCCCACTTAAGGCCTCATCTCACTGCCACTGGCATTAACCTATCTATGGGTGGGTCTATCATCATGCGATAAACATTACAGGTAAAACTATATGGTCTGCTTATCAATTTTGGGTTGGGTCGTGTTCCTTGATCAAAGACATTCAGTGCCCAATGGAGAGACTGGACATCAATAATGCAGGGGGTAGGAGGCAGAGGGGGTGTGCGTTGAGATATACCCCTCTGCCCTTGCTGCCGACACCACCCGCAGCCTCCTCCCTACGACTTAACCCCACCTGAGCCCTCCACCATTTCCTGGGTCACTCTGTGATCCTGGGAGTCTGTTGCCTGTCCTTCCGGCAGCAGACACATCATCCCCCCCACCGCGCCCCCCCCTCCCCCCCACTGATGCTGTCAAGCGCGGGAGCTGCCAGCCTCTGGTTGGCTGCCAGCTCTTGGTAGGCGAGAATTCCGGCCCTGGGGTCTTGATTCCTGGAGAAGACCTGGTTCTGGCCTCATTACTGCCTGATCGGAGTGTCATGATGTGGAGAGGCCGGCGTTGGACTGGGGTAAACACACATCATGAAGGGGCAGCAAGCGCTCCCAAAGCTAATGGCTTTTGCTACCAAATAAACCTGTTGGACTTTAACCTGGTGTTGTGAGACTTCTTACTCTGATCGGAGTGTGATAGGGCAGGCAGGGCTTGATGAAGAGCAGCAACACAGCTCTCTTGCCGACTCTGCAGCTGGCTGGTGATACCGTGAGAAAATAGGATATAGGGGCAGGATTAGGCCATTCAGCCCATTGTGTCTGTTCTGCTATTCAACCAGGCTGATATGTTTCTCAACCCCATTCTCCCGCCTCACCCTTTAACTTTTGATCTCTTTACCAATCAAGAACCTATCTCTTTCTTAAGGACACTCAATGGCCTGGCCTCCACAGCCTTTTACAGCAATGAATTCCACAGATTCACCACCTTCTGGCTGAAGAAATTCCTCGGTTCTAAAGGGTTATCTCTTTGCTCTGAGGCTGTGTCCTTGGATCATAGTCTCTGCTACTAATGGAAGCATCTTCCCCATTTCCAATCTGTCCATGCCTTTCAATATTCCGTATGTTTAAATGAGATTCCCCCCTCGTCTGTCTAAAGTCCATTGAGTACGAACCAGGGAGGAAATTTTCCCATGCCGCCTGCCACAGGAATCGTAGCAGGTGGGGAGGTAGATTATTCAAAGGTCAGTTGACTTTGGGTGGGATTTTCTGGTTTTGGGGTGAACGGAGTCGGAGAACCTCGACCCCAGAGTCCTTAAATGCTCCTCCCATGCCAAGCTCTTCGTTCCCGGGATCATTCTCGTGAATCTCCTCTGGACCCTGGTGGCTCAGCAAGATTCCACCACATTCTTCTGTAGTGAGAATGGCTCGACTGAGGAACAATTGGAGCAGTTGAGACAAATAGCACTTAATGGAAACCTGGATAAGCAAATAAGGGAGAAAGCATTGGAGGAAAACATAGATGGTGTCAGATCGTTTTGAGGGCAATGGGAAAACTCTCTCCTGGCGGCACAGTGGCACAATGGTTAGCACTGCTGCCTCACAGCACTAGAGACTGGGGTTCGATTCCTGGCTTGGGTCACTGCTTGTGTGGAGTTTGCACATTCTCCCCATCTCTGCGTGGGTTTTCCCTGGGCGCTCTGGTTTGCTCCCATAGTCTAAAGATATGTAGGTTAGGTGCATTGGCCATGCTAAATTCTCCTGAACAGGCGGTGGAATGTGGCGACTCGGGGATTTTCACAGTAACCCCATTGCAGTGTTATTGTAAGCCTACTTGTGACTAATAAATAAACTTTAACTTTACTTTGAAGAGAAGTGGGAGGAGGCCGAGGGTGGGAATAAACACTCTGTGGACCTGTTGGCCTATTTCTCTATTGTTAAGTCACCGTAATTCAATGCAATGTAACTCTGCACTCACAGGCCGCACTTGTGACAGATCAGAGTTTCTGTAAAACACTGACCTTTAAATGTGCTTCCACCACTGCATAATGCCACACAAGTTGCTCATTCATGACCCGTAACAAGGTCTTAACGAGTTCAATTGACCTTTTTAGCTTATTTTTCTAATACTGCTTTTGTGGGGCAGAAAACGCTCAAAGCACGAATGAGATTGCCGTTCTCTGCCACTCGTCCACACAAATTGACATTTCCCAGCAGAAACGGAGGAATGTCACACCGGAGATGTCCGCACAAAAAAAAAACAGCAGAAGTGGGGAAGAGAGAGAGAGAGAGGAAAAAACCTCAAACTTGGCGATTATAACAAAGGGCATAAATTTCTCTCACAAACACTGGCAGCAATATCGGAAGATAGGCCAGAGTAATACAATCTCGGCAGTGGTTGTGGAAGACAGGACACTAAACAACACAGCTCATGAATGCAAGAAACAGAACACTATTTATACCGTTTGTATGAGGGGACAGACTGATGAATAATTTTTTTGTTATTCAGCCGTCTCTCATTTCCATAATTTATTCACCATGAGGACTGAGACTCATTTCCTATGCTCCATTCAGTCTCCAGAAGTGCTTCATTTAATGCTCCAAAAGACAGTGTTATTTTAATAATTTAACATTGGGCTGCAGTGACATTACACATGAGTGGCCTAAGAGTGAGTCGCCCTCCAGCCCACTGCTGCTCTTGAGAGCCAGAGTGCACGCTGCCTCGTAAAGCCCAACATGACTTCCAAACCAAGAATCAAAGAGTGGGAGGAAATGCTTAAAGTGATATCCCTCAACTGGAAGGGGAGCTGGAGGGTACAACACCAGCAAAATGAGTAAGAAATGAATAAGGAGACAGTTCGCCATGTTTGTAGGCTGCAGTAACTGCGGGGTCTTGGGTACATCCATAGGAACAATATGGTCCATGGCTCATTTATATATCGCCTTATAAAACATGCCTGCTGTGCCATTTGGAAATTTACAGTTCAGTCCACAAAATAAATCTGGAACAAAACGTTGCTCTCAATGATGATGAACTTGGAACCACAGTACCAGATTGTTGCGAAAGCCTCTCTGGTTCACCAATGTCCTTGAGGGAAGGAAATCAGTTACCCTTACCTGGCCTGGCCTACCTAACCGAGACTGGCACCGTAGTTAGCATTATTGCCTCACAGCACCAGCGACCTGGGTTTGATCCCCGTGTCTGCATGAGTTTCCTCTGGGTGCTCCAGTCCTTCCCACAGTCCAAAAGACTGGTTAGATGGATTGCTAATGCTAAATTCTCCCTTGGTGTACCCGAATGGTGCCAGAGTATGGTGACTCGGGGATTTTCAAAGTAACTTCATTGCAGTGTTAATGTAAGCCTACTTATGACACTAATAAATAGACTTTACCCTTAACTGCTATCTGAAATAGTCTAAAAAGCCACCCAGTTGCATCAAACTGATTATGTCTCCATTTGATAACTTTATTTTACACAATTAAAATTTATATTTGGGTTTTTTTTTCCCTGTGAGTGGTAATTCTGAAGGAAATTTTCTGTCCTTACCTGGTGTGGCAGAATGGTTGGCATTGTTCATGGTGCCAGGGACGTGGGTTCGATTCCCAGCTTGGGTCTGTGTGGAGTCTGCACATTCTCCCCATGTCTGTGTGGGTTTCCTCCGGGTGCTCCAGTTTCCTCCCACACTCCAAAGATGTGTGGGTTAGGTTCATCAGCTGTGCTGAATTGCCCCTCAGTGTCATGGGGACTAGCTAGGGTAAATATGTTGGGTTACAGGGATATGGACTGGGTGGAATTGTTGTCGGTGCAGACCTGATAAGCCAAATGGCCTCCTTGTGCACTGAAAGGATTCTATGATTCTATGGGATGTATTAAAGGAAGAACTCGCATTTATTCTGCTCATTTTGTGATTTCTGGATTTCCCTGAGCATTGCACAACTAATTATCTATCACTTATCTTTATTGATCTATAAGAAGTCTCACAACACCAAGTGAAAGTCCAACAGGTTTATTTGGAATCACGAGCTTTCGGAGCACTGCTCCTTCATCAGGTGGGTGAGCAGTCCACTCACTGATGAAGGACCAATGCTCTGAAAGCTCGTGATTCCAAATAAACTTGTTGGACTTTAACTTGGTATTGTGGGACTTCTTACAGTGCCCACCCCAGTCCAATGCTGGCATCTTCACATTATTGATCTGTTCGCTTCCTTTGACACATTGACCACACAGTCTTCCTCCAAAGCTTCCTCTCTGATATCTAGCTGGCTGGCCCTTACCTCGCTGCGACATGAGCTGAAAACACCCCATCGTATTTTGACACCTCCACTCGCTCAGTTTGCAGACTGCTTGCCCAACATCCAGTACTAGATGAACAGGAACTCCCTTCAACTAAATATTGGGAAGACCAAAACCATCGGGCTGGACTTTTGTGTGGAGCTTAGGAAATGTGTGTCAGGCCACTGCCTGACTGTGCAAACGCAAACCTGTCACTTCTGCCTATGTCCTCCATATTCTCATTTCCTGGAGATGTGTGTGGGCAGGGTTTGGATTTACTGACCACCAAAGTGGGGGTTTAAGAGAGCTAGGAAGACCTCCCTTGGTTCCATGGAATATCTGTCCAGCTTCCCAAATATAGTCCTTATGTCCCCCTCCTCACCTTCATCCCTTGCCCCCACCCTCACCCAGGGTACCTCCTTGTGCTGTCATAACCTCCATGACCTGTCCAAGTTCTCCCATGCCTCCTCATAATCCCATGTTGCCTTCCTGTGTCCTCATATCCTCATGCCTTCTCTATGTCCCTTATAGCCTCATATATCTCCTCATGCTCCCAAGCTCCTTCCATGCTCTCTCATATTCCTTCATGCTCCTTCATATCATCACAAGCAGACTCCATGCCGCAACATACATCATGCCCCATCCCTGCACTCCTGCATCATTCATAGCCACTCATCCAGTATCTACTATGCACAGTCTGCAGGAGCCTTGTAATTGAAATGGAAATTATTTGAAATAGGTATAGAGCAATAGAAAAGAGTTGTCACTGAAAAGCATAACCATTCATTTAAAAAAATTCCAGACCCTATGATAAAACATAAATCCTTTCAAGTGATTATTCAGTTGCACAAACAAGCAAACATTTGTCCATTTACCACAGCAATGTCTGATAATCCTTTAACAACCACTTAAAACTGTCAATAAAACTGTAGAGATAACCTCCTCTTAGATAAGTGGTTTTGAAACATTTGAAACTCAGGCAATCATTCATAATGGGCTCAGCCATCAAAACAAATCCTTACAACTGCAAACACTGAAGCCTATTAAAATGACAAAAACAGAAGGCTCTTTTTTTTAGCTATGCCAGATGTCCTGTCAATCAAAGCAGCCCAGAGACAAGTGGCTTTTTTTTGTTGAAGAGAAATCTTCAGACTGTTATTTTCAAAGTTAAGGTGCTGTGGACATTGAATTCACCTCAGGCCATGAAACTAGAGTTCTCAAGGACTGTTTACTTCAGTTTTGAATACATAGTAGCACTTTTCCTAGTCAGAGTGGGAAAAGTACTCTAACGCATCTCAAAACTTGTATGATTTTGGTCAACATAATGGTTAATTTAAGTTTTCAAGAAAGCTATGACTGACCATTATTGTGACAAAATATCTAAATTACAAGATAACATCTAATAAGGACAGTCAAATCTGTGAAACCATTTAAAATTTATTTGTCAGAATGTTCCCAACTTCTCAGTAGGTTTCCCTATATCTCATGAACTCACAAACATGGCAGGTTTTCAGAAGTTTTCCAAAATCCACCTGAGCTGATAGAAATCTAAGGAGACTGCAAAATCAAAAATTCCCTCTGGCTGTCAATGATGTTTATGATGTGAGAGGATGTGTATGCTGGTCACAACCTGAACCTGCCCCCAAAACCTCTTCCCCCTTAATTCATTTGTGTGGGTTATTTTTTCAACGGGAAATTTAAAATTGCATCTCGACAGTTATTTTGTTTATGGCAAACCGGAGCACCCGGAGGAAACCCACACAGACACGAGGAGAATGTGCAGACTCTGCACAGACAGTGACCCAAGCTGGGAATTGTTTTTGGCAAACTCACACCCATACCTACCTATCTTGGGACATGAAAACCCAACCCATTATCTTCAGTCCTTGAGACGAATTCCATTCCCTCACCTTGACAATCATCTGAGGTTGAATCAAACTTGGGTTGCATTTCACCCTGAGATGAACTTCACACTATGGGTGGGATTTTACGGTCTTGCTTGGGTGAGATTGTAAAATCCCATCTGAAGTCAAGGGAGATTTCCATTCTAGGATTCTCGCCTGCCTCAATTTCGGGTCAGGTAAGCTGTTAGGATTTCGCCGATATTTTTGGTGAGGTGGGTGGTCCAGGGGCTGGGGGAGTCCCGTGGGGGAAGGGGTGTTAGTCAGTGGTTGGGTGCTTGCTGGGATCCTGGGATGTTATTTACTATTGACTTATTAGTGTCACAAGTAGGCTTACATTACACACTGCAAGAATGTTACTGTGAAAATCCCTCAGTTGCCACAATCTGACTCCTGTTTGGGTACACTAAGGAAGAATTTAGCATGGCCAGTGCACCTAATCAGTATGTTTTTCAGACTGTGGGAGTACACCAGTGCACCCGGAGGAAACCCACACGGACATGGGAGAACGTGCAGACTCCACACAGACAGTTACCCAAGCTGGGAATTGAACCTAGGTCCCTGGCAATGTGAGGCAGCAGTGCTAACCACTGTGCCACCCCTGGAGTGTATTGGAGTGTGTGGGGGATTCCTGGAGGAGGTGTCACTGTGGGCCTGTGCAATTGTTACCCAGAAAGAGTCAGGGGAATTAAAACCACTTTGAGCTTCTGAGTAATTATTCTTCTAACTTCTTCTGGGTAACAACTGCAACCATCCAAAATTTGCGATTTAAGTTGTATTGTTGGATGGTTCCTAGTGCACCTGAAATTTGCACTTGCCTGCCAATGGCTGTGCAAACCTTACCTGGAAATTTCTGGTTTGGGGGGGTGCGTGTTGTGCTCCCCCACAGCAATTTTTTTATACCTGCCTCCTGCTCCACTACCCCCTCCCACCCCCACATCCCCCCAAGCAATGGTTAAGGCATGGCGATATATAGCCAGGCTATCATTACGTACAATACATTGAGGAACTTGTTCTCCTGCCCCTGCTGTCCTTGTCGTACCAGATGGTGGGTAACTCACATTTGGTGGATTGTTGCTTGAAGAAATCTTTACAACTTTACAACTGCTATTGGATAATCTTAGGGCTGAACAACTCAGATATTTAACTCAGGGAAAACGAAGTAAGTTAGCCTTCCCAGAATGTCCATCATTCCCATTGCTCATTGCGAGGGGAGGCATCTCCCCATTAATGATGTTTTTGACTTGATTTATTATTGTCACATGTATTAGTATACAGTGAAGAGTATTGTTTCTTGTGCGCTATACAGACAAAGCATACTGTTCATAGAGAAGGAAAGGGGAGAGTACAGAATGTAGTGCTACAGTCACAGCTAGGGTGTAGAGAAAGGTCAACTTAATGCGAGGTAGGTCCATTCATAAGTCTAACAGCAGCAGGGAAGAAGCTGTTCTTGATTCAGTTGGTACATGACCTCACGCTTTTGTATCTTTTTCCTAATGGAAGAAGGTGGAAGAGAGAATGCCTGAGTTCCATGGGGTTCTTAATTATGCTGGCTGCTTTGCTGAGGCAGCAGGAAGTTTAGACAGAGTCAATGGATGGGAGGCTGGTTTGCATGATGGATTGGGCTACTTTCATGACTTTTCATAGTTTCTTGTGGTCTTGGGCAGAGCAGGAGCCATACCAAGCTGTGATAGAACCAGAAGACTGTCCTGGTTGATGGCTATCCTTAGAGAGGTATTGCTCTGGTCAAATACTATAGTATTTTAGCAGTTTATAATTTATTCATTTATGTTATAGCTAATGATCTCAAGTCATTTGTACATTATTGATTCCAGTCAGGCACTATCCTCTTCTTTGAAAGTTTATTTATTAGTGTCACAAGTAGACTTACATTAACATTGCAATGAAGTTACTGTGAAAACCCCTGATCACCATGTTCCAGCGCCTGTTCGGGTATGCTGAGGGAGAATTTAGCATGGCCAATGCACCTAACCAGCACATCGTTTGGATTGTGGGAGGCAACAGGAGTACCCAAAGGACACCCACACAGACACAGGGAGAATGTGCAGACCCTACACAGGCAGTGACCCAGTTATTCCCAGGAGTGAATCACCGACCTGTATCCCCTTGCAGCAATTAAAATTTAACCTCCCATTGTCTGAAACTTTAAATTAGCGGAGGGCATCTTTAATAAAGTCCAGGAACCCAAGTTAGATTCCGCATGGTGTAAAAGACCCCAACAATGTCAGATTAGACCTTGCAAGAAGCCCTCAGTCCAATAGATTAATGCCAGATTTGGTTCATAAGTTCATAAGATATAAGAGCAGAATTAGACCATTCGGCCCATCGAGTCATGGCTGATATGTTCCTCATCACCATTTTCCTACCTCCTCCCCATAACCCTTCAACTCATTCCCAATTAAAAATCTGCCTAACTGCTTCTTAAATTTACTCACTGTCCCAGCATCCACCACACTTTGGGGGAGGGAATTTCACAGATTCACAACCTTTTGGGAGAAATAGTTTCTCCTCAACTCTGTTTTAAATTTGCTACCCCTTATCCTAAGACTATGACCTCTCGTCTTAGAATGCCCCACAAGAGGAAGCATCCGCTCCCTGTCTACTTTATCCATACCTTTTATCATCTTGAATACCTCAATTTGATCTCACCTTATTCTTCTAAATTCCAGAGAGTATAGGCCTGTGGTGATATGCAGAGATGGTAAAGCCTTGGGGTAAATGCATCTTAAGGTTATTAAACATGGTGAACCAAGGTACTTACCAATCTGTAAGTTCACAGAAATCCAACCAGGAAAACGAAGGTATACTACAGTTTCTGGTGGCCTTGAACATTACTGATCTGTCTCTAGGATGTAAATGATTCAACTTTTCGATTCCATTTGTTGCTGCAACGGTTGAGACAAGCATGATGGGATGTGTTTTCTCTCATTGTCTGTTCAGTTTGCATGTGCTACTTGACTAATTCCCTTCTCTGAGTCAGAAAATCAGAGGCCAGAACTTAACTTTGTTTCAGCGACCCAATGAAGGGCAGGTTTGGAAATTTTGCATTGCAGTGTGCACGCGATTCTGAAGATTCAACCCTTCGGCAAATGCAAAATATATTGAGAGTGGGGTCATTCCATTGCTCGGATGGCATGTTTTACCTCCCTCCATCATTGCACATTCTGTTTGCTTGCGTTCTCATAATCGGACAGCCTTGAGTCCAAAATGAAGAGCCCTCTAGTGTTAAATGCCACTCTTCATTCTGGGGTTCTGTATTGTTTTGTTGTTGTGGCTGATTTAAGTGGAAACTCTGTGTTAGGAATATCTCTTGAGCTGCATAAACCCACAAAATGTCTGAGAAAAACATTGAAGATGCAACAATGGTGGTAATGTAACAGTGTCAACAAAAAAAAAGACCTTGACTTCAAAAAAGCATTCTTAAGTAGTTGGTACATTTATTGTATGTTTGGCAAAACAGCGAGAAAATTTCTTTCAACACTTGCACAATGGCTTTCCTAGGTGAAACACTTCTGCATTTCAGCGATTGAGAGATTCAAGGGAGTATTCATGTTTTGAGCTCTGACAGTGTTGCATGTCATTCACACTATTGTAAAATACAGGCTTTATTTTACAGCTGACTGACCCCAGGATTTCAACAGTCTGTTTATTTGGCTATAATTTAGAAAGCTGCAGAACAAAAGCCCTCTGGAAGAAGGTTTGTTATCAGAGCAACTTCCTGTTGGCTAGAAGATGTAGGCAACTAGGCTGAGAGGGTGTTACGCTCCCACAATATTCTGATCCAGGTGAGTACTATATTGAGATATTTCAGAACAGCCTTGCTTACTTTTCTACTCCTAATATTCACTGCTTTCTTTCTTGGAAAAGCACCCACGCTGAATTAGTGTCTTCCCATGGCACGTCCTGATTAACTAAGCATGGGCAAGGACATCATTATTCTCCAGGTAGCAAGAAAAGTCAGGACAAAAGGTGTTTTTTAGTTTATGTCCTAAGAAAAGAATAAGGAAGTTGAGTTTTTTGGAAAAGAGATGCTTTCAATAAGATGTAATTGATATTTGTCAAGATCACGATCTTAGTCAAATTTGACGCTGGGTTAAATATGGAAGCAGGCAAGCTAAGAAATAATTAATGAGTGGGATACCAGGAGAATAAAGACATAACAGAGGGATGGAATAAGTTACTAGTCATTGTGGTTCATGATAGATTCATGATGTTTTTGGAAAAATAAAAGACTGGAGGACGTATTGAAAGATTTGAAAGAATGATCTAGGCTGGCATCTCAGTGCAGTACAATAGGACTATTGTGATGTTCAAAGTATTGCCCAGAATTTTCCAGCTGTCCATGCTGGTGAGGTCTTCTGATGGCCCACCTCCTCCATGGGCTTCCTGGTGGCGTGGGGTGAAATAAATGTGTATACAACTGAAGATCCCACCGTTGGCCAACGGGGTGCCACCTTCTGCCATGAGAAACATGCCACGGGGAGGCCAGAAAATGCCCCCTGTCATCTTCCAAATGAGACATTAAACTGAGCTCTTCTCTGTCCTTTCAGATAAATGTACAAGGTTTGAAGAAGAGGAAGGGGTTCTCCTGGATTTCCTGGCCAATAATTAACCCTAAAACAACATAACTGTAAACAGATTATCTAGTCATTTATCTCCTTGCTGCTTGTAACTGTGCATAAATTATTTGCTGCATTGCGTCCATTAAGGAAACAACTAAACTTCAAAAATATGGACTCGGCTTTGGAAAGCCCAAGGCCACAAATATCGGCTCCTTAGTGGTCGTGTTTTCGGTGCCTTTTTGGCTTTGAAATGGAATTGGCAGCTGGTGTGTACAGGTCTAGGGCATGCCACCTTGACTGCCACTTTGTGAAGGGCATCAGAATGCATAGGATGTACACCCACCAAAAGTATGCAGAGGAGAGATGGCACAGTGGTTAGCACTGCTGCTTCACAGCACCCGGGTTCAATTTTTGCCTCAGGTCACTGTCGATGTGGAGTTCTCCCCATGTTTGCATGGGTTTCCTCTGGGTGCTCCGGTTTCCTTCCACAGCCCAAAGATGTGCGGATTAGGTTGATGCTAAATTGCCCCTTAATCTCAGGGGGAATAGCAGGGTAAATATGAGGAGCAATGGAAATAGGGCCTGGGTGGGATCGTTGTCAGTGCAGACTCATAAGAACATAAGAAATAGGAGCAGGAGTAGGCCATCTAGCCCTTCGAGCCTGCCCCGCCATTCAATAAGATCATGGCTGATCTGTCGTGGCTCAGTTCCACATTCCCGCCCTCTCCCCATAACCCTTAATCCCCTCTCTTATCAAAAAGCCATCAACCCGCGTCTTAAAAATATTTAGCGAGGTAGCCGAATGGCCTCCTTCTGCACTGTTGGGGTTCTATGATTCCATGAGGCAGGTGGTAACATCAATTAATATGCCAGCTTTGATTTGATGCCAGTGCTGCCACTTTGGACTTGATACTCCAGCTGATGCTGTTCTTTAAATGATGTTTCTGAAAAGATAAAAGACTGAAGGACGTATTGCAAGATTTGAAAACATGATTTAGGCTGGCATCTCAGTGCAGTGCAATGGGACTATTGTGATGTTCAAGTTATTGCCCGGAATTGCCAACTGATCATGTATTCGTAGAATCATAGAATCCTATAGGAGAGAAGGAGGCCATTCGGCCCATTTAGTCGGAGTGGACCACAATTCCACTCAGCCTCTATCCACATAACCCCAAGCATTTACCTTAGTGAGCCCTCCCGACACTAAGGGGGCATTTAGCATGGCCAATCCACCTAAGCAGGAGAATTCAGCAAGGGCCCACCACTCCATCTCACCACCTCACAATATCAATCCTATTTTAAGCGATGATCAATACTGACGGTTTAGTTGTTGATTGATTTTTAATGCTTCTTGCTGCAACTGTAGACATGTTGTGTAGTTGTTAAACACTACACAATGTAGCCTGAGACTTGCTGAAGGACTTTGCTCTGACTTCAAGGATTCCACTCAAAACACTTCCTCCCAGACCTGTGAGGTCGACATTCCCCTTAGACTAGTGAATGACAGGGAGACTGAGCCGAGACAACACTGAGCACATGGAGGAAACCCACACAGTTACGGGGAGAATGCGCAAGTTCCACACAGACAGTCACCCAAACCCTGAATTGAACTCAGGTCCCTGGCATTGTGAGGCAGCAGTGCTTAGCACTGTGCCACCGTGCTGCCTCAATGGAAGTGGAGACATTGCCCATCAGACTCTGCAATAAGGCTGGCTCCACATAGAGTTGGCCATCAGTTCTGTGTTGTAAACAGTGAGCTTCAAGATCTGCACAAAACCTGGTGTACAATTGGTGTCAGATATTTCTGTGTGCTTTGACATTGCATGCAAGCTTTCTGCCAATTCAGCAAGCGTTTCGGTGGGTATATCCACCAACCTTCTCCTGGAGCCTGTCCCGCCAAAGTGCTCATGTGTGTTGACTGGAGAAGCACTCATATGTGACCCTTTGGTGAATGGACAGCGACATTACACTGGTACCTCTGGCTGTGGGCCACTTGTTTCCAGTATCTCACCACCTGTATTTTCCATCTCTATGCCAACCTCTAAATCACACGTAGTGTCATGATGTGCACTGGCGGCTGCAAGTCTGAGACCGAGAGGCGATGATCCTTCTTCATCACTGTCTTCTTGCACTCCCACCTTTTGTCTTCAATCACTGCCTGGTCAGGGTGTAGTTGTTGAGAAGGTGAAAGGAGAAAGGCACAATGGCAGGATGATGAATAACGGAGGGGGGGGGGGCGGGTAGGGTGAGGGTTGGGGGGGAGGGCGAGCGTTAGGCGGAGGGTGATGGTTAGTAGGGAGTCAGTGATGTTTGGGGGGAGAGTGATGGTGAATGGAGTAAGAGGTGCGTAGTTACACCATCTCCAGTTTGTGATTCAGATGAGTTAGGGGATGAGAGGCACACGCACAGGATGTGTCAAGATGGATTTTTAAAATTCACTCAGGGAATGTGGGTGTCGCTGGCTAGGTCCCAGCATTTATTCCCCATCCCTAATTGCTCTTGGGAAGGTGGTGGTGAGCTGCTTTCTTGAACCACTGCATTCATGAGGTGTTGGGACCACCCACAGTTAGGGAGAGAATTTCAAGATTCTGACCCAGCGACAGTGAATGAACGGTGATGTATTTCTATGTCAAGATAGTGAGAGACTTGAAGGCAGACCTCCAGGAGATGGGTTTCCCACCCCTGATGTTCCCAGCAATATCTGCAGCCTTTGTCCTGCGAGGTTGTAGCAGTTGTGGGTTTGGCAGGTGCTGCCTAAAGGAGCCTTGTGGTTTCCTGTGGTGCATTTTGTAGATGGTACAGATGGTTGCTACTGTGCATTAGTGATGGAAGGAGTGAACGTTTGTGGATGGGGTGCCAATCAAGCAGGCTGCTTTTTCCTGGATCGGGTCAAATTTATTGACTCTTGTTGGAACTACACTCATCCAGGCAAATGGAGTCAATCCTGACCAGTGTGTTGTAGATGGCGGACAGATTTTGGGGAGTTAAGAACTGAGCTATTCGTGAAGAATTCCTATCTCTAACCTACTTTGATAACCATATTATTTATATGATTATCAAAGCCATGACACAAAACCGCCCTACCTGAAGCTACAAGGGCTGTCAAGCATACAAAGCAAGGTGCATTGCTGAAGCACAACTTAAGCACGAGCTACTCAAGTCCAGAGCCACCAATGCAACAACTATAGTGCCTACGCAAATCTGTCCAATATGTGCCAGGACATTCCATGCCTGAATTGGCCTGATCAGTCATCTTCAGACACACCGCATCCAGCCTCAAAATGACTAATGGTGTTGAGGTCCTCATTGACGATGATGGATGAACAACATTTATATGGCTAGTCCATTTCAGTTTCTGGTCAATAATAATTATCATCAATATCCTTAGCCCCCATTGCTAACCTTAACCATGATTCCTCCAATGATGGTGAACACATTTCGTGGGGTAAGTATATGCAGCTGTAAATGTCCCTCCCAATTTAATCCACCATCTTGTTTAGCGAGAGAGAGCAAAGTGTGTCAGTGAATATAGTGTCGGGGATGATGCGGCTGTCACAGTTGAATAGCAGGCAGTATCTGCCAGCTATGAGATATGGGTGTGAGGATTTAAGCAGCACTAAGTGCCAGGGAAGCAATTGCATAGTGGTATTGTCACTAGGCCAGTAATCCAGAGACCCAGGATAACGCTCTGGGGACCCAGGTTCAAATCCTACCATGGCAGATGGTTAAATTTGAATTCAATAAAACATCTGGAATGGAAAAGTCTAATGATGATCATAAAACCATTGTTGATTGTTCTAAAAACTGACCTCGTCCCTTAGGGAAGGAAAGCTGTTGTCCTTACCTGGCCTGGCCTAAATGTGACTCCAGAGCCACAGCAATGTGGTTGACTGTTAAATGTCCTCAGGGATGGGCAATAAATGCTGGCCCAGCCAGCGATGCCTACACCCCATAAATAAATGAAAAAAAATGTGTTTGAAGGTGAAGTAAAGCTGTGAATGTTTGGTATGAACCATGATTGATGGAACTTGTTGATGGTTAAGTGATGGGGGTTTAATGGATTGTGTAGTCTGCGAAGCCAGTAGTGAGATGTGACATTTGAAGATGCCATGACCACTCATTGAGGTCATCAACATTGTGTGACACTGCACTAATGTTCTCAGGCCTTGAATCCTGGCATTGGCAGACATGGATACCCGGTCCCACCACCTCTCCAGTACATGTGGAGGGCTTTCTGGCCTGGTGAATATCTCTCCTCCTCTCCTGCACCTCTAAGAAGGTGTCCAAAGAATTTGGGAGCACCTTTTCATCGTATCATGACTTCAGCCATCTTCTGGGTCTGAGTCTTTTTTCGGAAACATAAAAGATCTTTTTAAAGCCTAATATTTCCACGCCTTTTTCTCCATCATCATGTGGGGGAGTCCAGAACCAGAGTTTGAGGGTTCAGGGTAGACCATTTAGGACGGAGATGAGGAGACATTTCTTCACGCAAGGAGTGGTGAGCCTGTGGAATTCATCACCACAGGAAGTAGTTGATGCCAAAACAATGAATGTATTCAAGAGACGGCTGGATATGTAAGGAGATTACAGATAGCTCCAAGAAAAATAGGGCGGTAATAATCAGAGATTTTAACTTTCCCAGCATTGACTGGGACAGCCATAGTATTAAAGAGTTGGATGGAGAGAAATTCGTTGAGTGTATTCAGAAGGAATTTCTCATTCAGTATGTGGATGGCCGAACCAGAGAGGGGGTAAAACTTGACTTCCTCTTGGGAAATAAGGAAGGGCAGGTGACAGAAGTGTTAGTGAGGGATCACTTTGGGACCAGTGACCCTAATTATATTAGTTTTAGGTAGCTATGAAGAATGATAGGTCTGGCCCAAAAGTTTAGCCCCAAAAAATGTTGACTATCTACCTTATCTATACCCCTCATTATTTTATAGACCTTTATAAGATCGCCCCTTAGCCTCCTATGCTCCAGGGGAAAAAGTCTCAGTCTATCCAGCCTCTCCTTATAACTCAAACAATCAAGTCCCGGTAGCATCCTAGTGAATCTTTTCTGCACTTTTTCTAATTTAATAATATCCTTTCTATAATAGGGTGACAAGAACTGTACACAGTATTCCAAGTGTGGTCTTACCAATATCTTGTACAACTTCAACAAGACATCCCAACTCCTGTATTCATTGTTCTGACCAATCTCCACCAAGAAGAGGAGTGATGGTAGCCCGATATCACGAGCGTGCACTGATCAGACAATATAGTGCAGTGTAGACTGGCTGAATAACAAGTCTTTACAGGTAATCACGAATCCTAATGGACAAGTGTAAGCAGTTAAGTTTAATCAGTACGTGTAAAGTGTCGACAGGCTGTATGACAAAGGAATGAATGACCTAAGAACCGATAATTTAAGGCAGAATGATAATTACAAATAATCAAAGAGTAAGATGGTGCTAAACACTAATTCAGGTAGAGAGATCATCACCTGTAATCAAGGCGTGTATGGTGTCAAAATAGGACAGTTAGAAAGATATTTCCTCCACAGAGCAGTATGATGGGGTTACCTGTAGTCCAACATGAACCCAAGGTTCCGCTTCAGGCCATCCTCATAAATGTGGAACTTGGCTATCAGTTTCTGCTCGGTGATCCTGCGATGTATTGCGTTTCGAAGGCTGCCTTGGAGAACGCTTACCCAAAGATTGAGGCCAAATATCCTTGGCCGCTGTAGTGTTCGTAAAATCCTGCAGTGCAGAAGGGGGCATTCAGCCCATTGAGCCTGCACCGACCACAATCCTGCCCAGACTCTATCCCCATAACCCCACATATTTACCCTAGCTAATCCCCCTAACACTAAGGGGGGAATTTAGCATGACTAGTACACCGAACCCACACATTTTTGGAACGTGGGAGGGAACCAGAACACCTGGAGGAAGCCCATGCAGACACAGGGAGAACGTGCAAACTCTGCACCGACAGTGACCCAAGGTGGGAATTGAATCCGGGTCCCTGGTGCAGCGAGGCAGCAGTGCTAACCACTGTGCCACTGTACCACCCTGGCAGTGTTCTCCAACTGGGAGGGAACCCTCCTGTTTGGCAATTATTGCGTGGGCACCATCTGTACTGTGTCTGTTCTTATCCAATGACATCCTGGTTATCTGTGTGTGTTGGGTTATCACAACTCCGCTTATATATCCTGTGCCTGCGCGCCCCTCTCCAGTTCACCCGATGAAGGGGCAGTGTTCGGAAAGCTTGTGATTTTAAATAAATCTGTTGGAATATAACCCGGCGTCATGTGATCTCTCAGCTTATTTCATTTCTGCTTACGATCGCACTCACCACCTCCGATCCCCTCATGAGATTCAGCTAAGGACTGTTGTCGGCACTGCAGTGATCCAAAATTGTCTGTTTCATCCCCAAGGTGCCTGGGAACATAAATATCTGCAGTTGGTCCTTCTAATGCAGTCGAAGTTTGACCAAAAACTCGACGATACAATACTTACCGTCCCTTAAATGTTACCCAACTGATGTTTAACTCAGGCTTACCAAGCTGATTCCGGGGATGGCAGGGCTGATGTGTGAGGAGAGATTGACTGGGTATGGATTGTTTTTGCTGGAGTTCAGATGAACAAGGGGGGGCTTATAAAATTCTAACAGGACTGGGCAGCGTAGATGCAGGGAGGATGGTCCCAATTGTGGATGTATCCAGACCAGGGTCACAGCCTGAGGATTCAGGGTAGACCATTTACGATGGAGATAAAGAGACATTTGTTCACCCAAAGAGTGGTGAGCTATGGAGTTCATTGCACTGGAAATAGTTGATACCATTGAATGTATTCAAGAGGCAGCTAGGTATAGCACTTAGGGCCAACAGGATCAAAGGTTATGGGGACAAAGAAGGATTAAGCTATTGAGTTGGACAATCAACCATGATTGTGAAGAATGGCAGAGCAGGCTTGAAGGGCTGAATGGCCTCCTCCTGCTCCTATCTACTATGTTTCTATGCTTCTTTGTTTCTTTGTTTCTAAGTTCCTGAACTTAAAATTCTCCTTAATTTGCTGACTCTCTGTGTAAGGGGTAAGATACTTCAATACTTGTAAAAATAACCTGAAAACAAATATCGTATTTCATATCAGGTCTAAACTTGAGAATCAGTACCGGGGGGGGAATCCAATTTATTGGTGTATAGTTGAAAGACCTTCATATCGACAAATACATTTTCTGTTTGTAGGTAGCAATTTGAAAAGCATGCTCAGGAACTGTGCATGTTGGCACGCAACACTACTTGTAATGGGAGTATTAGTGCTAAACCCTATTTCTTTTATTGTAGGTAGTTTCAGTTAACAGCAGGCTGATGCTGTGTGCCTCTTATTCCTTGACACATCTATTCTCACCTTGAGATGAGGACTGCAGATTCTCACTATTTTCTTTGTGTATCCAATATTGGCTTCACCCACTGTTGAGCCCTGTTGCCTGCCAAACATGAATCCTCAGCAAGTCCTCCTGTTTTTATTTTTATTCATTTACTAGTGTCACAAATAGGTTTACATTAACACTGCGATGAAGTTACTGTGAAAATCCTCTAGTCGCCACACTCCGGCCCCTGTTTGGGTACACTGAGGGAGAATTTAGCATCACCAATGCAGCTAACCAGCACATCTTTTGGACTGTGGGAGGAAACCAGAGGAAACCCACGCAGACACGGAGAGAATGTGCAGACTCCACGCAGACAGTGACCCGAGTCAGGAATCAAACCTGGGCCTCTGGCGCTGTGAGGTAGCAGTGCTAAGCACTGCACCACTGTGCCAACCAGGTGTGCACATTTGGATTGCTGGGCACAGCAGCATATGGCACTAACTTTATACATCCTACAGTGCGGGGAGCTCTAAAGTGGGACATTGAGCGACTGTTATTCAACATTTGTTAAATTGACAAATATGCATAACCATGCAAAGAGAGAGGGCAGAATGTCTCAAGTGTTTCCCTACTTAAGTAGAATGGCACGGTGGCACGGTGGTTAGCACTCTGTCTCAGGGAGTGGTGTTCAAATCCAGCCTCGGGTCACTGTCTGTGTGGAGTTTGCACATTCTCTCCATGTCTGCATGGGTTTACCTCGAGAGCTCCGGTTTCCTCCCACAGAGCAAAGATGTGCAGGTAAGATTGATTGCCTTAATTGCCTCTTGGCATCCCAAAATGTGTAGGTTAGCGGGGTAAATACATGAGGTTTTGGGGATAGGGCCTGGGTAAAGTGCTCTGTTGGAGAGTCGACAGGCCAAATGACCTCCTCCTGCACTGTAGGGATTCTATGAAAAAGATGAGCAGGTTAGGTTGATTGGTTACGCTAAATTGCCTGCTAGTGTCTCAAGATGCGTAAGTTAGAAGGTAAATGCATGGGGTTATGAGAATAGGGCCTGGGTAAGATGCTCTGTCAGTGCAGACTCAATGGGCCAAATTGCCTCTTTATGCACTGTAGGGACTCTGTGAAAAATGCGGACTGAGGATCTGGGGAGGGAGTATGAAAAGCTGGGAATGGAATTAAAAAGTAGAACCGACAAGGTGGTCATCTCTGGGCTACTGCCTGAACCGAGTGCAGATGGGCGTAGGGTTGACAGGATTAAGGAAGTGAATGGGTGGCTCAGGGATTGGTGTGGGAGGAATGGGTTTGAATTTATGGGGCATTGGCACCAGTATTGGGGTATGTGGGACCTGTTCAGGTGGGATGGGGTTGGTCTGAACCGTGCTGGGACCAGAGTGCTGGCGAATCGAGTAAAGAGGACTGTAGACAGGGCTTTAAACTAATTAGGGGGGGGAAGGGTGCGAGGGTAGGTGATGTTACGAGGTCTAAAGTTAAGGAGAGGGTACAGGTAAGGAAAGAGGCCAAGGATGTCCCAATAATAGAGGGAGTAGGGGGCGTGAGTATGGTTGGTGGCGTTACGGCAAATAGGGTCCAGGTGAAAGCTGGGATGAAAGTGCTTTATCTGAATGCACGAAGCATTCGGAATAAAGTGGATGAGCTGGTGGCGCAGATGGACACAAATGGATACGATCTGGTGGCCATTACAGAGACGTGGCTGCAGGGTGACAGGGACTGGGAGCTGAATGTACAGGGCTATCAAGTGTTTAGGAAGGACAGGCAGGAGGGAAAATGGGGGGGCGTAGCTCTGCTGATTAAGGATAGCATCAGGGTGGTAGCAAGGGATGATATTGGAGCCAAGGAGCAGAGGGTGGAATCGTTGTGGGTGGAGATTAGGAACAGCAAAGGGAGGAAGACGCTGGTGGGTGTCGTCTATAGGCCCCCGAATAATGGAATCAAGCGACGTCTGGAAAATAACCACCAAGGCATCCACTATCACCTCTGCCATTTCTTTCAGAACCCTCGGATGCATTCCATCCGGTCCTGGGGACTTGTCCACAATCAGCCCCTCCAGTCTGTCGAGCACCGCCTCTCTAGTAACAGTAATGTCATTAAGACCCTCCAGTCCTACCACCTTTCCATCGCTAACACCCGGCAAATTATTCACGTCCTCCTCCGTGAAGACAGAAACAAAAAAGTTATTCAATATCTTAGCCATATCCTTATCCCCTACCACTAGGTCCCCTTTCTCATCCTCTAAAGGACCAACATTCACCCTAGCCAGCCTCTTCCTTTTTATATATTTATAAAAACTCTTGCTATCCTTTTTTATATTAAGCGCTAGCCCAGCTTCATAGTTTCTCCTACCCTTCTTTATCAACTTCCTCCTATTTCTTATGTTCTTATGTTCTTATGTAAAAGACTAGACCAGGACTGAGATCATGAAGGAAGGCACTGGCATCATTAATACAAGATAAATCAAGAAGTGTCATTCAGGTATTTAAAACATCTGAGCCACAAAAACCTTAAGAAAGGATAAAAGCTATCTGAATGATCTAAAGGGCTAAGATATACCTGAGGAAAAGGCATAGTTGCAATATGATACATAATGGTTAAAAGTTATTTTGGTTTTACAGCTGTCATTATGAATGCTTATTTCTACTTCTGAAAGCAGCTTTTTTTTATTGGTTGGGGACATTGTTTTCCTCAATATTCAGTCATATGTTTTTGGCTCATCTCAGGATCAGTTCTAACATCAGATTATTGAGCAGTTTTGTTCAGTCTCAAACCATTGCCAGGAAGAGATGGAAGGCAACAGCAAAGGGAATGAAGGCTGTGCCTTCAGTTGCCACTGATCCTAAACTCTGGAACTTCCTCCCTAAAACACTTCAATTCTCTTCCCCTCTTCCCTTCTTGAAGACACTCCTTAGAACCTAGACACTTGACCAAGCTTCTTTGTTTGGCAAGGCGCACCGCGAGATGTTCTACATTGTTAACGGTGCCTCAAGGTTTTCTTGCTATATGAGGGCATTCAGAAGACAGGTGAGACCTATGAAGGAAATGAATAGGTTTGAGGTTGAATTTGAGAATAAGCTTCCAACAGTCTGAAAATTACTTTTCTTGAAGTTTTCATCAATGAAGCCATGAGGCTGGGATAGCAATCTGCACTGGCTAATTGGACTCAAAGGCAATAAATCCTCAAGTTGTGACAATACTGTGCCTATAAGAAATGAATTTAGTCATGTTTCTGCACTGAATGCATTTATTCGCCCATTTTGTTGGAACTGTTTTGTCTAGACCCTGCACCATTGTATTGTTACTGCAGCAACATAATTGATCATAATTGATTGTGTTTGTTTAGATCTGAATTAATGCAGGGTTTTGTTGTTTGGTGTTTTTCCCTGGGATTTTGCAGAGTGGGGCTTGATTAAGTGGCTTGACAGGTCAGGTCTTATGACTGGGTACAGCTAGACTTACCCAGAGAACTCTGGTCAGTCTGCTTTGTGATTTTTAGAGAGAGATTGTTTTCTGTGTATTTCTTGCTCTGTTTGATGTGAAGACTGGGATCTGCCAAGAAATAAGCCTTTTGCTCTGAGATTCTTCTGCCTGCCTGGAGAGTGGAGTTTTCTCTGGAAGTTGCCGCACGAGAATTAGAAAATAGGTGTCTGTCTGGATCACTCACCAGATGTATCAAAAGGCTGGAAATCCAAATGGAAATTCCAAATGGAATTCTTGGTTTCTATGTTAACTGGTTCTAAAGAAAGGATTCATGTCTGCGGGCGATATGATAAATTGGAACAATAGAGATAGCTAGCTGTTAAGAATTATTCTTTGTCATGTTTAAGTATTTCAATTGGTAAAAGTTACGCTAATTATTTTGTCATATTCTCACTGTATTTTTAAATGAAATTTGTTTTGATAAAAGCTTCCAAGTGGATCACTTGAATCGTACCTGGAGCGAAACAATTATGCCCACCCCCATGCCAAAATCAAATGTAAAAGTTAAGGTCTAGGCTAATTTCACAATATACCCTGGAGTTTCTAATCTGGTCCTTAACAAGTGGCTGGAATTTTACCACCTCGCCTGCGTGAGAATAGGCGCGGGCAAGGGTGGACAATGGAAAAGTCTGTTGACCTTGGGCTGGATTTTCTGGTTTCGGGATGAGTGAGGCTATAAAATTCCACTTGGTTTCTCTGTTACAGTTCTGAAGAAGACTAGGATTGAGATTTTTGAGGCACTGACAGTCATTAGGAGGGAGTCACTGGAGACCGCATGACAAACAACAGATTGCAAACAGAGTAATACAGCAAAAAAGGATAATCAGCCAGCTACAGTCCCAGTAGACTTACTTCAAAGCTTGGTAAAATAGTGGGATTAATCATCAGGCACACTCTGTAAGATTACACAACAATAAATAAATAAACGACAGCCAAAATGAACAATGGTGATTGACGGGGGGGATATGGAGAAACATGGTCAACTGGTATTGTGGCAACATGAATTAAGCATCAGCAAAGGTCAAAATGGATTCGGAAGAGAAAGGGTTTTTGATCCTTTTAAGGAGTGATTTCCACGTGGCCTTTGTAATACCCCAGACTTCCTGAAGGAAATTAATAAAATTCCAGAAAAAATACTGGGGCGATTTCCCCAAACAAATTCTAAATGCCGAATTTGCGTAAACACTGGAGTAAATCATGCGGTTTTTCCAGCCGGGCTTTTAAAATGAATCTCCCACATTCTGTGCACTGCTGAGTGCACTAGAAGATTCACTCCAGAAATTAGTGGGCAGGGCCTAGTCCCGCTGGAGAGGCTGGCAGCATGGCACTGAGTGGGCCTCTGTGCATGCACCGATCTGTCATCGCCGAGATCGGTACATGTGCATTAGCCCTGCACTGCTGGCTTCCTGATCGCTGGTCAGCTCAATCGCTGGCTAGTCCGCGACCCTCGCATTGCCGGCCTGTGTGACCCCCCCTCACTGGTCGCTGCTCCCCCAATCATGTATGGGTCAGCTTTGATTCAACTCTCCCTACCTGCCTCGAACCCCCACCACCCTCAGCCCCAAACTCCCGATCCCCTCCAAACTGGTAGTCCCAATCATCCCCTCGCAGTCACAACGCCCCCCGCCCGCCGTCAGCCCCAAACCACTCCCTCGCATTCCCGACATTCCCCCTGGGCATGCCGACCATCCCTCACGCTGATGGCCAGCCCTGATCACTGTCCTTCCTCCGTCTGTCATTCAGCCCAAGTGCAGATGGCAGTGGGACACCCCATCCCCACCGATTGCCCCAAAGAAGCCTTATCCCCCCACTAGGCCCTGACAACATTACGCATTGCCCAATGCATCCTCATGCAGGCCCCTTGGATTTATTGCTGAGCTTCTGTGCCAAGGTTGACATTCTGCATCTCTACTGAGGAGCTATAAGTTTCTTAATTCCTGGCCCTCCGAGATTCACCCAGTAACAATTCCTGTTGAGAAGATCTGCAACTGGTCTGCTGAGCTGCAGTATCATAGAGTTATAGAACCCTACAGTGCAGAAAGAGGCCCTCCGGCCCATTGAGTCTGCACCGAACACAATCCCATCCAGGCCCTACCCCCATATCCCCATATATTATACCCACTAATCCCTCTAACCTACACATCCCTGGACACTAAGGGGCAATTTCCTAACATGGCCAATCAACCTAACCCACACATCTTTGGACTGTGGGAGGAAACAGGAGTATCCGGAGGAAACCCACGCAGACACAAGGAGAACGTGCAAACTCCACACAGACAGTAACCCGAGCTGGGAATCAAACCTAGGACCCTGGAGCTGTGAAGCAGCAGTGCTAACCACTGTGCTACCATGCCACGTAATGGAATGTCCTTTGGTGGTGCCTCTTGTTCAAGGTTCAGGTTGCTCGCTCTGCATGTTTCCTTGCAATGAGTGACCTCTTCCTTCTGTGGAAAGAAAAAGAATCACAGTAAGGTTATTTCATCTTTATATTCTTCAACTCTTGTTAAAACTTCAAGACCTTCCTTTCATTCATGTAGAATCCTCATAGAATAGAATCCTGACAGTGCAGGAAGAAGCCATTCAGCCCATCGAGCCTGTACTGACAACAATCCCACCCAAGCCCTATTCCCGTAACACCACCTATTTACCCTGCTAACCCTCTGACAATAAGGGGCAATTTAGCATGGCCAATGCACCTAACCCACACATCTTTGGACTGTGGGAGGAAACTGGAGCACCCGGAGGCAACCCACACAGACGCAGGGATCCATGCAGACAGTCACCCAAGGCAGGATCTGAATCCAGGTCCCTGGCCCTGTGAGGCAGCAGTGCTAACCAGTGTGCCACAGTACATGTGTATGCAAGAAATGCATGTGCTCTGAAAAGGATCAACTACAGCTGAGGAGTCTCCACCTTCTGTACCCATGCTGGTCTGGAAGGGTTTATATCAAATATTTCCATTGCCTTTATTTCATGGTGACTCAAAAGATGCTTGTCCTTCACCTATCCCCTGATGTTCCTACGCACTATCAGCAATTTTCATGTCATGAGGAAGTATTTTAACATTCTCTCACTCATATTTTTACCATTTAATTTCCTTCTGCCTCTGGAGACAGAAGTTTGGCTACTGTATAAAAAACTTGTGTAGAAAAGAAGAGATAAAAGAAGGCAGGCATATATGGAGGCAAAAGAGAGCCGTACTTTGGTAGAATCCAAGGAATAATGTTAATTCAGTGTTAATTGCTGCATCACAGTGACATCCCACAGTGGTGCTGGGACACTTATGGAATGTAGTCTTGGTGAATCATAGAATCCCCTCAGTGCAGAAGAAGGCCGTTTGGCCCATCAAGTCTACACCGACAACAATCTCACCTATCCCTGTAACACCATGTATTTACTCTGCTAATCCACCTAAGGGGCAATTTAGCATGGCCAATCAGCCTAACCCGCACATCTTTGGAGTGTGGGAGGAAACTGGAGCACCCGGGGGAAACCCTCGCAGACATGGAGAACATGCAAACTTCACATAGACAGTGACTCCAGCCTGGAATCGAGCCCAGGTCCTTGGCACTGTGAGGCAGCGGTGCTAACCACTGTGCCACCGTGCCTCCACAGTGATGCTTCCATGGCACTGAATGGTTTTAATGTATCACTTCTTTAAGACCTACCTTCACTGTCCTCCTGAGGCCATTGAGCATTTTCCTGATTGGAAATATTCACTTATTGCAAATGTTGTTTCCTTCTAAAGAGTTCTGGCCATATCTTTTGTCGGCTTTCTGACTCCAACCCCAAAAATATCACTCCTCTGTCTTATCTCATGTAGAAATGCAGCAATTCAATTTCAATTAGATGGGCTGCTTTTCCTTCCCTCTACTTCCAGTCACTGTCTCCATTTTCCGATTACTGAGTATTAACATTAATTGCAGGGTGCCTTTAAGTAAAGGCACACCATCGCCTCCTGGCTGTGATCTTTCCTGCTGTTCATGCCATGCTCCCGCCAGAGCGAGGTCAGAGAATTTGACAGCCATCAAATCTCTATCCACTGCAGTGGGATGGGAAAATCCCACCAGTGTGAACAGTGGTAAGATTCCAGTCCATCTGTTCTCCTCCCCCATTTAGCTTTCTGAACCTTTATTTCTCTGAGGTTTTTTAAGGATATTGCTGGCTGGACTGTCGCATCAGGGACTAAGTTCTGTGGCAGGGATGGAAACGGGGATTGTTTTCCACTGTGGAGGCTGGGAGGAAACCACACCACATCTTTTAAAGTTTTGAAAAGTTTATTTATTAGTCACAAGAAAGGCTTACATTAACGCAGCAATGATGTTACTGTGAAAATCCCTGAGTCGCTACACTCCAGCGCCTGTTCGGGTACACTGGAGAATTTAGCATGGCCAATGCACCTAACTAGCACTTTTTTGGGCTCTGTGAGGGAACTGGAGCACCCAGAGGAAACCCACACAGACATGGGGAGAACTTTCATACTCTGAGCAGACAGTGACCCAAGCTGGGAATCGAGCTTGGGTCCCTGGCGCTTTGAGGCAGCAGTGCCAACCACTGTGCCATTCTGCTGCCATCTTCTGATCCCGCTAGTCATCCACCTGGGGGTTTTGGGCCGCATTCCGTGATCAGGTGGGCATGATGGTGGGCGTCCCACTGTTATACCTGCATGGCATTTTGCGAAGACACCCGACATCACCAACCCACCACTGAAGAAAGAAGGTGGTCCTCCTGAGAAAGGAGATAGATCTCCAAGAACATATAGAGGCAGGAAGGTGGACTTCAGTGATGACATTCAACCTGGAAGATTCATCTGCTCCCCTCACTCACTGCTGTGGTGTTCTTGGCTCCAATCACCCAGGTTCACTGCTGGCCTCCGCCCCGAGCTCCAGAGGCAGCCCTAGGCATTCTTCAGGTTGGTCTGTATGCCACACTGTTGCAGATGTGTTCTGGAATGGCATATGTACGTGTGTACAGTTTTGGTCTCCTCACTTGAGAAAAGGACACTGGAGGGGGTGCAGAGGAGATTCACTAGGTTGATTCTGGAGTTGAGGGGGTTGGCTTTTGAGGAAAGACTGAATAAACTGGGCCTATACTCTTTGGAATTCAGAAGAATGAGGGGAGATATAATAGAAACATTGAAGGAAATGGATAAGATAGAAGCAGGGAGGTTGTTTCTAGAACCAGAACTAGAACTAGGGGGCAAGGCCTCAAAATAAGGGGAAGGAGATTGAGGACTGAGTTGAGGAGGAACTTCTTCACCAGAAGGGTTGTGAATCTGTGGAATTCCCTGGCCAGTGAAGCAGTTGAGGATACCTCATTGAATTTTTTTAAAGGCAAGGATAGATAGATTTTTGAACAGTAAAGGAATTAAGGGTTATGGTGAGCGGGTGGGTGGAGCTGAGTCCACGAAAAGATCAGCCATGGTGTTATTGAATGGCGGAACAGGCTCGAGGGGTCAGATGCCCTACTT
Source organism: Carcharhinus amblyrhynchos (assembly GCF_965287045.1). NCBI lineage: Eukaryota > Metazoa > Chordata > Chondrichthyes > Carcharhiniformes > Carcharhinidae > Carcharhinus > Carcharhinus amblyrhynchos. The sequence continues at coordinate 11,915,996 of NC_137335.1, read as the reverse complement.
CTGCTCCTAGTTTGTATGTTTTTCCACTGACGTTGCGGAGATTTGAGCTTGGATGGAAGATTCCAGTCAGGTCTTCATCACATCAGTTTCACGCTGGCCTCCAGCGGGTTTCCTGATCTGCCAGTACAGGCAGCAGCGGAATATCCCATGAGAATGCACACCAACTTTTGGACTTCTGCCTAATTCTTCCCCAAATCACCCCCTTAATATTGGCATCTCTGACGATCTTTTTGCATTTAAATTTAACTGATTCATCTTGTTATATCTGATCATTCAGCTGTCTCCCCTATCAATCACATTGTCTTAGCTCCCTCAATCCTCACCATTTATTTGTGCGGAAACTTTCACTCACTCCTACGTTAATTAACGTTTCCAAACCTTTTCTTCAAATCACTGATAATGGTTCTTCTTCCCTTCTTGAACCATCCCCTCTTGGGTCCTCTGAGAGATTTAGCTTTGCCCCCCTCACTCCTTCCCTGTCCTGATCCCTGGTGACATTCTGAAGAAGCGTGGGTCAGTTTTCACATCGGTGCTCACAATAGCCAGCTCTGTCTCTCGCCACTCCTTTCAATGCCATGATTGTCAGACTGCCTGTCTGGTATTCAGTCTCCCATTAACCACAACTTCCTTTAGCTAAATTTCAGGGAGACCAAAACCATTCTTTCTCGGGAGTCTGCCATGAACTCTGTTCCCTCGACACTGATCTCATTCCTCACCCTGGCCTCTCGGCTTATGATGAACATCACTATGTGTCTTGTCTAATCATCAGCTGAGCCCCAACACCCGTATTTTCCTCATTATTAATAGCTTTTTTCTGTGTTTGGCACCTCTTCCGATGCTTTAGACTCTGTGATTCTGAAACTCTTCTCCAGACTCAATTATTCCAAATCTCTCCTTGATAGCTTTTTGTCTTTACCCCAAACCCAACTTGCTCAAAATCCACCTGCACTCATCCTGTCCCATATGGACCCCAAGTTAGCCATCATCCTCGTCTTCTTGCACTCATTTACTGATGCATTTAATGCAGCGTCCGTACACTTGCCTCAATTTGGCTGAAGGCAGGTAGGCCACTCCAGGCCTCATTTGCACCCTGTAAAATTTCAGGTAGGTCAGGGGGTGGGTATGGGGTAGGAAGACCATTTGGAGACCCAGATCCTTGGAAACTTGTCAGATGGCACAGTGGCACCGTGGTTAGCACTGCTGCCAGGGACCCGGGTTCAATTCCTGGCTTGGGTCACTGAATGTGTGGAGATTGCACGTTCTCCTCATGTCCACATGAGTTTCCTCCGGGTGCTCTGGTTTCCTCCCACAGTCCGAATGATATGCTACTTAGGTGCATGGGCTATGCTAAATTATCCCTCAGTGTACCCGAACAGGCACCAGTGTATGGCGACTAGGGGATTTTCACAGTAATTTCATTGCACTGTTGCTGTAAGCCTACTTGTGACCAATAACTCATTTTACAGGCTGAAGGGCCTGTTCCTGTGCTGTACTTTTCTTCTTGTTCTATTAACATCACCCCTCCCCCTTCAAATATACCTAATTTTCTGCGAATTACAACTTGCCCAGATTCCGTTCACTGGGATAGATGTTCATCTTTATTTTTGAAGTTTATTTACTGGTGTCACAAGTAGGGTTATATTAACACTGCAATGCAGTTACTGTGAAAATCCCCTGATTGCCACACTCCAGCGCCTGTTCGGGCATACTGAGGGAGAATTTAGTGTGGCCAATGCACCTAACCCGCTTCGGACTGTGGGAGGAAACCGGAGCACCCGGAGGAAACCCGTGCAGACATGGGGAGAACGTGCAAACTCCACAGAGACAGGGACCCAAGGTTGGAATTAAACACGGGTCTCTGGCACCGTGAGACAGCAGTGCTAACCAGAACAAATATGTGGGGTTAAGGGGATAGGGCCTGGGTGGGATTGTTGTTGGCGCAGGCTCGATGGGCTGAATGGCCTCCTTCTGCACTGTAGGATTCTATGATGATTCTATGATTCACCAAGACTGCATTCCGTAAGTGCCCCAACAGCACTGTGGGATGTCACAGTGATGCAGCAATTAACACTGAATTAATGTGATTCCTTGGATTCTTCTAAGTACGGCTGTCTTTTTCTTCATTGTATGGCTGCCTTCTTTCACTGTGCCACAGATATTGTGTTATGGATTTGTAGGAGTTTGGTCTATTGGGGAAAATATGTGAATAGAAACTCCCATGCATTGTCCACCTTCAATAAGGAAACTTAGCTTAACTGAGCCCTTACAGATTCTTACTGAAGGATTCTATAAGACACAGCAAATGTTCCTTTCTGTAGTCAGCATGAGCAATCATTGTGCAGAAACTGAGATATCATTCAATAAAGCTGAAGGTCTACCTCACTGTTTATATCTCACCCAGAGCAAAACCTCAATAGAAATAGCCTGTGTTAAAGTTATCGCTGGCAATGTTTGACCAGACTGATCGTAAATCATGTTTGATCCTGAGCTGAACTTCTGACCACAAACCCATGACATCACTAACAGAGCCTATCCCATTTCCACAACGCTGTCCAATACTGCCCCTGCCTCTCAAAACTGCTGAAACCTTTATTTATATCCCAGTTACCTGCAGAGTTAACAACTTCAAAGCACTCCTGGCCAGCCTCCCACATTCCACCCTCTCTAAACTTGAGATCATCTGTACCTCTGCTGCCTGCGTCCTTGCTCACAGCAAGCTCCTCTCCCCGATCAGTGCTCGGTGGCACAGTGGTTAGCACTGCTGCCTCACAGCTCCAGGGACCCCCAGCTGGGTTCGACTCCCAGCTTGAGTCTGCACGTTCTCCTTGTGTCTCCATGGGTTTCCTCCGGGTGCTCTGGTTTCCTCCCACAGTCTAAAAAATGTGCTGGTTAGGCGCATTGGCCATGCTAAATTCTCCCTCAGTGTGCCCGAACAGGCACCAGAATGTGGCATTATGGGGATTTTCACAGTAACTTCATTGCAGTGACAATATAAACCTTGTGACATGAATAATTAAAAAAGATTGCTGTCCTGCATGGGCTCTTGACAAGCAACATCTGGATTTTAAAATTCTCATCCTTGCATTGCAAATTCATTCATGGGCTCGCCCCCTTCCCCATCTCTCTCATTTCCTTCAGCTCCACAACCCTCGGGGATATAGAACAAAGAACAAAGAACAACACAGCACGGGAAACAGGCCCTTCGGCCCAACGAGCCCGCGCCGCCCTCCCATTGTCTCAGTGACCTATTCATGATTTTAGTCTACGCCTAATGTACGAGGATCAGGGAGGTCCAATATAGGGACAATTTGTTACCCAATCAATCAGCCTAAAAGCTGATCTTTGGGATGTGGGAGGAAACCGGAGCACCTGGAGGAAACCCACGCAACCACGGGGAGAACGTGCAAACTCCCACAGACACAGGCCCAAATCCATGTGTCCGCACAGCAACAGAGATAGTCTCTGAGCTGTCATGTTGCCCTGTGCACACCTAATTCTGGCCTCTTGAGAACCCCTGATTTTATGTGCCTGCAATTGATGCTTTAATTACCAAGACCTTCTGTTCTGGAATTCCCATCCTGCACCTCTTCACCTCTCTATTTCACTCCATTCCTTTATGACACTCCTTAAAAATCATTGGTTTGAATTCTCCAACCTTGCCGCGACTGGGATTATCCAGTCCTGCTGCTGTGAATGAAGATTTGGCTGAGTGCCAAATTCTCTGTTCTCGCTGGCAGTGCTACTGGACATGTGAGACCAGAGAATGCAGGCCATTGTCTTTGACTACATTTTTGGTCATCTAAACTCGATGTCCTATTTATTTATTCAGTTTAAGGGATGTGGGGTGTCCCTGGCTGGGCCAACATTTACTGCCCATCCCTAACTGCCCTCCATTTCAGAGGATATTTGTGAATCAACCACATTGTTGTGGCTCTGGATTCACATGTAGGCCAGACCAGGTAAGGACGGCAGATTTCCTTCCCTAAAGGACATTAATGAACCGGATAGGTTTTTCCGACAATTGACAATGATTTCATGGTCATCAGTAGATTCTTAATTCTAGATATTTCTTGAATTTAAGTTTCACCATCTATCATGGTGGGATTTGAACCTGGGTCCCCAGAGCATTACCCTGGATCTCTCGATTGCTAGTCCAGTGATAATTCCACTGATGATGGATAACAAATACTGGCCAGCCAGCCGGCTCCAAGTGGAGAGGATCTCCAAGAAGATTGCGCATATCAACACAGACATCACATCGCCACATCACGACAGCCAGCAATGCCCATGTCCCACAAATGAATTAAAAAAAAATGCTCTGGATCTTTATTTTCAGCTGGAGATTGAACTGAACATTTTTTTATTCATTTGTGGATCATGGACATCGCTGGCTGGCCAGCACTTATTGCCCATCCCTAGTTGTGGCTCTGGAGTCACATTTCGGCCAGACCAGGGAAGGACGACAGATTTCCTTCCCTAAAGTTGCGTTTTTCCGATAATCGACAATGGTTTCATGGTCATCAATAGATTCCTAATCCCAGATGTTTTTCATTGAATTCAAATTCCACCACCTGCTATGGCAGGATTCAAACCTGTGTCCCCAGAACATTAGTTACATTTCTGGATTAATGGCCTAGTACCACTAGGCCATCGTCTCTCACAGTAATGAATCTTGCATGACTAATTGACCTTCACATGCCCAATGTAACTACACCTTTGCTCCAGAATTGAAATATTATAGCCAATTGGAATTGCCTTAGGCAACAAACATTGTAAATTTGTGTGATTGCTGGTCTTTATGTAATGCGGTATGAGAAAACTGTGTAAATTGTGTAACTTGTGGAATTGGTAGATTAAGTGACTGAGGACTAATGTCAGCTGAAATGTTATATTCGTGAATTATTATGTCATGTGATTAACTTGTCCCTTGGACGTGTGTTGCTGACTATCCAAGCATTCAAAGCGGTCATTACTAAGGCCAGAGCTAATTTTCAGGGAAGATGAAGAACACACTGATATTATTTACACTAAAAACTTTGCACTGAACTTTTATTGTATAGAGAAAGCAGCGCTATAATGTTACTTATAAAATTAACACAGAAGTGGTGATATTTTTGTCAGTTTTTCTGTTGCCTGTCTGCAAACTGTCGGGCACTTTGTCACTCTCAGAATATAAGTACTAATTAGAAGAGAAATGTGGATGTTTTAATAAAATGTGCTGTTTCTTTAAACCCCCAGTATATCCAAAATTGCAATTACAAAAATGAAATCTGTGAAACACAATTGTTTTTCAATCACGTAGTGTTACCAAAGGTACGCTTCCAAGGATCTGTCAATAAAGGCAACTTCTGCCGTGTCTATCCTGTCTGAAGATTTTTGTTGGGGTCTTTTAATTTCAAACATGTCTCAAGTTAAACTACCACAGATTCACTTAGGTTGTCTTCTTATGATCTACGTTAACAAAATTGTTCGAATTAACTGTTGGACTGTGAACTGTGATAAATGCTAATTGGGAATTACCTTGCAGTTTTATGACTGTAAGCTTGGGCACCATTCATTCAATCTCTTTGAATCAGGTGGGTGTGGGTTCAAGGTGAGCACCAAGATCTCACCACATGATTTGATTTATTTGATTTATTATTGTCACATGTATTAACATATGGTGGAAAATATTGTTTCTTGCACGCTATACAGACGAAGCGTACCATTCACAGAGAAGGAAAGGAGAGAGTGCATAATGTAGTGTTACAGTCATAGCTAGGGTGGAGAGAAAGATCAGCTTAATGCAAGGTAAGTCCATTCAAAAGTCTGACAGCAGCAGGGAAGAAGCTGTTCTTGAGTCGGTTGGCACGTGATCTCCGACTTCTGTATCTTTTTCCTGTCAGAAGAAGGTGGAAGAGAGAATGCCTGGGGTGCGTGGGGTCCTTAATTATGCTGGCTGCTTTGCCGATGCACTGGGAGGTGTAGACAGAGTCAATGGATAGTTCAATGCTGTACCATGGAAGTACTACATTGTGAGAGATGCTGTCTTTCAGATGAGATGTAAATCTCAATCCCCCGTTGACCTGTTCAGGTGATTATAAAATAACCCACTGTAAGTTGACAAAGAACAGGTGGTACGGCTATTGTGCTGGCCAACATTTCTTCCTCAACCGAAACAGAGTGACCAGTTGTTCATTTCCTTCGCTATTTGTAGGCCTTGCTATGTGCAATTGGGCTCCGCATTTGCCTACATAATAACAGTGACTGCACTTGAAGAATAATTCACTAGATGTGAAGTGCTTCGGGAGTTCCAGATGATGTGAAAAGTGCAAGTCCTTCCTTTCAATTTTCGAAGACAAGTTGGTTCCATCTACACCACCAACTTGCAACACGCTTTTGTCCTCTGATTATGCACTCAGACAGTAAACAGCAGGAGACAGTCAATGAAACCGAATTTGGTGAGCTTTGGAGTTCATGCAGGAAGCTGAAATGCATAGGGACATAAAACCAGTGAAACAGAGGCGGAAGAGCTTGCCTTTGTCAGTCAAGGATGCAGTTTCCAAGGAGCCAAAGGTTCTGGAAAACAATGGCATAATTGAGAGAACTGAGACGTCGAATGGGCTTCCCCTATAGTTGTGATGCAGAATAGAACAGGTGGTATCCGTGCATGTGTTGACCTCCATGAACTTAATAAGGCTATTATGGTTGATAGTCATCCACTATCTCTTATTGAAGATATTCTTTCTGAGTTAAGGGGTTTTATGATGTACTCAACACAATTTGAAAATTGTGTAGCACCAAGTTGTATTCCATGGGGAGAATGGAGAGCTAATTGCTTTCATTAGTCATGAGGAATTGTGTCGTTTCTGTTGTGTGCACTATAGTCTTAGCTCTGCACCTGCAGCCTTTCACAAAAAATGACAATAATATTATATGATTCACAAGGCGTACGCTGTTACCTGGACAACATAATTGTCTATGGACAATCATCATCTGAAGATGAGGAAAACTTGTTTGTTTCATTGTTTCATATTACTGATGCAAGGGCAGAGACTCAACATTAACAAAAGTCGGTTCAGAGAGAGCAAGTTATGTTTCCTTGGTTCTCTGGTTTCACGGGAAGGATTAAAGCCTGATCCATCTCATATTGCCACAACTACTGATGCAGCACCGTCTCCAAACATCAGCAAACATTTCCCCGTGTGAAATAATAAGCCTGTAGCAGAATATTCGACTGTTGTCAAAATGTTTGGAAACGCTTATGGAAACAAAGCATGTGACTGCTGTTGGGAGCAAATTCCATGTGGTCGAAGTGCAGTGAGCCCTGTTTAACACATATTAATCAATTTATTCTTGCTTTTGTGTTCACAGGCGTGACCCACTGCTTCTGTAACTTATTGATTCCACTGTAGCTGTTGCCCCTTTGGACGTACTCTTGCATTCCACCTGCTTGGGAGGCTGGTCAAGAAGATAAGAATCCATGGGAGCCAGGGCAATTTAGCAAATTGGTTCCAAAATTGACATTGGGTGTTGGTTTGAGGTTGTTTTTGTGACTGGAAGCCTGTGTCCGGTGATGTACCATGGGGATCAGTGCTGTGTCCCTTATTGTTTGTAGTGTACGTTAATGATCTCAATGTGAATGTGGGATGTATGGTCACCACATTTACAGATAACACAAATATTGGTGGCATGATAAATAACAAAGGGGAAAGACTTATTCTACAGGACGTTATAGACAGGATGGTCAGATGGAGAGAACAGAGGCAAATAGAATTTGACCCTGAAAATGGGAAGTGATGGATTTTGGGCAGACTAACAAGGCAAGGGAATACACAATGAATGATGGGATGTTAGGATGTATTAAGTCAAAGTGGGACCTTGCAGTACATGTAATTAAGAAGGCATATGGGATACTTGTCTTTATTAGCTGAGGCATAGCATAGCGGAGAAGGGAGGTTATGATGGAGCTGTATAAAACCCTGGTTCGGCCACAATAAAAGTGCAGTTCTGGTCTATAGGAAAGATGTGATTGCACTCAAAGGGGTGCAGAGGAGATTCACCAGGAGATTACCCGGGCTGGAGCCTTTCAACTATGAAGAGAGACTGGTTAGGGCTGGGGTTGCTTTCCTTTGATTAGAGAAGGGTGTGTGTGTGTGTGTGTGTGTGTGAGAGAATGGCGGGGGGGAGAGGTGGTGGGTTGTCGGGGGGAACCTGACTGAATTATTCAAAATTATAAGGACAGTAAGAAGTCTCACAACACCAGCTTAAAATCCAATAGATTTATTTGGAATCACGAGCTTTCAGAGTGCTGCTTCTTCATCAGGTGAGAAGCCCTATTAACCTGATAAAGGAGCAGCACTCCGGAAGCTCATAAACCTGCTGGACTTCACCCTGGCGTTGAGACTTCTTATTGTGCCCAGCCCAGTCCAACGCCAGCATCTCAACATCAAAGTTATGAGGCACATAGATAGGGTAGGGAGGAAGGAGCTTTTCCCCTTACTAGAGAGGTCAATAACTCGGGGGCATGAATTTAAGGTGATGGGCAGGAGATTTAGAGGGGATTTGAGGAAAACCTTTTTCACTCAGGGGGTGGTGGAAATCTGGAACTCACTGCCGGAAAGGAACGTGACTTGTGACATTAATAAATAAATTTAAAAAATAAACTTAAATCTAGAGGCGGGAACCCTCACAGCACTTAAGAAGCATTTAGATAAGCACTTGAAAAGCCATAGTGTATAACACTATGGACCAAGTGCTGGAAATGGGATTAGAGTAGAGAGTGCTCGATCAGTGGTGCAGACATAATGGGCTGAAGGGCCTCTTTCAGTGCACTGAAGCTGACTTTATGGCTATTCATTGTCCTTCCCACATCTTCACTGTCTTCTAATATTACTTATTCTTTTCCAGGGTCTCTGCAAAATTTCTTATTCCCCCCAGCTTTTATTTCCTTTTAGAACTGTATGCTTTCAAAAGTCAAGACTGGCAGTGCTTAATACCACTACAATCTTCTTAGTCTGTTGAAACAAGGTGTAATTGTACTTTTTTTCTTTCATGGTAGTGTGGGCATCACTAATTTCGTTCCCTAAAGTACATCTGTGAACCTGATGGGTTGTTACTACAATGGTTTATGATCACCATTACTGAGACTGGCTTTTAATTGAATTGAAATTCCATCAATTGCTGTGATAGGATTTGAACCCTTGTCTTCAGAACATTAGCCTGTGCCTCAGGATTGCTAGTCCAGTGACATTATCACTATTCCACCAGCACGCTATGCCCTCAAAAGGAAGAGCAACCTATGATCACCTGGGATTATGGTGCCTTTATCTTTATGTTCTGATTATAGACCATCAGTATTGTCAGTGGTCTATAACCACTGGCGGCACGGTGGCACAGTGTTTAGCACTGCTGCCTCATAGTGCAAGGGATCTGGATTCAATTCCAGCCTTGGGCCACTGTCTGTGTGGAGTTTTTTTACATTCTCCTTGTGTTAGCATGGGTTTCCTCTGGCTTCCTCCCAAAGATGTGTGGGTTAGGTTGATTGGCCATAGTAAATTGCCCCTTAATGTCAGGGAGATTAGCAGGGCAAATATATGGAGTTAAGGGGATAGGTTGTTTGTGCAAGCCCGATGGGCCGAATGCACTGTGGGGATTCTATGAAGCTATGCTGCTTCTATAATCCTTTATGAAGCCATTATGTTATTCACTCAAATCAATGGGAATGGATTTGAACGTAGAATTTCATTCAATTCCTGTCAATGAATTATTGTAGGAAGGAAATGCTTGAACGTGGAAAAACATACTTGTGAGCACTTGACTAGATCCCTGACTACAATCTAGAATGGGGTAGGGGGTAAAATAAAGCTGAAGAAAGGGGTGTCTGAAGGTTGCCAGGTTGACAATGGGATTGAGAACCAGGTTGAATATATAAAGGGTTCAGAGAGGAAGTGATAAAGGAAATGGAGAGCACGTGAAGAGATTGTTAACAAAAAAACGTGTCCAATAGTTTTGAAAGGATGTATGAACAGTAAAATGCTTTCAAAAGAAGCAGTCAGACCAGTTCAGGAACGAAAAAAGGAGAGCTATGCTCGGAGACAGGGTGCATGGCTAAAATATGAAATTAGTAATACATGTCTGTCTTTAACAAGGAAGAAGATACTGCCAAAGTTGTAGTAAAAGGGGAAATTGTTGAGATACTGGTTGCTAGATACTAGAAATTGATGTATACGTGGAACAAGAAAGAATGGTTGTGATTAAAGCTGGTAATTTATTAGAACTGGATAGGATGCATCCAAAGAAGTCGAATGTAAGTTAATTTTATTTATTAGTGTCGCAAGTGAACTTACATTAACACTGCAAAGAAGTTACTGTAAAAATCCCCACCCTGGCGCACTCCAGGTACACTGAAGGAGAATTTAGCATGGTCAATGCACCTAATCAGCGTGTCTCTGTATGTAACCTCCAGTACATGAGTCACGTTTTATTACCATACCTTCAGCCAATGGCATATGGATTTGGAGAGTGGGCCTGTCGGTTACGAATATGAGAGCAAGTGGACGAAGGGGGGTTGGGGGGAGGTGGAGGTGAGGGGAAGTATTGTACGGGGGACGAAGTTCAGTAAACTCCACTGTAGAGTTGAACTGTTGAAATTCCATTAAGGAGGTGACAGGCAAAAGCCAAGGTCTGGATGGGGAATCTGGGAATGGCATGGAGGAGACTTACAGGAAGACCAGCCAAAGGCTGGCCTATTTTTGAGGAGCCAGAAGGAAGATTCATACCATCCTGGTCCCGAAAGTATAATTTAAGTTTAAGTTTTTTTTACTGGTTGCAAGTAGGCTTACATTAACACTGCAAAGAAGTTACTGTGAAAATTCCTGAGTGACTACTATCCAGTATCTGTTCGGCTATACTGAGGGAGAATTAAGCATGGGCAATCCATTTAACCAGCACATTTTTCAGACTGTGCGAGGAAATTGGAGCACCCAATGGGGAGAATGTGCAAACTTCACACAGACAGAGACCCAAGCCAGGAATCGAACCTGGGTCCCTGGCGCTGTGAGGCAGCAGTGCTAACCACTGTGCCGCCACAACTTCAAAAAATTTTCAATATTTGTTTTCAGAGTTAATCGACGAACGGCTTGTTAGGCCGATCTATGTACAGTTCTCTTCAGTGAAAGTTTAAAGTACGATGGTCTCTGATTTACATGGGCTAATAAAGCATTGCCTTGCTATTAGCAGGCTCTGGGTCACCCATAACTAGGATCTGTCAAAAAGGCATCATCCCAGACATCGGTGAGAGCAAGGCAGTAAGTGAATTTTTGGGCATTCCAGTCCCACAGGAAAATATGGACAAATATCAGCCCCATTGACCATCAATCTTGATACCTTTAACATTTCAAATCCCTTTCACGGCCACCAACAGGGGTAGCAAGTACTACAGATGCTTCTCATGAGTTTTCAGTTGACCACGTTCTGCTCGTACTGAATTCACAGTTGGCAAAACCGGATCCATGCCCTTCAGTAAGATTATGCTGGTAGTACGGTGGGTTGGCCTTGTTCAGTGTTGCCTTCTTCAGATGCCTGTATCCGAAAAGCAGATTTTTAAATATTCATTCATGAGACGCGGGCTTCGCTGACTGACCAGCATTTATTGCCCATCTCTACTTGCCCGAGGGCAGCTGGGAGTCAACCACATTGCTGTGGCTCTGGAGTCACATGTAGGCCAGACCAGGTAAGGACAGCAAATTTCCTTCCTTAAAGGCCATTAGTGAACCAGATGGATTTTTTCTGACAATCGACAATGGTTTCACGGTCATCAGCAGTTCCTTAATTCTAGATATTTTTTGGGTGGGATTCGAATCCGGGGTCCCAGAACATCAGCTGATTTCCTGGATTTATAGTCTAGCGATAATACCACGAGGCCATCACCTCCCCCAACAAACTTAGCCAAAAGCTAATGAATGAAAGGCAGTACCTCATGAATGATTGTTTCACACCAGTACAAGAGAAGACAGTTTTTGTTGTTACTATATTTCTGCATCATCACTCGTGTTGTGGTTCAGGTCAGAAACTGCAGAGTGTTCTATAGACCCTGTCTGGGTAATAAGTTTTGCATCTTGAATTTGGCTAGGATAAGCATGATTGGGTTCACTTCAGGTATGATTCAAATGACCAACTGGGGAGTTTTTCTCAAATGTTTAGTTCAGAATATAGGTAACATGTATTGTAAGAAAATTAGCTATAACTTTTGTCAATTACAAACAAGAAACAAAATGACACAATAATGTATAACCCTTAGTAAATATATCTAATATGTTCCAAGCAAGCCAATCCCAAAGATAAATCCTTTCCATGTGTTTAACACAGCAAAGACAAATGCTCACATGATATTGAATTTGAGTTCTTTGGATCAATGCTGTGGGTCTGCAGAACAGTTTGAAGTCAGAGCAAAAGGGAAAGATGCCACCAACAACAGATTCTCCCCTTCAGAAAGGCAAGACCTTGCTTTCAGATAACCAGCAGAATTTCCAAACAAAACAATGAGAAAGAGAACCACTTCTTTCCACCTTGCTTTCCCTTCTAAAACTCAACTCTATCTGCAGCCAAGCAGAAAATGAAACCTGTAACTCACTGGAAAGGAAAAAAAAAGGCTGTCCAAAAGCATGTGACCCCTTTTAAGCTACTGAAGTGGCCGTAAAAAGACTCCTCATGGACAACTCAGCAGAAATAAAGCCAAACTGAAAAAGATCTGCTTACAACTGCAAAGAACAGGGTTTAAAACACTCTTTGTTAAAGGGAAACTGATGTCACACTAGTTTCAGAAAAAAGTTGGTAGACTTGTATAGTGAGAAAGATATCTGGGAGCAAGAATTTAGGGAAAATCATCATCCTTAGGGTATTGCATCAACCAATCAAGGCAAGCTGCCTGGTTTAAATTTCAACAAATGCTTGGCAGTTAACTATCAGTTAGCATCAACTGGTGTGTTGTCCATGGCACCACCCCAACTAATTCTACTTACCAATCAATTAGCACTCTCTTCTCATACAGTATAATTTGTTGTTTTTCCTTTATATCTGTTTTCTTGAGATATATCACGATGAGTACAAGATGAAAAACTTCCACATGTCTGTTTATTGAGAATGCCTTTGGGAGCCATGCAATTGGGATTCCAGCAAAGGAAACTACACATCATCCCTTTCATTCATTCGTGGAATGTGGGTGTCACTGGCAACACTGACCATCTCCAGTTGCCCTGGGATAGCAGTGGGCCTTTATTTTGAAACATTTGTGTGGTTTGCTAGACCACTTCAGAGACCATTTAAAAGTTAACCGTATTGGTGTGAGGCTAGAGTTATGTGGGCCAGACCAGGTAAACACGGCAAGTTTCTTTTCCTAAAAAAAATTTACGTTTTTAAGACAACATGGTTTAGTTCATGGACATCTTGCTTCAGACTGAATTCAAAGACTCAAATGGCTGAGGTGGGCTTTGAACTTAATTCTATTGGATTATTGGTGGCTAACAGGTCCACTAATATAATCATTATGCTATGCTGCCCGGTACATCTGGGGCACCCTCCTACGACAGCAGAAGACAAGCTGTTGGTTAAGGTGGAGGAGAGCAGGTGAATGGCATCCACAGTTCAGCAATAAACAAAGAAGGCTGTTGCTGTTAAAATGTACGCAATGTAGGAGGGGTTTCCAGGTTGGAAGAGATGGCCAAATACATTTCAAGCCCAGATTCTACTGAAGAAATTAGGGAGGGAGAGTTCAGGGGCATGTGGGTGCCGCCCTGCACAGACTTCCCTGCACAACCCTTATATAATAGCTTTATTTTTTAGGTGTCCAGATCACCAACAACCTGTCCTGGTCCCTTCATGCTGATGTTATAGTTAAGAAAGCCCACCAATGTCTCTACTTTCTCAGGAGACTAAGGAAATTTGGCATGTCTGCTACAACTCTCACTAACTTCTACAAATACACCATAGAAAGCGTTCTTTCTGGATGTATTATAGCTTGGTATGGCTCCTGGTCTGTCTAAGACTGCAAGAAAGTACAAAGGGTTGTGAATGAAGCTCATTTCATCACTCAAACCAACTTCCCATCCATTGACTCCATCTGCACTTTCCGCTGCCTTGGAAAAGTAGCCAGCATAATCAAGGACCCCACGCACCCCGGACAAACTTTCTGCCACCTTCCTTCATCAGGAAAAAGATACAAAAGTCTGAGATCACATACCAACTGATTCAAAAACAATTTTTTCCCTGCTACCATCAGACTTTTGGGTGGATCTACCTTGCTCTAAGTTGATCTTTCTCTACACCCTAGCTATGACTGTAACACTACATTCTGTACTCTCTTGTTTCCTTCCCTATGTACAGTATGCTTTGTCTGTATAATGCAAAAAGCAATACTTTCACTATATCCCAAAATATGTGACAATAATAAATCAAGTCAAACCAAATCAAATCCTTGGGATTATTTTACATTTGGCTGGCTGAATGACGGGGCAAAGAGGACCCCGTCGCTTTGAGATGCTGATTTTACTTAAATTTGGAAGCTACTTGAAGGTTATTTTTGTAAATCATATTTGGAAACTTATCCTGGAGGGCCTCCACTCTTCCATCGCTGGTGGAAGTAGTTGGAACATGTGCTGTTTAGGCTCCTAGCAGTTACTACGTTAAATGGCAGCCAGAATCCAAATTTTGTCTTAGGATTCCGCCTGCCACCTTAAAAAAGGTCCTCTAGCACCTGAGTCAGACCAGCACTTTGGACACTGGACATGAGGTCCCTCTTAAAATGAAATTGGCCGCATAGCTTGTGTTAACGGGCGGCAAAGCCAACTATGACCGTCACCGCACTGTTACTGTCAGCTTAAGACTACTCAAAATCATCACAGATAATATAAGTAAATTGTTGACTAATACTAAGGACACACAAATAGACCCAGCATTGATACCCAACAAGGGGAAACCGGATACTGGTTATAGAGCTTATCGAAGAATGCTTTGTGCTCAGCTGAAGCTGGCTGTCAGTTAAAGTTCTTCCCTCACTTTCAGTTTAAAGAAATTTAGGAACATGATGTGCAAGCTAATAATGCCACAGTTAGGGCAATGGACTTTATGAATAGTGGAACCAACAGTCTATCTCTTAACCATTGGGGTTGAAGGATTGACTACTGCCTCACCGCATCAGGGACCCGGTTTCGATTCCCAGCTCAGGTCACTCACTGTCTGTGTGGAGTTTGCACGTTCTCCCCGCTTCTGTGTGGGTTTCCTCCGGGTGCTCCAGTTTCCTCCCCCTTTCCTGGTTACGTGCATTGACAATGCTAAATTCTCCCTCAGTGTACCCGAACAGGCGCTGGAGTGTGGCAAATAGGGGATTTTCACTGTAACTTCATTGCAGTGTTAATGAGAGCCTACTTGTGACACGAACAAATAAACTTTAAAAAAACTCCAGGTGCTCCGGTTTCCTCCCACAGTCCGAAAGATGTGCTGGTTAGGTGCATTGGCCATGCTAAATTCTCCCTCAGTGTACCCAAACACGTGCTGGAGTTTTTCTCAGTAACTTCATGTGAGCCTCCTTGTGGGACTAATAAATAAACTTTAAAACTTTCAGAAAGAAATAGGAACAATGAGGAATATTTATAATCTAATAAGAGGCAGCAGGAGAAAAAGAGAGGAAATGAGAGACTGCATGAAGGGCGAGGAAAAAAGATAAAGGAAAAAGTGAGATTAAAAGAATTAATATTTGACAAGTTTATGTATTTATTATTTTATTATTTATTGTTATTTATTATTAGTCATAAGTAACAATGCTTACAATAACTCTGCAATGAAGTTACTGTGAAATTCCCCAGTTGCCACAATCCAGCCCCATTTGGGTCAATGCCCTTAACCAGCACATCCTTCAGAATGTGGGAGGAAACTGGAGCACCCGGAGGACACCCACGCAGACATGGGGAGAATGTGCAAACTTCACATAGACAGTGACCCAAGCCGGGAATCGAACCCAGGTCCCCGATGCTGTGAGGCAGCAATGCTAACTATTGTGCTACTGTAAAATCGTTGAGAAAAACTTACTCGGTGCGATAACTGAACAGTTTAAATTTTCCCCTTTTGAGGTAGCATTAACTGTTATCCGGGGATTTTAAAATGACAGGGCTCCACAATCGCCAGCAATCTGACACTTGTTGCTAAAGTCAACATACGCATTGCAAAAGCCGCAACTGTTCTGACTGAGCTGAGTAAGAGAGTGTGGAGCAACAGCAATCTGACTGAGAGTACTAAACTGCAAGTCTATCAATCCTGTGTCCTCAGCACACTTTTCTGCAGTGGTGAGACCCCAGCTAGATATGTCAGACAGGAGATCCGGATGTACAGTTTCCACCATCGCCGTATCCTTGGCACTAACTCAATGGTTCTGAGGGGGAATGTGAATGTCATCAGTGTCCATTTATTGCTAAGTCAACGATGCCGGCGCTGGCTCACCGAATCATGGAATCACTACAGTGCAGAAGGAGGCCATTCAGCCCATCAAATCTGCACTGACCACAATCCCACCCAGGTCTTATTCCCTTAACCCCAAGTATTTACCTTGAAAACCCCCCCTAACACTATGGGCAATGTAGCATGGCCAATGCACCTAACCCGCACATCTTTGGAGTGTGGGAGGAAACCGGAGCACCCGGAGGAAACCCACACAGATATGGGGAGAATGTGCAAACTCCACCCAGAGAGTGACCTGAGGCCGGAATCGAACTTGGCTCCCTGGTGCTGGGAGGCAGCAGTACCAACCACTGTGCCACCGTGCCACTGGACTCATCCGTGTTCATCAGATGGATGATGGTTGAGTACCCAAAGAACATCTGTCTGGCAATCTGGTCATTGAGTATCCACACCTCCAGGACAAGGACACCCGCAATCCAGAGTTCACGAACATTGGCGCTGACAACTGACAGCTGTGACCTCTGGTGCTTCCATTGTTGAGTTCCAGCCTTAACATCTGTGGTGAGTCTAATGAGCAATTAATGTGCAGAAACCAGCAAATTCTTAAAAATAACGGGGTCACTAAGGGCGAGATGCTCTTTGTTGAAGGAAATACTGGAGCAGTATAAATCAGGCAATGGATTCTGGACGTTCGAAACTCAAGGCATATCTCTTAATCCCCTAAATTTGCTGTCTGATTTGCACATTACTAATGGTGTGCATCGTTAGTGGTGTAATTTTTTCCAGCAATATCTGTTTCGTTATAAGGTGAGGGATGGCTTCACCCAATTAGTACGCGTTATTACAGTGATCTAACTATTGACTCCATCTATCTCCCTGGCAACAGTTTGAGATTAGGCCAATCTAAATTGCAACTTTGATGTCACATTTGACCCTGAGATGACCTTCCGACCTCACATTTGTACCATCTCGCGTTATTGGCTCCCAATCAAGTAAGGCCTTGAGTTTAAAATTCTCCATCTTGTTTTCAAATCCCTCCATGTCCTGACCCCAGCCTATATCTGTAATCTTCTCCGCAACTCTCTGAGGTATTTCTAACCTCTTGTGCTTTCCCAGTCAAAATTATTCCGTCATTGGCTGCCATGCCTTCAGTAGTCCAGACCCAAAACTCTGGAATTCCTTCCCTACCCCTCTGTGCCTCTCTATCTTGCTTTCCATTCTGAAGACACTTCTGAAAACCTTCCCTTTTGATCAAGCTTAATGACATTTGACCTTATATCTCCTTTACCGTTTGGTGCCATATATTGTTTAATATTGCCCTTATGAAACACCTAAGGAATGCTTTATTTTGTTAAAGGAGCCTTATAAAGGGCGGTATGGTTGTCACTCATAGTGCCAGGGACCTGGGTTCAATTCCAGCCTTAGGTATCTGCCTGTGCGCATTTTCCCCATCTCTGTGTGGGTTTCCTCCAGGTGCTCCGGTTTCCTCCCACACTCCAAAGGTGCGTGGGTTAAGTGGATTGGCTATGCATAGTTGGCCCTCACTATCAGAGGGATTAACAGGGTAAATACTTGTGGCTACGGGCTTTAGGGCTGAGGTGGGATTGTTGTCAGTGCAGGCTCGATGGGCTGAATGGCCCCCTTCTGCACTGTAGGGATCCTATGATTGTGTGATAAATATTAGTTGTTGTCCTTATTGATCAGTGGTCCCAGGCAATTTTTCAATGGCCAGGTTGATTTGTATAATTCCGGATAATTCAGGGGTTATGGGAAAAAGGCAGGAGAATGGAGAAGAGAAAAATATCAGCCATGATTAAATGGTGGAGCAGACTCGATGGGCCGAGTGGCCTATCGCTGCTCCTGTGCTTTATGCTCTTATGGGTGCTATGGCAGCATTGGTACTATTGCGTTAGATAAGTGGGGGAGAAAACGACAGTTCTGTCTGCTTGAATATAATGTGACTTGCACAAGTGCTAAAAATATGTAAAATATACATGTAAATATATACTAATTTCAAACATCTTTCCCTATGAAGCATCATTTGTTGTTTTATCATCAATTGCACTATGAAGATAGATGTCTCATTGTGATCTTATAGGTGACTGCACCAAGAGTCATAAAATCCCTGCAGTGCAGAAGGAGGCCATCCAGCCCATTGAGTTTGCACTCTCTAACACAGCACTGAGACCCTATCCCCGTAACTCCAAGTATTTACCCCACTAATTTACACATCTTAGGATATCACAGTGTAATTAAACTTGACAATCAACCTAACTAGCACAGCTTTGTGGGAGGGAACCAGAGCACCCAGAGGAAACCCACGCAGACATGGGGAGAACGTGCAAACTCCACACAGAGAATGACCCAAGGTCGGAATTGAATCCGGGTCCCTGGCGCTGTGGGTTGGCAGTGCTCACCGCTGTGCCACCGTGCTGCTCATGGCTGATCATGAAGAAGGGCTCATGGTGTTGGTGGGTGGGTGGGTGGGTGGTGATGTATTAGCATAGAGGATTGGCTAACTGCCAGCAAACAGAGAATCGGAATAAATGAATCATTTTCAGCTTGGCACACTGTAATGAGTGGAGTGGTAAATGCTGTGGGTGCAAAGACACAAGATGAAAAGAAATGTGTAAAGCAGGTGTAAAGCCCACTCCATCATTTAATACAACCATGGCTGATCCTGGGCTTCAAATCCACTTTCCCACCCACTCCCCATATTCCTTAACTCCCTGAAACTCTGTCTACTCCAGCCATAGGCACAGTGGCACAGTGGTTAGCACTGCTGCCTCACAGCGCCAGGGACCCAGGTTCAATTCTGGTCTTGGGTCATTGTCTGAGCGGAGTCTGCACATTCTCCCTGTTACTGTGTGGGTTTCCTCTGGGTACTCTGGTTTCCTCCCACAGTCTAAAAGACATGCTGGTTAGGTGCATTGGCTGTGCTAAATTCTCCCTTGGTGCACCCGAACAGGCTCCAGAGTGTGGCAACAAGAGGATTTTCACAGTAACTTCACTGCAGCGTCAATGTAAGGCTATTTGTGACACTAATGAATAAACTTAAATATATTCAATGCTGAAACATCCACAACATTCCAGGGAAGAGAATTCCAAAGATTCTTTGAATGAAATGATTTCTCCTCATCCCAGTCTGAAATAATTGACTTCCTATCCTGAGACTGCGACCCTATGTTTTAGACTCCAGATCAGCAGAGACAATCTCTCAGCATCCACCTTATCAAGACCTTTCAGAATTTTGTTGGTTTCGTTGAGGGCAGCATGGTGGCATAGTGGTTAGCACTGCTGCCTCACAGCACCAGAGACCCGGGTTCAATTCCAACCTCAGGTCACTGTCTGTGCGGAGTCTGCACATTCTCCCTTTGACTGTGTGGGTTTACTCTGGATACTCGGGTTTTCACCCACAGCCCGAAGATGTGCGGGTTTCTATTCTATGAGATCACCCTGCGTTGATCTAAACCCCAGAAAATATGAGCCCAAATTCATACATTGTAAGACAGTCCCCTCATCCCAAGGACCAAATTAGTCAACATTCATTGTACCACCTCCAACGCAAGTATATCCATTTGTAAATTTGGAGACTAAAACTGCACACAATATTCCAGATATGGTCTCACCAAATGCCCATTCAATTGTAGCAAGATTTCTTTATTCCTGTACTCCATGTCCTGTGCAATAATGGCCAACATGTCATTTTCCTACCTAATTCCTCGCTGTACCTGCACGCTAACTTTCTGCATGCTTTGTACGAGGGCATCAAGGGTGGGATTTCCTGACTATGCTTTTCCCAAGACTGGAAAATCCCGCTCGAGATCAATGTATGTTTGCATGGTCCCATCCCATCCACTACGATTCCCGTGGCAAGCAGAACGGGAAAACTTCACCCCAAGTCCTTTTAAACATCGACACTTCCAGGTTTCACACTTTTGATTGAATATTCAACTCATCCATTCTTATGACTGAAGTGAATAAATGCACTGCCCGTTCTGATAACTTATTTATATCTCTCTGCAGCCTATCTGGTGTCCTCCCCACAGTATACCTTTCCAACCAGCTTGATATCATCAGCAAACTTAGATATGTTATCTCTGTCTCTCATCTAAGTCATTAATATAGATTGTAAATAGCTGAGGTCCCAGCACCAATTAATGTAGCAATCTACTATTCACTGCCCACCAACTTAAAAAAAACCCACTCTCTGCTTTCAATCTGTTAACCAATCCTCCATTCATGCTAATATATTACTTACAACCCCATGAGCCCTTTATTTGCTCTATTAATCTTTGTGTGGCATTGTATCAAGTGACCTTTGGAAATCTAGGTATGCTACATCTACTAGTTCCCCAATAGTGACATCTTCAAAAAACTCCGACAAATTTATTAAATAGAACTTCCCTTTTCGTAAAATTACATTGAATCGTTCTAATCATACTATGCTTTTCTAAGTGCATTAGTATTAAGACTTCCTTAATAATAACTTCCAGCATTTTCCCAACAACTGATGTTAGGCTAACTGGCCGAAAGTTCACTGATTTGTCTCCCACTCCTTTCTTGAACAGCAGTGTAACATTTGCCAACTCCCAATCTAACGGGACTGTTCCTGAATCTAAGGAATTTTGGAAAATCATCGCTCATGTATTCATTTTCTTTGCAGCTATCTCTTTTTGAACCCAGGGAAGTAGGTCATCAGATAACAGGGATTTTTTGGATTTTAGTGCCTTAATTTTTGCCAGTACTTTTTCTTGGAGGATATGAATTGCTTTAATTTTGTCACTTGTTTTAGTCCTGACGATACAATCAATTTCTGACATAAAACTTTTCACTTTTAAGTTTAAATTCACTTATTAGTATCACAAGTAGGCTTACATTAACACTGCAATGAAGTTACTATAAAAATCCTTAATCACCACACTCTGGCGCCTGTCTGGGTACACTGAGAGAGCATTTAGTATGGCCAACGTACCTAACCAGCACGTCTTTCAGACTGTGGGAGGAAGCTGGAGCACTCAGAGGAAATCCACACACACACACACACACACACAAGGAGAACATGCAAACTCCACACAGACAAGTGACCCAAGCCAGGATCGAACCTGGGTCCCTGGCACTGTGAGGCAGCAGTGCTAACCACTGTACCACCGTGCCGCCCACTGTGTCTACTGTGTAGACTGACACAAAGGGCAGGACTTTTTGGCCACACTTGCCCCAAATGGAACATCCCGCCCAAAATCAACAGACCTTTGCATGGTCCATCCCCCCCACCCCCTGCCTGCTACGATTCCTGTGGCAGGTGAGATGGGAAAATTCTGCCTAATGTCTCTGCCGCTTCTGCATCGTCCATGATAATTTCTCCTGGGATTCAAGCATTTACCTGAGCCACTCTCTTCCTTTATTGATACTTAGGGTGGCACGATGGCACAGTGGTTAGCACTGCTGCCTCACAGCGCCAGGGACCTGGGTTCCATTCCTGGCTTGGGTCAGTGCCTGTGCACGCTCTCCCTTTGTCTGTGTGAGTTTCTTCCGGCTGCTCCAGTTTCCTCCCACAATCCAAAGATGTGTGGGTTAGGTGGATTGGCGATATTAAATTGCACTTTGTGTCAGGGGGATATGGAGATAGGGCCTTGGTGGGATTGTGGTCAGTGCAGACTTGGACAGAATGGCCGCCTTCCGCACTGTAGGAATTCTATGATTATAGAAGCTCTTACAACCTATTTTTGAATTTCTGGCGAGTTTACTCTCACTTTCTATTCTGTCCTTTCTCATCAGCTTTTGCTTGGCTCTTTGTTGGTATCTGAAACTTAAAATCCTCAGAGTTGCCACTGTTCATTATTTTACAACTTTGGAAAACTCTGCTTTTAACCTAATACTATCGTTAACTTCCTAAGTGAGACTTGGATGGGTCTATTTTGATGAGTTTTTGATTTCAGAAAAATATATTACCTTTGTTCATTTCAACTTGTTTCTGTAAATGTTTCCCACTGTTCTCTTACTTCTATACATTTCTGTTCATTTACCCAAATAACCTTTGCCAGTTCCTCCCTCATACTAGATTCTGGTCTTTGATTGGAGTATGTCACTTTCAGAGTTAACATGGAATTCAGTAATATTATGATCACTATTTCCCAGTAGATCCTCTACTATGACATTACTACTTAACTCTACTTCAGCATGTAATGTTAAATTCAAGGTAACTTCATCCCTTGTCAGTCCCGCAATATATTATTCCAAAACTTCACAAAAACATTCTGCCATCTTGTTTTTTTAGACCACTCTTGCCAATTTGTTCCTCAGGGTAGTGTCCCAGGCCAAACAATTTCATGAATGATTTTCCATTCCATAATAATTTCAGAAGTGGGAAAGATGTTCAGCACCATCCACGATGCCTCAGATACTGAAGCAATCCATAACCATATGCAGCAAGACCTGGATAGCAATCAGGCTTGGGCTGGAAAGTGGCAAGTTACATTCACGCCACGCAAATGCCAAGCAATGACCATCTCCAGTAAAAGAGAATCTACCATCTTCATTTGACATTCAATGTCCAGCAGTGAAACTTTCACTATCAACATACTGGGGGTTACTATTGACAAGGAACTGAATTGGACCGACCATAGAAATAATGTGACTATTGACCAACATAGAAACATAGAAAGTAGAATCAGAAGGAGGCCATTCAGCCCTTCAGGTCTGCCCCACAATCCATGATGATAATGGTTGTTCATCCAAGTCAATAGTCTGATCCCGCCTTCCCGCCATATCCTTAGATCTCTTCGCTTCAAGTGCTATATTTAACTGTTTCATGAAAACTTTCAATGTTTTGATCTCAACTACTTTCTGTGTTAGTGAATTCCACAGGCTGACCACTCTCTGGGTGAAGAAATTTCTCCTCATCTCTGTCTTACACCGTCTGCCCTGTATCCTCAGACTGTGACACCTGGTTCTGGACACACCCCACTGCCAGGAACATCCTTCCTGCGTCTACCTTGTCTAGTTCTGTTAGAATTTTATAGGTTTCTGTGGGATTCCCCACATAACCATTGTTAAATTCCAATTTTCAAAAACAGGTTCAAAACAGCATTTTGTCAGGATTTCTCAACACTCAGGCTAGCGGAATTCTTTAGTCCCACCAGCAGTGTTCCCCCGTGCTGCGGGTTACCCCGGCAGCACGGCATGGCTTCAATGGGAATTCCTACTGACAGCGATGGGACTGGAAAATCCAACTGCAGGGAACAGTGACACCTCTCCCAGCTAAGAAAAATGGTGAAGGAAGGCCAGAGAATCTTGCCCTTCATTGAAATTGAATGGATACTCCCTTTATAATATTTGGTTCCTTCACCAAACACAAGTGTTCAATAATGGATGATCTATTAAGTTTAAAGTTTATTTATTAGCGTCACAAGTAAGCTTACATTGACACTGCAATGAAGTTATTGTGAAAATCCCTTAGTTGCCACACTCCGGCGCCTGTTTGGGTACACTGAGGAAGAATTTAGCACAACCAATGCATCTAACCAGCACATCTTTCGGACTATAGGGAGAAATCAGAACACCCGGAGGAAACCCACGCAGACACGGGGAGAACATGCAGACTCCACACAGACAGTCACCCAAGCCGGGGCTCAAACCTGGGTCCCTAGCGCTGTAACGCAGCAGGGCTAACCACTGTGCCATCACAAAATTGAATGGATACCCCCTGATTCTTTCACCAGAACGTGAGGAATCAATAATGAGTGGTCTATTAGGAATCAGATAGATATGTTCCATGGAGCCATTAATTATACAATATCAAATATTTGTTATAAATGTTTGAACATAACTCATTTTTTAGATTTCTTTCAAATCTCATGTATCTCGCACACACATGAGGATTTATACAACCTTACTTCAATATTTGATGGCTATTTTTCCATCTCTTAAAAGTATTATGCCTGCAACAAATAAAATTAAAAATTTGAATTCTCTATTCAAAGAACTAGCAATCTTTTCCCTTTCGAGAGTTATTCAGTTTTGTGATTTATGCCTTTGATATGTGATGATACTGTGCCTTCAAGAAATATATTTACATCATGTTTCTTGCAAGAGGTAGTGTTTTATTACAAGGAGTCAATGGGTGGAATTTTCCTCTTCTGCCTACCATGGGAATTGCAGCGGGCGGGGCAGACCATGCAAAAGTCAGTTGACTTTGGGTAAGATTTTCTGGATTTAGGGTGAGAATGGCTGGAAAATCCTGCCTATTTTGTCTGAAGAAACATACAGTTTCATGCTCCATGTCACAGGATAATAATTCATTTTAGTGAATGGTGTCTTTGTCTAAACAGAGATAAATACATTTGCGTTACTTGGTTTTCCCCTGGTGTTTCAGAGTAGAGTTTTTATTAGGTCGATTGACAGAGATAGAGTCATGTGCTAACACGAGGACCTCAGTTTTCAGGGAAGACACACAGTTTCTCTTTCATTTTTAAAACAAGCAGTTCCTGTCTGGTTCTGAAAGAAGCAAAATGTGTTTTTCTGTCTACCTTTCTTTGGAGGTTGCTTGGGAATTCCAGGGTTGAAAACCTAAGTACAAAGATATAAGCCTGTTTTTTGCAAACTGTTTTTGAAGAGAGGTTTAAGTCTATAAGAAAAATATGGCTTGATTGGAACTAATAGAGATAGGTTAGCAGTTAAAAATTATAACTTGTTGTGTTTAAGTATTGTTCAATTGTTAAATGTTAAGCTAATTCATTTGTTATAATGAACTGCATTGTTAAATAGTTTGTTTTGATAAAAGCAACCTAGTTTGCCTGAAGATTCATGTCTGGAATGAAACACCCCATCCCTACACTAATGCCAAAATAACAAACTATTGGGGTCCAGTCTGCCTTCATAATGGGGTTTCTGATTTGTAACCTAACACATGCAACCACTGAATTGTATGCTTACTTTGTATAATAAACTTTTGTCTTTAAGATTAAGTTGTCTCACTTAGTCTTCTGTATCAATAACTCAAGGAACTCATCTCCTATTCTCTTTCAGCGGAAGGCTATTTATTGACTATTTACTGGTGCCTTAGAATATCTGGTAACATGAAAATCTAGCTAAAAACAAATTGAAAATAGGCTATCAGGAGGGTGGTAAAAATCACGACTGATTCCTTTTCTTTGGGTTGAGGCTGTTTAGACTCAGCGAACCCAGTTAAGTGTTTTTTTGCTTGATTCCTTCTAGCTGACGTTGGGGTAGTTAATTGGCAAGTACGGCTGATCACAAATACCTTCCAGAAATGGGACCAGACCTCAACTATTTACAATCTACATTAATGACTTGGATGTACTCCAGCCAAGTTTGCAAACTATACAAATATAGGCAAATTGTGAGGAGGACTAGGGGATTCGCCACACTCTGGTGCCTGTTTGGATAAACTGAGGGAGATTTAGCATTCATGGGGTATGGGTGTCACTGGCTGGCCAGCATTTATTGCTCAGGCCTAATTGCCCTTGAGAAAGTGGTGGTGAGTCCAAGTGCTGTGGGTTGATCCACAATGCCATTAGGGAGAGAGTTCCCAGATTTTGACCCAGCGACTGCGAAGGAATAGTGATATATTTCCAAGTCGGGATGGCGAGTGGCTTGGAGGGGAACTTGCAGGTGGTGGTGTTCCCATGTATCTGCTGCCCTGTCCCCTGGTTGTGGATTTGGAAGGTGCTGTCTAAGGATCCTTGGTGAATCGCTGCAGTGCATCTTGTAGATAGTACACACTGCTGCTACTGAGCATCGGTGGCGGAGGATGTGGCTATATGTGGATTGGTGCCAATCAAGGGCAGCTTTGTCCTGGATGGTATCAAGCTTCTTGAGTGTTGTTAAGGAGGGATCTATGTGAATTCAGGGAAGGTTCACTGGGTTGATTCTTAGGGCGAAGAGGTTGTCATATGATGAAAGTTTGAGTAGTTTGGGCCTATGCTCGCTGGAGTTTAGAAGAATAAGAGGAGATTCAATTGAAGCATATATGTTTCTGAGGGTACGTGTTGGGGGATCGTTCCTCACATGGAGGAATCCGGAATGGGGGGGGGGCACAATTTAAAAATAAGGGCCCCCCATTTAAGATGGAGATGAAGATGAATTTCTTCTCTCAGGTGGTTGTGGGTTTTCTCCAGCGAGCAGCAGAATCTAGATCATGGAATATATTGCAGGCCAAGTTAGGCAGATTTTTGATCGACAAGAGTTAAGAGGTATGACGAACAGACAGGAAAGCTGAGTTGTGACCTTATTGAATGGCAGAACAGGCTTGATGGGCCAAATGGCCTGTTCTGGCCCTTTTTGTTATGATCTTATGATGTCTCACTTTAAAATCAGATCCCTGTAGCCAAGGATAGCCTCGTGGTATTATCGCCAGGCTATTAATCCAAAAATTCAATGAATGTTCTGTAATCCGGGTTCGAATCCCACCACGGCAGATGGTGGAATTTGAATTCAATGAAGAATCTGGAATTAAAAGTCCAATGATAACCACAAAATCATAGTCAATTGTCGGGGAAAAAACCCCATCTGGTTCACTAATGTCCTTTAGAGAAGGAAACCTGTCATTCTTGCCTGGTCTGGTCTACATTTGACTCTAGAGCCGCAGTGACATGGTTGACTTTCAACTGCCCTCTGGACAAGAGCAACTAGGGATGGGCAATAAATGCTGGTCAGCCAGTGATGCCCATGTCCCATGAATGAATAAAATAAAGTCACCTAGATGCTCAGAACGCAAGAATTTTCCTGCATTGCCAATTGCTAAATGGAAGATGTAACAAGGGTATTTCCAGCATAGTTGTCCAATCTCGCCCATAGACATTTTACATGCCTGACAGTACAACGAAAAATGAGTGGTTAGGAACGTGGCCCTGTATTGCCCTAAGCTATTGAGTTACTTTGCTTTCTTCTTCCTTGCTTGGTAGGTTTACAAGACTGTTCTTTCATGAAAGGCTATCATCCAAGATAATTTGGCATTTTCAGCTCATCTCTGGGTCAGTTATAATGCCAAGGTTGCAAATAGTCTGGTTGAGTCTCAGATCACTTCTCAGGGAAAGGGATGGAGTTGGTGGCAATGGAATGGAGTTTGTGATGGCCTTACCTTCAGCTGCCAAGGCTCTAAGTCCAGAACATCCCTCCCTCAATGTCTCTGAATCTTTTTTCCTCCTTTATGATCGTCCTTAAAAACTTATCTCCTTGGCCAAGCTTTGGACAATCAATCTCCTTAAGTGAGGCAGTG
Source organism: Carcharhinus amblyrhynchos (assembly GCF_965287045.1). Classification (NCBI taxonomy): domain Eukaryota; kingdom Metazoa; phylum Chordata; class Chondrichthyes; order Carcharhiniformes; family Carcharhinidae; genus Carcharhinus; species Carcharhinus amblyrhynchos. The sequence goes on along the minus strand of NC_137335.1, from coordinate 11,888,329 downwards.
TCAGATTGTTGTTTGGCAGTGTTTGTAAAGTGCCTTGGGACACCATTATATGACTGGTGCTATATGGTGCAAGTTAGATTCATAGAACCATCATAGAACCCTACAGTGCATAAAGAGGCCTTTCGGCCCATCAAGTCTGCACCGAACATAATCCCACCCAGGCCCTACCCCCATACATATTTTACCCACTTATCCCTCTAACCTACGCATCTCAGGACACTAAGGGGCAATTTTTTAGCATGACCAATCAACCTAACCGGCACATCTTTGGACTGTGGGAGGAAACCGGAGCACCCGGAGAAACCCACGCAGACATGAGGAGAATGTGCAAACTCCACACAGACAGTGACCCGATCTATGAAGCAGCAGTGCTAATCACTGCGCTACTGTGCTGCCCAAGTTGTTGCATTTGATCTAATTGATTGCTTTCCAATCACTGTCCTATAGTTTGGCACGGTGGCATAGTGGTCAGCGCTGCTGCGTCACACCCCTAGGGACACAGGTTCAATTCCAGCCTTGGGTCACTGTCTGTGTTGAGTTTGCATGTCGTCTGTGTGGGTTTCCTCTGGGTGATCTGATTTCCACCCACGGTCCAAAAATGTGTGGATTAGGTTGACTGGCCACAGGAAATTGGCCCTTAGTGTCTGGGGGATTAGCAGGATCCTCCGACACATGAGAACCCCCTGACACATAAATACATGAGGTTACGGGGACAGGACTTGGGTGGGATTGTTGTCGGCACAGACACGGTGGACTGAATGGCTTCCTTCTGCACTGTAGGGATTCTATGTTTCTATCAGTTCTATTTGTAGAGCTACCTCAGGTCTGATTTGCCTCTCCCATTTCACCCTCTTCAAATTAAATAAATGCACATCTAAAATGTTAATACAAACCTGTTCTTATGCCTGTATCCCATACCAGTCCCTTGGTTATCAGAATGGCTTTCGAATCTTTTCCGAGAATTCTACACTTTCTACTGTCAAATACTGATAAACATGACTGTGAATCATCTCTTTGATCCTTCATTATCTTCCCAGGTATACTGATCATAGAGTCATAGAATCTCTACAGTGCAGAAGGAGGCCATTCAGTCCATCAAACCTGCACCAATAGGTCCCACTGCCCCCATAACCTCACTTATTTACCTTGTTAATCCCATTGACATTCAGGGGCAATTTAGCCTGACCAATTGACCTAACCTGCAGATCTTTGTAGTTTGGGAGGAGCACCTGGAGAAAACCCACGCGGACACGGGGGAATGTGCAAACCCCACACAAACAGTAACCCAAGGCTGGAATCGAACCCGGGTCCCTGATGCTGTGAGGCAGCAGTGCTAACCACTGTGCCACCGTGTCCCCTGTCACTGTGAGGCAGCAGTGATAACCGCTGTGCCACTGTGCTGCCAATATTGAATATTGAACTGAACTAAATTCATATTGAACTGAACTAATATGGACAAAAGAGCAAACAAAAATTAAAGCAGAAAATGCATTTATAACGCACCTTTCATTATCTCAGGGTACACTAACATTCTTCACAGCCAATGATGTTCTATTGAAGTTCATTAACTTGTCTTTGGCAAGTCTCATCTGTGGACATCTTGTGTTGGAGATCTGCGGTCATATTCTTCTTCTCACTTTGACTCCCGTCCTCTTCCTAAATTCTTATTTCTAGTGGATAAAAGCAAATTACTATGGATGCTGGAATCTGAAACCAAAAGAGAAAATACTGGAAAATCTCAGCAGGTCTGGCAGCATCTGTAAGAGCTGACCTTTGAGTCCAGATGACCCTTTGAAAGTGTCATCGGGACTCAAAATGTCAGTTCTTTTCTCTCCTTTACAGATGCTGCCAGACCTGCTGAGATTTTCCAGCATTTTCTCTTTTAGTTTGATGTTTCTAACAGGCTGGTCAGAATATCCCTCATCCTGAGTGCGGTTTAAACATGAGTCTAATGCGGTTGCCCTCCTCTCTGCCTCTCCCTCCCACCCTTCAGTGCGTGTTCACTCACAGCTCAAGCTTCTCAGAGAAAATAATAACCAGCAGGAAAATCGAGTGGAAACAGAAAGATGTAGGGGAAAAGCGAGCAACGAAATGCATCCAATGTGACAGATGGAGAGCTTTAACTATGAGGCAAAGAACAAAGGGTATGAGTGAACAAATATATCATGGATTATCTGTTGAAAGATGTCATTAAAGCTAATCTCACTTTGGTAAAAGCCATTAAACGTTCATCTGCACAATAACAACTCACTTAGTGACACAAGCAGCTTTTGGCAATAGCTTTAATCTTTTGCCGGGCTGTAATTGGCTTACAATTTTTTGTGCGCCAAGACTGGAACTCTTATTATCCTTTACGGGGAAGCTTGCATGCAGTTAGGGAGAAGCCTTCATACCTCTCGTAAAAGAAAATCCACCACTCCACTTAACCAGAATACTTGCAGAAGTGCCAAAGCAGCAGGAGAGGCAAGCAGCAAGTTAAACAGCAATGTCAGGGCATATTTCTTTTTGCATGGAGGATGTTTAACATTTGGACGGGTTGCCAGGGAGAGCAGTTGATATCAGGATTCTGGACTCGCTTAAAGAACAGCTGACTCACCTAATAGCAGGATTGTAGAACTGATACAGAGGAAAGTCTGTGCAGAGGTTGCACATTCTCCCCATCTCTGTGTGGGTGCTCCAGTTTCCCACAGTCTAAATTGTCCCTCAGTGTCCAAAGATGTGCAGGTTAGGTGGATTGGCCATGCTAACTTATCCCTTATTGCCCACAGATGTGCATGTTAGATGGATTGGCCATGCTAAATTGCTCCTTAATGTCAAAGATGTGCAGGTTAGGTTGATTGGCCATGCTAAATTGTCCCTTAGTGTCCACAGATGTGCAGGTCAGGTGGACCAACCATGCTAAATTGGCAGAACACAGATATCTTGCAGGACTCTGGGGCTGGAAGTGGCTCCTGAGCTTGGGAGGGACAGGTCAAGGAGGGATTTGAAGACTAGTGTAAACATTTAACAATTGGAATAGTGTTGGACCTGTAGCTGATGTAGTTCAGTGAGCCCAGAGGTGACGCACGAACAGGATTTGGTGTGACTTAGAGTATGGACAGTGGAGTGTGCATGAGCTTAAGCCTGTGGAGAGTGAAAGGCGGATAGCCACCAGGAGGAAGATGGGAGAAATAGTTAATCCCACAGTTAACAATGATATGAATGAGTCAGGACCTTATTTAGCTCTTTATTATTTTAATCACGATTATTCAAAGCCTGTAGGGCAGCAGGGTGGCACAGTGGTTAGCACTGCTGCCTCACAGTGCCAGGGGCCTGGGTTTAATTCCAGTCTTGGGTGACTGTTTGTGTAGAGTTTGCACATTCTGCTCATGTCTGCGTAGGTTTCCTCTGGGTGCTTTGGTTTCCTCTCACAGCCCAAAGGTGTGTAGGTTCAGTTGATTGTCTTATCATAGAATCATTGAATCTCTACAGTGCAGAAGGAGGCCATTCGGCCCATCGGTCCTGCATTGACAACAATCCCATCCAGACCCCATCTCCATAACCTCACATATTTACCCTACTAATCCCCCTTATACTTAGGGGCAACTTAGCATGGCCAATCAGCTTAACCCACACATATTTGGACTGTGGGAGAAAATCGGAGCACCCAGAGGAAACCCACGCAGTCACGGAGAGAATGTGCAGACTCCATACAGACAGTGACCCGAGGCCGGAATTGAACTTGGGTCCCTGGTACTGTGAAGCAGCAGTGCCAACCACTGTGCTACCATGCCTCCCGGTTGGCCATACCATACCCAGGCCAAAATCTTAACATCCTGCCCACCACGGGAATTGGAGCAGGCGAGAAAGGCAGGTCCATTGACCCCGGGCAGGATTTTACGGTTTTGGAATGAGGGTAAATAAGTTGGGCCGCAGGGATTGGGCCTGGGTGGGATTGTTGCCAGTGCAGGCTCGATGGGCGAATGGCCTCCTTCTGCACTGTGGGGATTCTATGACTGACAACAATTTAAAACAACTGACTGATGAGTGGAGCTAAATGTAATTGTTTCCGCAGAAGGAGACAGAATGATTTTCTGTTCTGTGTACATGACACAGAAGGTAACATATGTGCCTCGTAAATGAGTAGATAGAACGAGTGCCACAGAAGGAGATGTTTGTATTAACTTAGGTTCAGTAAAACATATGTCCAACAGATCTGCTAGTGTTTCCGCAATCGACAGTGCTTGTCAAGCAAGATTTTGCATGTGGGAAGATGAGAACAAAGACATTCGAATGCTCTTGCCCTCGGCTTGGTCCTCACATATGGTTTTATGCAGTGATTAAATTTGAATAAGTTTCAGGAAAAATAGATACACTTGTATAGGTTGTATACTTAAACACACAGACACAACACACCGGAAGCACCACCTGGCATCTCCAACAATACAACTCGGATTGCTTATAAAAGGCAAAACATTTCCTGGAAATACTGTACTGAGGAGTATTGTGTTAAAGTTATCCACATACATCAGGCGTGAACTGATAGTGATCTGCTACCTTTGTACTGAAGAGATTTGTACTACACGATTTCATGCTGAAAGACCCAGACTTATTTATTTATTAGTCACAAGTAGGCTTACAGTAACAGTGCAATGAAGTTACTGTGAAAATCCCCAAGTTGCCACACTTGGGTACACTGAGGGAGAATTTAGCACCTAACCTGCATTTTTTTTTCAGAATATGGACGAAATTGGAGCACCCAGCGGAAACCCACACAGATACGGGGAGAATGTGCAAACTCTGCACAGATAGTGACCCAGGAATCGAACCATGGTCCCTGGCGCTGTGAGGCGGCAGTGCTAACCACTGTGCCACCGAGGCTTATGCAATGAGCAATGATCCTGAACTGAATATCATGAAAGAAAAGTTGAATTTTACCTGTGGCAAATTGGAGCCACTTTTCTGGGTGATAGTCAGATGAGACAATGGCCTGAATTTTACTGCCCTGCCCACCAGGAGAAGGGGCGGACAATGAAAAGATCCGCTGATCTCTGGTGGGATTTTATGGTTTAGGGACTAACAGGGCCACAAAGTTCCACCCATTATATAGAAATGCTGATGATCACTACTTTAATTTGATTTGATTTATTATTGTCACATGTATTAGTATATAGTGAAAAGTATTGTTTCTTGCATGCTATGCAGACTATACATAGAGAAAGAAAGGAGAGTGTGCAGAATGTAGTGTTACTGTCATAGCTAGGGTGTAGATAAAGATCAACTTAATGCGAGGTAGGTCCATTCAACATCCTGATGGCAACAGAGAAGAAGCTGTTCTTGAGTCGATTGGTACTTGACCTCAGACTTTTGTATCTTTTTCCCGACAGAAGGTGGAAGAGAGAATGTCCGGGCTGCATGGGGTCCTTAATTATGCTGGCTACTTTGCCGAGGCTGCGGGAAGTGTAGATGGAGTCAATGAATGGGATGCTGGTTTGTGTGATGGACTAGGCTACATTCATGACCTTTTGTCGATTCTTGTGATCTTCATGGAATGTGAGAATCCCTACAGTGCAGAAGGAGGCCATTTGGCCCATCGAGTCTGCACTGACGACAATCCTACCCAGGCTCTATCCCCGTAACCCCACATATATACCCCACTAATCCCTCTAACCTACCCATCCTGAGATACTAAGGGACAATTTAGTATGGCCAATGCACCTAACCTGCACATCTTTGGTCTTGGGCAGGGCAGGAACCATACCAACCTGTGATACAACCAGAAAGGATGCTTTCTATGGTGCATCTGTAAAAGTTGGTGAGAGTCATAGTGGACATGCCAAAGTTCCTTGGCCTTCACACAATTTTTTACAAGATTCTTTAAAAAGAAAATGCACAAAACAACTCAGCTGGGTTAGTATCAGGGTTGGCCGTAATGCCTTGTATGGTTGAGTGTCTTGCTGATGAGAAACGGGTGATATTAGTGTCAGTTTTGGAACAAAATGGGCAAGGGAACAATGGCATGTTTATGCTTTGTCTAATTTTCTTTCCTATTGAAGTCACAGACTGAAATTAGGTGAGATGCAAGACATAAGAACAGGAACTGGCCATTCAGTCCCTTGAGCCTGCTCTGCCATTTAGTAGAATCATGGCTGATCTTGCCTCAGCCTCAACACCACTTTCCTGCCCGTTCCCCATAACCCTTTAACCCATTACTAATTAAAAATCTGTCTATCTCCTCCTTAAATTTACTCACTGTCCCGGCATCCACTGCACTCTGGGATAGTGAATTCCACAGATTCACCACCCTTTGAGAAAAATAGTTTCTCCTTATCTCTGTTTTAAATCTGCCACTCCTTAATCATAGAAATCCTACAGTGCAGAACAAGGCCATTTGACTCATCTAGTCTGCACCTACAACAATCCCACCCAGGTCATATCCCTGTAACGCCATATACTTGCCCCGCTAATCCCTCTAACCTATACATTCCGGGACACTAAGGGGCAATTTAGCATGACCAATCAACCTAACCAGCACATCTTTGGACCATGGGAGGAAACTGGAGCACTCGGAGGAAACTCAGGCAGACATGAGGAGAATGTGCAAACTCCATACAGACAATGACCCCAGGCCGGAATTGAACCCGGGTCCCTGGAGCTGTGAGGCAGCACTGCTAACCATTGTGCCACCGTGCTGCATACCCTAAAACTATGACCTCATGTTCTAGATTACCCCACAAGAGGATACATCCTCTTGATATCTACCTTGCTAATCCCCTAGAGACAAGATGGTTGACATACAATGCTCCCTTTAGCCTGACTGTCATGATAATAGGGTGATTGTGGTAATGGGCTCCAGTATCAGATACTGTATGGTACCTTCCATACTTCATGGGGTCAGCTAGCCTGAGGGTTGAAGGTCAGACAGCACAGGTGAGAGAAGATGGTGACAAGGTTACAGATGCCTTGCAGTTGGGTCTTCATATTCTGAAAATGTGGCGGTTATAAAATTAGTTTACAGTGGTGGTGTTGTTCATACAGCGATGTAAAGCGAGACACTTAAAACCAAACAGTAATTTTGCCCCTAGTCTGTCCAGCCTCATGTATAATGAATAGCCGTTTTGGTGAGATACTGAGAGCATATCATGGAGTTATGTCGTGCCTCCTGGAGCAGAGGGCTGTGTAAAGGTTTGGAAAGTTAAACAATGTCTCTATTTTAACTGGGAAGTGGAGGGGGTAGAGGGTGATGATCAGGGAAATGAAGGCCCTGCCCTTGATGCCAACTCAGGGCTCAGTTTCGTTAAAAAAACTCAGGGGAATAGGTCCCGACAGCCACCGGTGGGAAGGGGTGGCCAAGACTTCCTCACATTATTGTGCAGATGCCATGGCAGAGGATTGCCCAGTGATAAGGAGGATGCCATGTACGAGGAATGCTGCTGCCTCACCCAGGGACCCAAATTCGATTCCTACCTCGGGTGACTGTCTGTGTGGAGTTTGCATGTTCTCTGTGTGTCTACTTGGGTTTCCTCCTGGTTCTCCAGTTTCCTCCCATACTCCAAAGATGTGCGGGTTAAGTGGATTGGTCACGCTAAATTGCCCCTTAGTGTCAGGGAGATTATCAAGGTAAATATGTGGATTATTAGGATAAATATATGGGGCAATGGGGATAGGGCCTAGGTTGGATTGTTGTCAGTGCAGACTCGATGGCCTCCTCCTGCACTGTTGTGATTCTATGACTATCTGTCACATTCTACCCTTGTCTGTGAGGGTTTCCCCCAGGTGCTCTGGTTTCCTCCCACAAACCAAAGATGTGTGGGTTAGGGTTGATTGGCCATGCTAAATTGACCCTCGTGTCAAGGGGATTAGCAGGATTAATATGTGGGGTTATGGGGAGAGGGCCTGGGTGGGATTGTTGGTGGGCCAGTAAAATTCCAGCCTTGATCTTTCACACAAATTTGAAGTACAGTACACACTTCTGTACTGTAGGAAAGGTTAAGGACCTTCTTCTGTACTGTAGGGAAGGTTAGGGAGATTTCACAGGGAAGGCCCTCAACTTCCTGCAGGGTGTGACATAGAACATAGAAAAACTATAGCACAAACAGGCTCTTCGGCCCACAGGTTGTGCCAATGATATCCCTACCTACTAGGCTTGCCTATGACCCTCAATCCTATTAAATCCCACGTACTCATCCAGAAGTCTCTGAAAAGACCCTATCAAATTTGCTTCCACCACCACCGACAGCAGCTGATTCCACTCACCCACCACCCTCTGAGTGAGAAACTTACCCCTGATATCTCCTCTGTACCTACTCCCCAGCACCTTAAACCTGTGCCCTCTCATAGCAACCATTCCAGCCCTGGGAAAAAGCCTCTGAGAATCCACCCGATCTATACCCCTCAATCTTTTATAGACTTCTATCAGGCCATGTCTCATCCTTCGCCTCTCCAAGGAGAAAAGACCGAGCTCCCTCAACCTATCCTCATAAGGCATGCCACCCAATCCAGGCAACATCCTTGTAAATCTCCTCTGATTTTTTTTGTGGAGGAAGTAGACAGAGAGAGAGGATGCTTCTTCGAGCCCACAAAGAGTTCAGAAACAAGCCAAGTTTGAAAATCTGGGCCTCTTCGAATCAGTTGGTTCCTCCAACCTTGTTTCAGCTGCTGGACAGCAGTCCAAGCCCGATTTCTCCTGAGGGGACCTTAAAATGGGGTTGAAATGGTGTGGTGACATCCTTGGCTCACAACTTTTATCCTGCTTTCAGTAGGAGTCTTGCCTTGGGTATGAACGGCCAACATCATATTACAGTGAATGGGAATGTGGTAGACCACAGGTCAGACTCTGAATTTTAGGATGTTAACTACATGTCCCACCCTTTCCTGTCCTTTGCGATTTGGGAGAGGAGTTTAAAATTGACACCAGCATCTGCTTAAATATAAGAACTTTGAAATGGCAGTTAAAATATTATTTTCTCTCGAATTGAGTTCGTGAACTGCCAACTCAATGGCAATGTACGGGGGCTGTGTTCAGACAATTTGAACCTCAGTTGGTAAGTGCAACGTACTGTACTTCAGATTTGTGTGAAAGATCAAGGCCGGAATTTTACAGGCATGCACCCCCCGATGGGGGTGGGCGAGGCTCAGAGAAAGGCATTCTCTGTTGGCCTCAGGCGGGATTGTATGAACCTTGGGTGGACGTGCTGGTAAAAGTCCACCTCAACTTTTTTTCCCCCAAAAATAGACTTTACTCGTAAGTCTGAGAGAACATGACAAACATTCCAAAATGACCAACACACAAAAAAGCAACAGTGTTCAGGCTCTTTATGTATATAAAGAACCCTCTGAGATGCTTCAATACAGTCAAGGGAATGTTTCAGATATTTTCAAATGGTCATACAAATGTTGCAATGTTATTTTCAAGGTTGTCCATATTGGAAAGGTGGCACTCTGAGGTGCTTTGGTGCAACTGAGATTCCTGTAATATTCATTGTATGCCTTCAAAGAACAAAGAAAATTACAGCACAGGAACAGGCCCTTTGGTGCTCCAAGCCTGCACTGAGCATGTATGAACTAAAACCCTCTATCTTTTCTGAGACCGTAATCTCATCCTGTTCATGTATTTGTCAGACGCCCCTTAAAAGTGAGGGGTGAATGAGTCATTCGGTCTGAGAAAGCTCCGCTCCCGTCAGTTCACTGTGGCTGAAAGGTCTTAGACAGTGACCTTGCCCTCTGCGCCTCCCGCCCCACGTTATAGTGTGTCCCTCAGCACGTAATCCTGGGCTTTGGAAAGTGCCAGTCTGCAACACTCGGTCGGGGACAACAGCTTGTACTGGAAGACCAACAAGTTTCGGGTAGACCAAAGAACGTCCATTGTCGAGCTAATGACCCTCCAGCAACATCCGATGCTTCTCTCGGAGTGCGTTCTGAGGGAGAGCCCGGAGAACACAAGAGTCCAGCGTCACGGAACTGTTCGGGATGAACCTCAGCAATATCAACTTCACTTAAAAAAAAAAATTCTGGACTTAGTTTCACTGATAAAAGTAAAGATTACTTATTAGTCATAAGTCAGATTACATTTACACTGCAATAAATTACTGTGAAAATCCCCTAGTCACCACCTGTTCAGGTATACTGAAGGAAAATTTAGCACAGACAATGCACCTAACCAGCACGTCTTTCAGACTGTGGGAGAAGATCGGAGCACTCGGAGGAAACCCACACAGACACGGGGAGAATGTGCAGACTCCACACAGACAGTGACCCAAGTTAGGAATCGAACCTGGGTCCCTAACACTGTGAGGCAGCAGTGCTGTGTCACCGAGCCATACTGTGGTCAGTCGCAACTAATTGTGATGGCTGAGGCTTCAGACTGAAATAAGTTGCCTGGTTCATTTTCTCAAAAAAATACAGGAGCTTTTACACCTTCACAGGTCTCCCTCTTTGAGTAAGAAAGCCATCCTGAGATTGTCAAATTAACAAGGTGCATTGCATTTAGAATTACTAACACAGAAGTAGAGACAAAAGCTGTGATCTAATTCTAACACATTAAAGACATAATGGTTACTAGTCACAGTACGCAACAGAAGGCATTCAGGGAAAGGCTATTTATTGTCTGTAGTGTAGGACTCATGGTTTATTGTTTTATTGTTAAATATGTTCACACATTATGGCTACCTAGCTCTTGTGGTTGCCTGGATACGGCCTAATCAATTCGACAATGCGTGCAGCAGGAAAACAGAGGTAAAATTGTTGACTCCTTGATAAGTACCTCTTCAATGGAAACATTTTTCATCCTATTTTAGTCATAAAACTATTTTCTTTTTTAAGCAAATTTGCGGTTCAGATGTGGTATCTGTTATGCTGTGTGCAAGTTTCCTGGGGGTTTTTATATGTAGGCCGAGTTAACGCACTATTAATAGAATTATTTTTCGACATTACTAAGCAATATTATTCTTACTACCTTGTGTGCATGTGGGCTGCAACACTCGGATGTCGCTTTATTAAAACAAACAAAGAGATAATTAAGCACAGTCTAATCCAAACATCAGCAATGGGCCTGTCGAGGAAGTCATTGTTCAGCGACTTATGTATGTTTGTGTGTGTGTGTGTTTGAGAGAGAGAAGCGTTGATAGATAGTGCATGCTCGATGACTCATTAAGCAATCTTTTAATCTGTCACTGTACTGGGAATTGTCACCATCTTTTGTGTTGTCCCTAAAGGCTAAAATTCTACGGAAACGATACTGAAGAGGCATTTATTGTCCATCCTGTTTGCATCTTTTGTCAAAATTTTGTGCGTTGATTGGAAATCGATGCAAGTCATATATCGATGAATTGATTCACTTTGCAACTCTTATGGGGCCACCCTTTCAAAGGCTACGATAAGTCAAATGGGGATCCACTGAGTCCGTCTATACTTTGCACTGCCTCGGCAAAAGCAGCCAGCATAATCAAGGACTCCACGGATATTCTCTCTTCCATCTTCTTAAGTCAGGAAAAAAATACATATGTCTGAGGTCACGTACCAACCAACTCAAGAACAACTTCTTCCCCGCTGCCATCAGACTTCTGAATGGGCCGATCATATATTAAGCTGATCCTTCTCTACACCCTAACAATGACTGTAACACTACATCTGCACCCTCTCCTTTCCTTCTCCCCTATGTACTCGATGAATGGTATGTTTTGCCTGCATAGCAAACTACAAGCAATAATTTTCACTGTGTCACAATACATGTGACAATAATAAATCAAATCAAATCTAACCCTCCTGTGATCCTGAGTCTAACTAAGTGCATGTATATGAAGATGAGAAACGTGGCAAATAAGATTTGTGAGTTGCAGGCGCAGGTAGTGATGTGGATTTATGGGATGTGATTTTCCAACCATTCCTGCCTGGAGTTTCCCCCAACTGCAGAGGGTGTGGACAACAGGAAGCCCCAGTGACAGCAGCAGGGAGGCGATGGCCTGGTGGTATTATCAGTAGACTATTAATCTAGAATCTCAGCTAATGTTCTGGGGATATGGGTTTGAATCCCGCCATGGCAGCTGGTGGAAATTAAAGTCAGTAAAAAATATCTGGAATTAAGAATCTACTGATGACTATGAAACGATTGTCGGAAAAACCCATCTGGTTCACTTAGGGAAGGAAATCTGCTGTCCTTATCTGGGCTGGTCTACCTGTGACCCCAGAGCCACAGCAATATGGTTGCCTCTCAACTGCCCTCGGGCAACTAGGGATGGGCAATAAATGCTGGCCAGCCAGCGACGCCCATTTCCCATGAAAAAATAAAAAAAGGCTGTCGTCAGCTAATGGCAGGCCACCACCACCACTGCAAAACATGCCGCTGGAGCAGAATTCCCACCAATTATGTCATGGTGATAATGAAGACCTGGCTCAAAGAAGGATAGAACTGGGTATTAAATATCCGATGTTTAGCAAACGTGGAAAAGGAGGAGGGATGGCAGCATTGATTAAGGAGAACTTTGCAGTTCTGGAGGATTGAACATAGAATCCCTACAGTGCAGTAGGAAACTATTCAGCCCATAAAGTCTGCACCACCAACAATCCCACCCCAGGCTCTATCCACACAACCCCACACATTTACCCCACTAATCCCTCTAACCTACACATCCTGGGGCACGAAAGGGGCAATTTAGCATGGCCAATCCACTTAATCCGCTTTGGATTGTGGGAGGAAACCGGAGCACCCATGCAGACACGGGGAGAATGTGTAAACTCCACGTAGACAGTGACCCAAGCTGGGAATTGAACCCAGGGCCCTGGCACCGTGAGGCAGCAGTGCTAACCACTGTGCCACCGTGCCACCCTATATCCCAAGTGAGCCAAGGACAAAATCTGTTTAGCTCGAGCTAAGGATCTAAAATGGTGCAATTACATCGCTCGGTGTCGTCCTGCTAGTGGGAAAAATGCAGGGGAAGAAATTTGCAAGGAAGTTACAGATAAATGCAATTAGTATAGAGAAGTTGTAATGGAGAGCTTTAATTATCCAAATATAGATCAGGATGGGAGGAGTGTAAAGGGCACGGGAGGGGCAAGAGTTCCTATAGAACGTTCAGAAGAATTTTCTAGAACCTTGTGTATTCAGAATGAAAGGAATTCTGTTCCTGGTTCTTGGGAAAAGGGTGAGCTAAATGGGTCATAGAAACAAAGAAGATAGGAGTAGGAGGAGGCCATTTGGCCTTTCGAGCCTGCTCTGCCATTCATCACAATTATGGCTGATCGTCCAAATCAATAGCCTAATCCTTCTTTCCCATCTTAACCTTTGATCCCATTCACCCCAAGTACTATATCAAGCCACCTCTTGAATACATTCAATGTTTTGGCATCAACTACTTCCAGTGGAAATGAATTCCACACGCTCTTTGGGTGAAGAAATGTCTCCTCATCTCCATCCTAAATGGTCTACCCTGAATCCTCAGACTGTGACCCTGGTCTGGACACATCCACCATCGGGAACACCCTCCCTGCACCTACTCTGTCTAGTCCTGTTAGAATTTTATAAGCCTCCATGAGATCGCCCCTCATTCGTCTGAACTCCAGCGAAAACAATCCTAACCTAGTCAATTTCTCCTCACACATCAGCCCTGCCATCCCCAGAGACAGCCTGGTAAAGCTGGGTCAAATATCGGTCAAGTAACATTTAAGCGACAGTAATTATTGTATTATCGAGTTTTTGATCGAATTTCAACTATATTAGAAGGGCTAACTGCAGGCCTTGTTGGGAGGTATTAGGATGGATGACCAAAACCTTTTTGCCCCCAGTCAACCTCCAAAACCATATTTTGATTTGAATTGATGTTTCCGTGGGGGTTTTAGGGAATTGTTACAGTGCCCCTTCAGTTGTCAATGACTTTAAGTTGATTTTGTTGGCTTGTTAACTTCCCCATTAGGTTTCGCTCAGAGGATAGTGAAGGGGCCTTCCCAATGATGGGAACATGGGGTGTCCGCTGCTACGTTGGAGGACTTCTATGACACGATGGGCGCCATGGGGGACAAGAATGTTTCAACAGCCCCTAAATTGATATTTAAACTTGATTAGAAAAGCTTTCTTTCAGATTTTTGTCTTCTGTGTTCCCTGGGGGGCTATCACGCTGTTCATTTGACCGCTTGTTTAGTATTGCTTAAAAAAGTGTGAAGCGAGACTGCTGGAACGCTGAGTTGGTAAATTAAATATAGACATATGAAGTGCTGCATTCTGTAAATAAAGCACCTATCACAAAAGGATTGGTGCCTGCTTTTATACTTCACTATCTGCTTTGGGATCTAATTATTTTGTCTTTCATTGCCTGGCTCCTAATGTCTGGAATTCCCTCTCCACATCCCTGTTTCTCTCTCTCTCTCCACCTTTACTTTGACTTGATTTGATTGGTGTCAAGATCACCACAACCTGTCCTGGTCCCTCCATGCCAACACTATAGTTAAGAAAGCACACAACACCTCTACTTTCTCAGAAGACTAAGGAAACTTGGCATGTCTGCTACAACTCTCGCCAACTTTTACAGATGCACCATAGAAAGCATTCTTTCTGGTTGTATCACAGTTTGGTATGGCTCCTGCTCTACCCAAGACCGCAAGAAACTACAAAGGGTTGTGAACAAATCCCAGTCTATCACGCGAACCAGCCTCCAACCCATTGACACAGTCTACACTTCCCGCTGCCTTGGAAAAGCAGCCAGTATAATTAAGAACCCCATGCACCCTGGACATTCTCTTTTCCACCTTCTTCCATCGGGAAAAAGGCACAAAAGACTGAGATCACGTACCAACCAACTCAAGAACAGCTTCTTCCCTGCTGCCATCAGACTTTTGAATGGACCTACCTCACATTTAGTTGATCTTTCTTTGCACCCTAGCTATGACTGTAATACTACATTGTGCACTTTCCTTCTCCATGAACGGTTTGCTTTGTTTGTATGGTGTGCAAGAAACAATATTTTTCACTGTATGCCAATACAGGTGTCAATATCAAATCAAATCAATTGACTTGACGTCTGCTTATATGGTTAGGTGTCAATTGTTGTTTGTTAATGCGACAATGAGGCAACTTGGGAGCTATTCTGCATTGAAGGTGCTGTATAAACAGAAGGTGCAGTTGTGATGGAGCTGCTTGTTTAGAGGGGAGGGAGAAAGGGATTAGGTTATGTTTGCTGGTTGACTGGTCACAGGATGAAATGAAACCAGGGCTTCAGTGGTATCATTCCTGCCTCTGCCCACTGGAATCCCACTGAAGCCAGCTCTGGTGAACATTCCAGTCTCGGAATGCTGGACTGGATCCCAGTGGAGATCTGTACGTTCTACAGAGAGTGGGTGGCCCCTGTTGCATCGCAGCTGGAGGTAGGGGTGCCATTCTGGGACGAGATGTTTCTGGACTTTGGTTTGGGATCAGTAAAAGAAGAGAAAGATAGACTTTTATTCAGGAGAAGCAATAGCATAGCAGTATTTTCAACGTCCAGAGATCCAGGGTAATGCTCTGGGGACCTGGGTTCGAATCCATGGCACGTGGTGTCATCTGAATCTGATATAAATCTGTCAATTGTCATAAAAACCCATCAGGCTCACTAATGCCCTTTGGGGAATGAAATCTGCTGTCCTTACCTGGTCTGGCCTACATGTGATTCTAGAGCTGCAGTGATATAATTGATTCTTAAATGCCCTCAGGGATGGGTAACAACTGCTGGCCCAACCAGTGATACCCACATCCCATAAATGAATACAGTAAAACAAATCTGTTATAGGGCAGTACGGTGGGACGGTAATTAGCACTGCTGCCTCATAATGCCAGGGATCCAGGTTCGATTCCGGGCAACTGTCTGTGTGGAGTTTGCATGTTTGCATGGGTTTCCTCCGGGAGTTCCTGTTTCCTCCCACACTCCAAAGATATGCAGGTTAGGTTGATAGGCAATGGAAAATTGCTCTTTAGTGTCCAAAGATGTGTAAGTTAGATGGATTAGCCATGGTAAATGTGCAGGATTATGGGGATAGGGAGGAGTAGTGGGCCTGGGTAAGGCCTCTTTTGGAGAGTTGGTGTTGAATGGGCTGAATGGCTTCCTTCTGCACTGTCGGGATTCTGTGGCTATTGTATTTTTCACAGCAACTGGATGTCTCAAAGCACTTTATGGCCAATGAAATATTTTTAAAGTGTAGCCACTGTCAGAATTGGGGGAACACAGCAGTTATATGTGCATAGCAAACTGTCACTGGGCAGCAATGTGATGACGACCAGGTAATCTATTTTTGCAATGTTGATTTTTAAAAATTCATTTGTGGATGTGTGCATCGCTGGCTAGGCCAGCATTTATTGCCCATCCCTAGTTGGCTTTGAGAAGATGGTGATGTGCTGTCTTCTTGGACCACTGTATACCCACGGTACTATTAAGGAGGAAGTTCCAGGCACAAGCCTACAGATGTTAGTAAGGAGGACTTCGCAGGATTGAACAGGGCTGCATTCACCATTGTCTTTTCCGGTGCCTCGATCAATGCAAGGTCCATCTGGTTTGATTTGATTCAGGGATAAATATTGGCCAATGTTATATATTTAAAAGGGTTGCAGATTGCTTTCGGGGCTGATTACATGATTTGATGGCAATGTCATTATGATGTTGCAGGTTTCACTTTCACTTTGTATTCTGCAGTGCAGAGAGCAGTTCCTCAATAAAGCTTCATGTGTGTTAGTTTCACTCTATGTGTGCAAACCCAGATTACCTAACATAGTTAGGACATTACAGCCTTTCTTTGAATGGGATCTTTTACCAAGCAGATAGAGGGGGGCCTTGGTTTATGATCTCAAAGAACAGTACAGCACAGGAACAGTCCCATAGGCTCACCTAACCTACGTCAACACATGGCGCCTTTCTAATCTTTTGCCTCTACACGGTCCGCATCCTTCTATTCCCTGCCTATTTATGTACCTGTCAAGATGCCTCTTAAACATCGCTACTGTATCTGCTTCTACCACCTTCTTCGGCAGCACATTTCAGGCATTTACCACTCTCCATGTAAAAAAAACTTGCCTCTTGTATCTCCTTTATACTTTCCCCCTTTTGCCTTCAACTTACGTCCCCTAGTGATTGACATTTCCAACCCGGGAAAAAGATTCCGACTATCCATTCTACCCATGCCTCTCATAATTTTGTAAACAAGACATCTCACCCGAAAGATGGCACCTCTGGCAGTGCAGCACTCCCTCAGTCCTGCTCCAGAGAGTCAGTGTTTTGATTTTAGTGCTCCAGTCTCAGGGTGGTGCTTGGGCCCAGAACCCTCTAACTCAAGAGGTAAGAGTATGAGCAACTGAGCCAGGGCTGACGAACAGTGGACCATGCGAGTCTGATGGAAGTAGGTTGGTGAATTTAGTGGGAGCTCCCCTGACCAGGCCAACAGTCTGTCCACATAAGACTGATGCTAACCCACTGGAAGTAACAACACTAAAATAAGTGGGTTGCCTCGCATGGCACTAGACAGAACATCGAACATAGAACATTACAGCGCAGTACAGGCCCTTCGGCCCTCGATGCCAGAAGGCAAACCGAGCTCTGTGACTATAGACCCCGAAAGACAATTCAATACCTTAGAGTTTCTATGGTGCAGGAGGAGGCCATTTGGCCCATCGAGCCTGTACCAGCAGCAATCCCATCCATTCCTGTAACCTCGCACAATTTACCCTGCTAATCCCCCTGCTACTAAGGGGCAATTTGGCATGGCCAATCCGCCTAACCTGCATCCCTTTGGACACTAAGGAACAATTGTAGCACAGTCAATCCACCTAACCTGCACATCTTTGGACTGTGAGAGGAGACCAGAGCACCCGGAGGAAACGCAGACACGGGGAGAACATGCAAACTCCACACAATCACCCGAGACTGGAACTGAACCTGGGTCCCTGTTGCTGCGAGGCAGCAGTGCTAACCACTGTGTGCCAACCCGTCCACTGGGAAACCAATGTGTGACTGCAAGCTTTATCCCTGATTTGCGGGATTTATTAGTACAGTAATAAGCCCTTCATTCAATAAGGATTGACAATTTTATCACTATTAATTTAAAAACTTTTTAATTTGAGCTTCTTTTTATCAGTCGGTAATCAGGCTGTGTGAGTAGTCCTGTATTCAGTGTTCTAGAGGCACTTACTTTGCGCTATCTCTGGATTGTATCTGTGTGCAATTCATTCTCAGTCATTCATCATCAAGGCTGTCTTTTATATTAGGTTCCATATATCATCTTCTGTCAGCTCTTGAACAGATCATTATGCCATTTAGTGCTATAACATCTAATCATTCAATAATTCTTTTCCTCATATCTGATACAAATATACTCACTTCTGCCTTGCAGTTTTATTAGCTCGCGATTAAGGAATATAGTAATTGCAAACGTCCGTCACAACCTCACCAGCTATAACAAAGGGTGCGCCGGCGTTCATTCAGAAGAACAACATCTGTTATGGAATGGGTGGGCTGGGTGGGGGAATGGGTGAGGAAGGGTGCAATTTGTTGTAATTGTGTCCAGATTCGAGCTCAAGCCATTTTGAAACTTGCGCTAAAGCGACGCAGTCTCAGAAACCGCAGAAGTACAAAGTGAAGCATACAATAATGTAATTAGCTTTTTTTTTTAGAAAACTCCAATTTTGCTCCCGCCAAGCTGAAACCCATGAAATGTGAAATAGTGCGGCATGGTGGCACAGTGGTTGGTGCTGCTGCCTCACCGCACTAGAGGCCCGTGTTCGATTCTGGCTTGGGGTCACTGTGTGGAGTTTGCACGTTCTCCCCCGGGTTTCCTCCGGGTGCTCCGGTTTCCTCCCACAGTCCAAAGATGTACCGGTTAGGTGGATTGGCCAGACTAAATTGCCCCTTGGCGTCCAAAGATGTGCAGGTTAGGAGGATTGACCATGCTAAATTGCCCCTTGGGGGGATCAACAGGATAAATGCATGGGGTTACAGGGATAGGACCTGGGTGGGATTGTTGTTGGTGCAGGCATGATGGGCCAAATGGCCTCCTTTGGCACTGTTGGGATTCTGATTCTATCACCAACAAAAACGACCCTCGGTGGTCCAGCAGTGATGCAGTTTAAAGAAAGCAAGCTCTGAAGGTGTGGAATTCTTTTACTATATCTCATCGCCCCTTTCTCCTCCCAGGTACTTACTGCTTTGAACAAGATTTTTGATCCCCTTTCCAAATGTCTCCGTGCATGTCAACCTTTTTCTGACTATCTGTTCCTTTGAAGGGGCTTGAGGTGTTTGCTATTACAGGTACGATTGAAATACGTGTATATTATATTTATTACTGCAGCTGTACAGGGCCTTGGTGGAACCACACCCAGAGTATTGTGTGCAGTTTTGGCTTCTTAATATAGAAAAGAGCATAAGACCATAAAATGCAGAAGCAGAAGTAGGCCATTTGGTCCATCGAGTCTGCTCCGCCATTCAATCATGGCTGATATAATTCTCGTCCCCTTTCTCCTGCCACCTCCCTATAACCTTATCGATCCCCTTATTGATCAAGACCCCACCTATCTTTGTCTTGAAGACATGCAGTGACCTGGCCTCCACAGCCCTCTGTGACAATGAATTCCACCGATTCACCGCCTTCCGGCTGAAGAAATTCCTCCTTATCTCAGTTTCAAAGGAGCGCCCCTTCACTCTGAGGTTGTGCCCTTGAGTTCTAGTCTCTCCCAGTAGTGGAAACATCCTCTCCACATCCAATCCATCTAGGCCTCTCAATTAGATTGCCCTCATCCTTCCAAAATCCAACCAAGGAAGGGTAGGATCTGCCACAGGGTGCACAGCGAAGGTTCACCAGACTGAGATTGTTTTATGGGAAGCGATTGGGTTGATTGGGCCTATATTCACTGGAATTTAGACAAACGAGAGGGGATCTAATTGAAACATTAAAAAATTCTGACGGGGTTGGAGCAGTCTAAACAAAGGGATGTTATTTCCTCTGGCTGGGGGTGTGGGTCTAGAACAAGGGGTCATAGTCTAAGGATATAGGGTAGGCCATTTAGGACTGAGATGAGGAGAAAGCTCTTCACTCAGAGGCTAGTGAACATATGGAACTGTCTACCACAGAAAGCTGTGGAGGCCAAATCAGTGAATATATTTAAGAAGGAAATAGACAGATTTCCAGACTCTAAAGGGTGTGGGGAGAGCACGGGAGTGTGGCATTGAGAAGGATAATCAGCCAGGATCATACTGAATGGCGCCGAGCAAGCTCAAAGGACCGAATGGACTGCTCATGCTCCTATTCTCTATATTTCCGTGTACATTTCTTCTGGAGGCCCAGTGCAAAGTGATTGACAATCAATTCTGAATGATGGCTTGAAGGTACAATAGCTTTGTGAAGTGGCTTGCTTTGAGAAAAGGGCTTTTGAACAATGCTCCTCAAATTAAAAACCTACAACGCTTGATGGCTTGGGCAAGGACGCTAATGTTAAGTCATTCAAGAAAATGTATCTTGAAATATTGATTGGTAAACCATTCAGTGACCTTGGAGCTGCCGAAGGCAAGAAAGGAGATGCTGGTCATTGCATTTTTACTGCAATATATTTACTTTTACACAGGGACTCAGTTATTGTCTGGAGGATACCATTTGTAGAAATTTTCCTGTCTTCTCCTCTCTACTTACCTTCAGGAGCAGTTGATTGTATTGGCACCTGTGTCCCTCTGACCTCAATCAACTGGCCACCCTTCACCACAGAGTCTAATTGGCCAGGGGTCAGAGAGGTTATGTACTTCTGGGTGAAGCCTTCCACACAAATCTGATCCTGTCCTTAAGCCATGCTCACACTCTCCGTTCAAATGGATTGTCAACAGGACGGGGTGGTGGATGGGGGTAAGTGGGGTGGAGGGGAGGCGTGATGCAATCATATATTGTAGAATCTCTACATTGCAGAGGAGCTTGTTTGGATCATTTAATCTGCACCAACTCTCTGACCGAGTGTCTCACCGAGGCCTTTTTCCCTACCCTATCCCTGTAATCCACACATTTACCGTAGTCAACCTACTTAATTTGCACATCTACATCCTGGGACACTAAGGGGTAATTTAGCATGGCCAGTCCACCTAACCTACATATATTTGGACATAAGAACATAAGAAATAGGAGCAGGAAGTAGGCCATCTAGCCCTTCGAGCCTGCCCCGCCATTCAATAAGATCATGGCTGATCTGAAGTGGATCAGTTCCACTTTCCCGCCTGCTCCCCATAACCCTTAATTCTCTTATCGATCAGAAATCTATCTACCCGTGACTTAGACATATTCAACGAGGTAGTCTCCACCACTTCAATGGGCAGAGAATTCCAGAGATTCACCACCTATTGAACATTAAGGGGCAATTTAGCATGGCTAATCCATCTAGCCTACATGTCCTGGGACACTAAGGGGCAATTTAGCATGGCCAGTGCACCTAACCTACGCATCTTTGGACACTAAGGGGCAATTTAGTATGGCTAATCCATCTAGCCTACACATCCTGGGACACTAAGGGGCAATTTAGCATGGCTAAATCTGCCCCTTAGTGTCCAACGATGTGCAGGTTACAAACTTAAAAAGGGCCAGCCTGGGCAGTGGTTGGAACAAAGGAGAATTGGTTACATAAGCAGCTGGGAGGATGAGTATGCAACCTTTGTAAACATATAAACGTAGCTCACAAACTCATGTACCTCGAGAAGTATCTTGACAGCAGTCTTGAGTGCTTCTCCCCTGCTTGCAGGCTTGTCTGAGAAATTGGACTGCACTGAGTCTGTTGTCTTCTTGCCAGTGAATCAATCCAACTGACGTCCTCCTTCAGTTTGGCACTGCGAGCAGGGTGTTGTCCTGGGAGTCAACACCGACCGAGGTCTGAAGACAGGTGAGTACCTTTATTTGCCACCCTGTAGTTAGGTAGGAGATCTCGGGCAGGAGACTCCGTAAGTGGCCCCAGCGAAGAACTTTAGATGGAGGAGTCTGGACCGGTGAAGAGACGATACTTGAACAACTGCGACGCACAAATTACTTCTGTGTTTAGGGTGGGTTGGTGATCCGAACTGGAAGTTTAATAACTTTTGAGATAGGGGCTGACAGAGGCGTGCGGAGAGGCAGAAATAAATTGCAGTGATAACGCGTGTAAATGTTAGAAATTTCCACTGAATAAGGCCATAAAACACACAGACATGTCTAAGAACAAGAGAATCAGAAAACTCCATAGGAAGGGCAACCAAAATGGGGAAGGGAAGGACGTATAGTACAGATGATAGTGGATAACAATAAAGATTTGATTAAGAAAATGACAAGGAAGGGATTTAATCCAGCTGTGCCGCAGGAGCGAATGCTGTCATGGTGCATAGGACAAGAGAAATGAAAGTATGAAAAGGCAGTGATTGTCACCGCCACCTTATTAAAACAGAAATATGATAAAGATCAGAGAATAGCAGCAGTACATAAACAACACGAAAATTTGAATAAACCACAGGGCGATTTGTCCCCTCAGCACCCCCTCCTTTGGAGGAAGGAGATGATTGGAATCTATCATGGAAAAGAATCATTGAATCTAAATGCAGAAGGAGGCCATTTGGCCCATTGAGTCTGTACCAACCACAATCCCACCCAGGCCCTATCCCCATAACCCCGTGCATTTACCCTAGTTAGTTCCCCTGACACCAAGGAGCAATTTACCAGGGCCACTCCACCTAAACCACACATCTTTGGACTATGGGAGGAAACCAGTTAAAATGGTGGCGCGGGCTCGTTGGGCCGGAGGTCCTGTTCCCCGTGCTGTGTTGTTCTTTGTTCAGAGCACCTGGAGGAAACCCACACAGACACGGGGGAGACCCCAAGTCGGGAATCGAACCCAGGTCCCTGGTACTGGGAGGCAGCAGTGCTAACCATTGTGCCACCCACCCGGGGAAGAATATAGCTACAGTTATCATGAGAGGGAGGGTTGTAGATGGCACGGGAAGGGGGGGTATAACCAACCCCTACCTTATGATAACCATCTGGAGTCGCAGAAAATAGCTGCAAAAACAGACCCACAGGGCAATACATCGGTTTGTTAGGAGGTTACAACCCTTATCAGCCTCCGACAAAGGGATGTTGTTGGACGCCCTGCCCAAACCCGAACTTAAGACTGGAAACACTGACTTATGGGATAAGATGCAGCAACTTAAGGAAATCCTCACCTTGACCCTGGATGATTTTGCCCTCTTGGTTAAGGCGAAGACACCTAAGGGGGTCTATGATTGATTTTCTCCCATGTTGCAGGATAAGCAATGGAGGATGAGGAAGGGTCGGATTCATGATCAGAAATACAGGGGAGGCAGGCACGAGGGGAGACCTCAGATTGACTGGGTTGGGATTACGCTGATGAAGCAGAAGAGGTTCATGATTAGGCAGAGAGGAAATAGATCACATCCTGGGTGCATGGGGGGATTGCTGATCTCTCTAAGGATGATGATGCGTTTGTCCAACAATGTAAGATGAGTTTGGGGAACATCTTCAGAGAATTATAGAATTATGTAGGTATCACGGTAGGAGAGACTCTTGCAGAAGTTATGAATTGGGCTGTGTTGGCAGAATTTCAGCAGAACCAAAGCAGAGGATGAGGAAACTCATAGTCCTTTTAGAAGATGCTGCTGAGTTTGCAGCAATCACATATTGTAACTGTAGCCAGGAGGGACATTCTGGCTCGGGAATGTAACCACACTGACTGTGGCACCAAACCAAAGATCCGTTGCAGTAAGTGTAGAAAGTTGGGACACATTAGGAGTGATTGCTGGGTGAAAGGCGGGGAGAGGTGTCTCAGCGACCCAAACAGCAGAAGAACAACACCATTAAAGCCCCTGATAACACCAATATTAACACCATGAGCTCCACCACAACACCACCGAGAGACTGTGGTTTCAGATCACTTTTGATTTGGTTTGATTTGTTATTGCCACACGTAATAGCATACAGCGGAAAGTATTGTTTCTTACGCACTGTACAGGCAACGCATACCATTCATACAGAAGGAAAATGAAAGGGTGCAGAATGCAATGTTACAGTCATAGCTAGGGTGTAGAGAAAGATCAACTTAATGTGAGGTAGGCCCATTCAAAAGTCTGACGGCAGCAGGGAAGAAGCTGTTCTTGAGTCAGTTGGTACGTGACCACAGACTTTTGCATCTTTTTCCTGATGGAAGAAGGTGGAAGAGAGAATGTCCGTGATATGTGGAGTCCTTGATTATACTGATTGCTTTTCTGAGGCAGCAGGAAGTGTAGACAGAGTCAGTGGATGGGAGGCTGGTTTACATGATGGATTGGGCTACATTCACGACCTTTTGTAGTTTCTTGCGGTCTTGGGTAGAGCAGGAGCCCATACCAAGCTGTGATGCAACCAGAAAGGATGCTTTCTATGGTGCATCTGTAAAAACCTCTGAGCTCAAGAAACTTCTTCAGCAATGACGTGTAACGGACCTCAAGAATAAGGACAGGGGCCCCAGATTTTGTGACAGTGGGGTTAAGGGGCTGGCAGTGCGAGTTTTTCATTGACAGCAGGGTATTCATACCCATCACTTCTACGGACCTACCCCTGACCCCCAAAAGTTGTAGATTCCGGGGAGTTGGTGGAGACAGGCTATATTAACTGTTATGTTAAGGATAGGGGGGAATAAAGTAATTGTACAGCTTTGGGTTTGTAAAACACGTGAGGATAATAAATCAGGCATTGACATTTTAGAACAATTAGGGGCAATTATTAATATTTCCACAGGGGATATTAGGAGATACTCATCGACTTCAAGAAGCATAAAGGAGAACATGGCCCCTGTCTACAGCAATGGGGATGAAATAGAAATGGTGGAGGGCGTCAAATTTTTAGGTGTCCAGATCACCTGTCTTGGTCCCCCCATGCCGATGCTATAGATAAGAAAGCCCACCAATGCCTCTACCTTCTCAGAAGACTAAGGAAATTTGGCGTGTTAGCTATGACTCTCGCTAACTTTTACAGATGCACCATTGAAAGCATTACTTCTCATTGTATTATAGCTTGGTATGGCTTCTGCTCTGCCTAAGACTACAAGAAACTGAAAAGAGTCATCAGTGAAGCCCAATCCATCATGCAAACCAGCCTCCCATCCATTGACTCCAACTAAACTTCCCACTGCCTCAGAAAAGCAGCCAGCATAATTAAGAATCATACACACCCCAGACATGTTCTGTTCCACCTTCTTCCATCAGCAAAAAGGCAAGAATGTCTGAGGTCACGTACCAATTAACTCAAGAACAGCTTCTTCCCTGCTGCCATCAGACTTCTGAATGGATTTACCTCGCACTAAGCTGATCTTTCTCTACACCCTAGCTAACCCTACACTCTCTCCTTTCCTTATCTATGTGGGGTATGCTTTATCTATATAACGTGCAAAGAACAATACTTTTCACTGCGTACTAATACATGTGACAATAATAAATCAAATCAAATCAAATCAGGTGGAACATATGGATCATGGATACATATAGGAAAGGACGAGGCATTAGAGCTGCTATAGTGACACTCAGAAAGTGGGACACTGGGAATAAGTGGGAGAAAATTGGCCCTCTTACACTTTAATGTCTGAGCCGCACATAAACAGGACTGTGGCAATTTGCCACTCACCCCAGTCGAAATCCCGGAGGATGTACATTCCCTACACAGACAATACCTGATCAAAAGGGAAGCATTGGAGGCCATGAAGCAGGTAGTTCAGGACTTAGTGAAAGGCGGGATTATAAAAGAGGTTACCTCCAACATAACTCTGCAATTCGGCCTTTTGGCTAAGATGCAAATAAGATCAAGCCTTGGAGGAGCAGCTATACCTACTCCAATCAGCTTGGATCATGTAGATCAAGCCCAAGGCAGGTGGTGAGAGCCCTGTCTTGTCAGCTTGGATCGGGAATGTCCCAACTTGTTGGGACTCTGAATTGGATTTGATTTGACTTGATTGGATTGGAATAAGGTTTAAAAAAAACTCCCCAGTTCGGCCAGTTAGCAAACCAGATGGGTCCCATCGATTGACAATTGATTACACTCACCTAAACAAGTATGCCACTAAGGAGCACCCAATAGTGGCAAACCCAGCAACCATCGTGAATATGATAGGACCTGAACAAAAGATCTTTACTGTTTTGGATATAGCCGATGGTCTTTGCTCAATTCCCATAGCACAGAAGGATAAGTTCACATTTAAGGTGGCAGCAGGCACATGGAGCACGCTGCTGCAAGGCTTCCAGAACAGGCCAACTATTTCTCAGTGCTACATGGCCTCAGCCCTGCCCCCCCTTACAGTTTGCCCCCAGTGTTATCATCTAATATGAAGACAATATACTCACTGCCTCCCCCAACTGAAGATCAACACTGAGCCCTAAAAAGGCCCAATTGGAACAGAGAAAGGTACAGTATCCGGGCTACATTACCTCCCCAGGCCAAAAAAGGAATCCCTAATGAAAGAAAATTCGCTATTTTACACATGCCTAGACCTCACACAGTCAAAGGGGTTGGGCAACTATTGGGTTTCCTTAACCATTGCAGGAATTTTGTGGAAGGGGTGGCATGGCGGCACAGAGATTAGCACTGCTGCCTCACAGCGTCTGGGACCTGGGTTCGATGGCCGGCTTGGGTCACTGTCTGTGTGAGGTTTGCACATTCTCCCCGTGTCTGCATGGGTTTCCTCCAGGTGCTCTGGTTTCCTCCCACAGTCCAAAGATATGCAGGTTAGGTTGGATTGGCCATGCTAACTTGCCCCGTCATGTCCCAAGATGTGTAGGTTAGCCATGGAAAGTGCATGGGTTTACAGGGATAGGGATGGGTAATGGACCTGGGTAAGAAGCATTATCAGAAAGTCAGTGCCGACTCAATGGGCTGAATGGCCTTCTTCTGCACTGTAGGTATTCTATTCAACGTGCATTAACAGGTCAGGCTGTTTCTCCATTTAAAAAGCGCTCCATTAAAATATGAGCCTCTCTTGCTCCAGGTTGTAACTCATTACGTGTATTTATACATGGCAATACTGCCATCTGCTGGCTACCTTAAATGATGCGCCCCGTGAGGTTTTGACTTGATTTGATTTATTATCGTCACACCTATTAACATACAGTGAAAAGTGTTGTTTCTTGCACGTGATACAGACAAAGCATACCGTTCATAAAGAAGGAAAGGAGAGGGTGCAGAATGTAGTGTTACAGTCATAGCTAGGGTGTAGAGAAAGATCAAGTTAGTGCGAGGTAGGTCCATCCAAAAGTCACCAAATCTGTAAGATATTCATTAAAGCATTGTTAGAGAGTTTTAAAAAGTTAGAGTAAAGTTTAAGGAACATAGAACGAGAGCGAAAGGTAGAATTAGAAGGTTTGCTGGGCACAGCTCGCAAGAAGTCACCTCGCTCTGGCGCCATCTCGAGGTGAATAATGCTGTTGCGAAATCACTGCCTCAGAGTGAGATTTGATTTGATTTGATTTTTTATTGTCACATGTATTGGTGTACAGTAAAAATATTGCTTCCTGCGTGCTATATTGACAAAGTATGCCATTCATAGAGTGCATAGGGGAGAAAGAAAGGAGAGGGTGCAGAATATAGTGCTACAGTCATAACCAGGGTGCAGAGAAAGATCAACTTAGTGTGAGTCTGACAGCAGCAGGGAAGAAGCTGTTCTTGAGTCAGTTGGTACATGACCTCAGACTTTTGTATCTTTTTCCTGACAGAAGAAGGTGGAGGAGAGAATGTCCGGGGTGCATGGGGTCCTTAATTACGCTGGCTGCTTTTCTGAGGTAGAGGGAAGTTTTAATTTAGTTCAATTTATTTATTTATTATCACAAGTAGGCTCACATTAACTCTGCAGTGAAGTTACTGTGAAAACCCCCTAGTCGCCACACCTCAGCGCCTGTTTGGGTACACTGAGGGAGAACTTAGCACGGCCAATGCACCTAATCAGCATATCTTTCAGATTGTCGGAGGAAACCAGAGCATCCGGAGGAAACCCACGCAGACATGGGGAGAAAGTGCAGACTCAGCATAGACAGTGACCCAAGCAGGGATTTGAACCCAGGTCCCTGGTGCTATGAAGCAGCACTGCTAACCATGGTGCCACCATGTCACAGAGCCAATTCCACTCCAGGCAGAGCAGGGAAGTGTCGTGTGGTGAAGTCTTTCAACAGGCACCTCACAAACCTGCAGGGTTAACTTGTAGCTGACAGAACGTTATATGTTTTCACATCACATCATTGCACCTCATACCAGGCAAGACCCTTTAACAAGGGTCAAATGACCCTTAATCAAGACCCTGATGAACATAAACCGGCAAGAGATTTACAGTGTCATAATTCCAATGGGGGAGGTTTGGCCTGAGGCTATTAACTCATCTGAAAGAGGGTCCTTCCACCAGAATGAAAGCACTGCACTGAATACAGGGACAGCAGAAAGATAAAGTGCCATAGGAAGAGTTGGCACACATGGTCTACCATCACCATCTGCTGGCCAAAAGGAGCACTGCACCAACAAGGGATCCTTACCTGCAAACAACTGTGATAGAAAGAAATGTTGCCATTTAATGGGAGGACATTGCTTTTTGGCCATCACTGATTGAGTGAAAGAATCAACTGGAAGGTTTCTCGGAGAATTAAGCCACACACAAAAAAAGGTTTTGGCTCGTAGTTCGGTATTTATTGAACACCACCCCCGTCCCCCTGGCCAGTTATGTTGATTCCTGTCTGTATTTACAGAATCTGGGTAAGAAGTCTCACAACACCAGGTTAAAGTCCAACAGGTTTATTTGGCAGAAGTTGAACTGGGGTTTTATAAAAGTTAGGAGTCAGCCACATGGCTGTGGGTCTGGAGTCACATGTAGGCCAGATCAGGTAAGGACGACAGATTTCCTCTTAATGAGAACCAGATGGGTTACAACAATCATTTCAAACTCCACACAGTCACCCAGGCCAGAGCTGAACCTGGGTTCCTGGCGCCGTGAGGCAATAACCACTGTGCCACTGTAATACCACTAGGCCATCACCCCCTGCCTAACATAAAATAATGGGTACAATTCCAAAGTACCTTCAGGAGCAGAGGGTCCTGGGATATATATCAACAGATTGCTGAAGGTAGCCAGGGCGGATTGTAGAAGTGATCAGTGAGGCAGATAGGGCCTTGAGCTTTTTACATAGGCCAGGATTCTCCAGTCTTGCACTACTGCTACCAACGAGAATGAAGAACTTGGCCAAATTTCCATTCGCTACAGCAGGACTGGAAAATCCCAGCCACAGGTGAGGCCGGAGAATTCCGACAATAATTGCGTAAGACTACAAAATTAAAGACATTACGATATAACATGAGGAGAAGGACTGTTCTTTGGCCTCACAAAAAGCAGAAGTAAATTGCAGGATGAGTAAGGCTGCTGGTTGTGGGTTTGGGTGAGGCTGTTACAATTGCTATGCAGGCTTTATGCCTCAGTTTTTCCATGGAGGAGGAGACAGACATATTATCAGATCAGGGTAGAGAAATAGAGGTGTAGAATAGGTGAACTGTGTCAGTGTTCAGATCAGGACCAGCATGGCTAATGAACTTAAGATAAATAAATCTCAGCAGCCAGATAAGACGCACACAAGTGTTTGTTAAGGAATGACAGAGGAATTTTGATTTTGATTTGATTTATTATTGTCACATGTATTATACAGTGAAAAGTATCGTTTCTTGCACACTGTACAGACAAAGCATAACGTTCATAGAGAAGGAAAGGAGAGAGTGCAGAATGTAGTGTTACAGTCACAGCTAAGGTGTAGAGAAAAATCAACTTAATGCAAGGTAGGTCCATTCAAAAGTCTGACAGCAGCAGGGAAGAAGCTGTTCTTGAGCCGGCTGTATCTTTTTCCCGACGGAAGAAGGCGGAAGAGAGTATGTCTGAAGTGCATAGGGTCCTTGGTTATGCTGGCTGCTTTTCCAAGGCAGTGGGAATTGTAGACGGAGTCAATGGATGGGAGGCTGGTTTGAGTGATGGACTGAACCCCGTTCATGACCCTTTGTAGTTTCTTGCGGTCTTGGATAGAGCAGGAGCCATACCAAGCTGTGATGCAACCAGAAGGAATGCTTTCTATGGCGCATCTGTAAAAATTGGTGAGAGTCATAGTGGAGATACCAAATTTCCTTAGTCTTCTGAGAAAGTAGAAGTGTTCATAATTTGCAGGAGGAATCATGCAAATCCATCTAAAATTGTCAAATACTGGAGTGGTGCCTGGGGCCAGAGCAAGGCAGGGGTTATCTCCGTTTTTTAAAAAAAAGTTGTACCCAACAATCTAAAACGAAAAATAGGAAGTGTTGGAAAACTCAGCAGGTCTGGCAGCAACTATGGAGAGAGAAAAAGAGTTAGCATTTCTAGTTTAATATGGGTCTTCCTCAAAACAACTGTTATTATTGACCCAGAAAACTGCACACTAGTAAGTTTAATGCCATTTTGTAGGTAAGGCTAGAGAAAGAGGGAGGTGATGGCCTAGAGATATTATTGCTAGGCTATTAATCCAGAAACTCTGCTAAACCCAGGTTCGAATCCTACCACGGCAGGTGGTGGAATTTGAGTTCAATAAAAATTATCTGGATTTAAGAATCTACTGATGACCATGGAAGCATTGTTCTTTGTTGGAAAAACCCATCTGGTTCACTAATGTCCTTTAGGGAAGGAAATCTGCCACCCTTACCTGGCCTGGTCTACATGTGACTCCAGAGTCACAGCAATGTGGTTGACTCTTAACTGCCCTCCAAGGGCAACTAGGGATTGGGCAATAAATGCTGGCCCATGTCCCATGAAAGAATAAGAAAGTCCTTGTTGTTGATAAGAATGTGGAACATCAGGCCAGAAATGTGTCAAAAATATAAATCAAAATCATTGATAGGGAGGTCTTACCAATTAACTTTTCTGAGGATGTGAAAAAGAAAGCCAACAACTGATTTGGGCTGCTTAGATTTCAGTAGAATGTTTGATTCAGCTCCTCTGGAAAAGCTTGCACTGAAAATAAAGAGAGTGGGTATAAGTAGAAAAATACTGGCAATGGACAAGCAATTGGTTGCCTAATAAAACCCAAAGGATGTTCACAAGAATACCAAACACAAAGATAACAAGAATATAGGCTTCACAAGCGGCGCAGTGGCACAGTGGTCAGCACTGGTGCCTCACAGCACCAGGGACCTGGGTTCGATTCCCGACTTGGGTCACTCTCTGTGTGAAGTATGCGTGTTCTCCTTGTGCCTGCGGGGGTTTCCTCCGGCTTCTCCTGTTTCTTCCCACAGTCCAAAGACGTGTGGGTCAGGTTGATTGGCCACGCTAAAATTGACCTTACTGTCAGGGGGGTTAGAAAGGCCAATGTATTGGCTTATGGGGATAGGGCCTGGGTGAGATTGTGGGCAGTACAGATGTGATGGGCTGAATGGCCTCCTTCTGTACTGTAGGGAAAAAAAGAGAAGAGAGTGTGAATGAGTCCTGATGAGTGCAAGATGAAAAACTTCAGTAAGTGTCTTTTTTCAACAATACATGACTTTTGTAGAACCCAAAGACTGTGGTACAGAGATTGTCAACTGGACAATGCGATGAGTGGGGTCTAATGATTCTATCTTTATAATGATTCTATTTTCTATGATTCTATTGGTTGAAATGATGCACAGTGAGATAAGGCTGTATGGCTCGTTTTTGAGCTGGCACGGATATGATGGGCCAAATGGCCTCTTTCTGTGCAGTAAACTTTCTTGATATCTTTACTGATCATCTGGCACTAGATATCACAAACATGAAGGCTAATTTTGCAGATGATACACAGCTAAGAACAGTGATGGACTACAACAGTGAGAAAAATGAGGATATAAATGTTGTTGGGGACTGAGTGGAATGTGGGAGGAAACCAGATCACCCAGACAAAACCCATGCAGACACAGGGAGAACATGCAAACTCCACACAGACAGTGACCAAGGCTGGAATTGAACCTGGGTTCCTGGCACTGTGAGGCAGCCGTGCTAACCACTGTACCACCTTGCCCCCCTATGGGATCAAAAAATTTCAAGAAGGGTCAATTACTTAAATGGAAAGAAAATATGTGTTTAAGGCAGAATGGTGGCACAGTGGTTAGCACTACTGCCTCACAGCGTCAGGGACCTAGGTTCGATTCCAGCCTTGGGTGACTATTTGTGCGGAGTTTGCGCATTCTCCCTGTAACAGCATGTGTGCTCCCGTTTCCTCCCACAGCCTAAAGATGTGCAGGTTAGGTGGATGGACCATACTAAATTGCCCCTTGGCGTCCAAGGATGCGCAGATTAGGTGGATTGACCATACTAAATTGCACCTTAGTGCCCCAAGATGTGTAGGTTAGGGACATTAGCGGGGTAAATACATGGGGTTGCAGGAGTATTGCTTGGATGAGATGCTGAGTTGGTGCTGACTCAATGGGCTGAATGGCCTCCTTGTGCACTGTAGGGATTCTATGATTCTGCTAAAAGGCCAACAATGAATTGAAGCCATCACAACTAGGGCAGTAAGTATCAATTCATTAATTGGAATTCATTAATAGGTCAATAATGAACGATATTAATGAGGTAATCCTCACTAAAATCATCAGTGCTTCAATTGTTGGAATACTGTGCACAGTTATGGTCACTGGAGTAAAAACATGTTATTTCAGCAAATAATTAAAGATGGAAGAACAAATGAGTGAGGGGCTGGAAAGATTAAATAACCTGAGCATCTTCACACTGGAAAAGAAAAGGCTGAAAAGTGAAAGAACAACTGTTAAAGGCATTCCAAAAGGACTGGATAATGAAGTTTCACGGTAGTTAGCACTGCTACCTCACAGCATAAGGGACCCAGGTTTGATTCTAGCCTTGGGTCACTGCCTGGGTGGATGTTGCACCTTCTCCCCATGTCTGCATGGGTTTCCTCCGGGTGCTCCGGTTTCCTCCCACACTCCAAAGGCATGCGGGTGAGGTGGATTGGCCATACTAAATTTCTCCTTAGTGTCCCAGAATAGGGGATTAGTGGGGTAAATACGTGGAGTTATGGGAATAGGATGTTCTATCAGAGGGGCAGTGCAGACTCAATAGGCCAAATGGCCTCCTCCTGTGCTATAGGGAATTCTATGATTCCAGACCTGGAAGAAGTGGGACCAGAGAATCCCACTGCTAGCAAACAACATGCCACCTCCCACCACCTGGAGACACGCAACTGGGAAGCTGGAGAATCTCACCCAATGGTTCCGACATTTATCATGATCTGGCCCTATACCCCTTTCTCTTTCCCCTCTTTTATTGTATGAGCACAAAAGGGGTGCATATTGCGAAACCTCTTCTCCCGTTTTTGCAACCCTCTTATTTAAACCTATTGTGAGTTTGCTGTGGAGTTATTGCTGGAAGATCAGATATCTCCAACACTCAAGAGTTGGGGAGAATATGCCACCGCTTATAAAGGGTGGAAATCAGAAATCGGAAACATCTTTCTGCTTATGGGTGAGTAATGAGCTGTAAAATCAGGGCTGCATAAATTTAACCCCCTACTGTCAGCAGCAGTAGTTAGTTGTGAACAGCAGTCTCTGTACAGAATCTCAGTATGTTTCAAAGTTGAAAATTGGATTGGTTTCCATTGCAAGTATAAAGGAAGTGGGATGATGTGGTGGCACAGTGGTTAGCACTGCTGCCTCACAGTGCCAGGGATCTGGGTTCAGTTCTGGCCTCGGATGACTGTGCGGAGTTTGCATGTTTTCCCTGTTCTCTGTGGGCTCTCCTCCGGTGCTCCGGTTCCCTCCCACACTCTGAAAGACGTCAAGGGTGGATTGGCCATGCTAAATTGCCCTTTGGAGTCTCAAGATGAGTGGGTTAGAAGGATTAGCCACGGTAAACATGTAGGGTTAGGGGGATAGAGCACGGGAGATGGCCTGGGGTAAGACACTTTGTCGGATGGTTGGTGCAGACTCGAATGACCTCTTCTGCCATTGTAGGGAGTCCTCAATGGGTCGAATGGCCTCTTCTGCACTGTGGGGATTCTATGACTCTATGATGGATGCAAGCAGCAGGTCCATGAGAATACGATAAAAGAGATGGCAGGTTAACCAACTCAGACATCACCACTGTGGGGTTTGGAAGGTGGGGTGGGCTGTTCTGTTGAACTGACTGGTTAAAACAAGGGGACAAGGAGGGACGCTGCTTAGATGAGTTGATAACCGGTACAAAGAAACTAATTTTGTTTAATGGACGGTACAGAGATGCTTTTCAAAAAATGAGGTGAAACGTGCCAGTTGATGTACAAAAGTTC
Organism: Carcharhinus amblyrhynchos; assembly: GCF_965287045.1. Lineage (NCBI taxonomy): Eukaryota > Metazoa > Chordata > Chondrichthyes > Carcharhiniformes > Carcharhinidae > Carcharhinus > Carcharhinus amblyrhynchos. The sequence continues at coordinate 11,854,091 of NC_137335.1, read as the reverse complement.
AGCTGTGGAAAATAAAACCCTAAAATACAAATGCCTGATATGAATTAGCGTTTTCAAATGGACAGAGGGAAGATATGGGATTTGAAGAGTTGAGGACTTAGGCAATGCCTGAGGTTGCCAATGTCAGTGCTTTTAGTTTAATTTATTCACGGGATGTGGGCATCGCTGGCTGGTTCTGGCATTTATTGGCCATCCCTAACTGCCCTCATTTTAGAGCATTTGAGAGTCAACCACATTGCTGTGGCTCTGGAGTCACATGTAGGCCAGACCAGGCAAAGATGGCAGATTTCCTTCCCTAAAGGACATTAGTGAACGAGATGGGTTTTTTTTTAATGACAATTGACAATAGTTCCATCGGTAATTTTTTAATTAAAATTCCAGATTTTGAATTCACATTTTACCATCTACTGTGGTGGGATTCGAACATGGTCCCCAGATCCTTAGTGTCCAAAGATATGCAGGTTAGGTGAATTGACCATGCTAAATTGGCCTTTAGAGTCCCAAGATGTGTGGCTTAGGGGCATTAGCCATGGTAAACGCGTGGGGTTATGGGGATGGGACACGGCACAGGGCTTGGGTAAGACACTCTGTCAGAGAGCCAGTGTAGACTTGATAGGCCGAATGGCCTCTTCTGCATTGTAGGACATCCCCGGCGGGCCGAATTGGTGACGACACCACCATGCCATTGCCTTCCCCTGCCTGGAGAATGGCTGAGTCTCCAGAAGACAGGGTATTTCTGTTGAGGTGCAGTCTGGCGTGGCAGCTCAGAGATCTCACCCTGAGAAGTCACGCTGCATTCCTTTGTATCAGACAGTTTAGGCCAGTCAATACCTGATACTGCGTCAAATTCAAATCGGCATTAAAACAACTTGTGGATATATTTCTAGGAAGTGTGCGGGAGGATGGTTACCAAACACAATAGGCACCTTTAGTTCTTGCTGCTTGCTGACATTTATTCTACAAATACAGAAGAACATGATGAGGCAAAGTTCAGTAGCAATGGCAATCAGAACACTTATCTGCCATTTCCAATCCAGATAGTTCAAAAATAAATGAGATGTTTGATACTGGGTTTCTTGTCCCTTCAGAGGATGGAGTGGTTACTGAAAAGAATATAACAAAAGTTAATGAGCTTTACAACGTATTTCTAAGCTACAAGTTAACAGGGTTTATGGTCTCTTAAATCCATTCCAAAGTATTAATTTTGTAAGTCATTTCAATGCCTGATATTGTAATTAATAGATTTTCCTTAAAAGTTAATAGAATAATTCAAAATATTTAAAGGCAATTGTGTATTTACATCTTGTTACTAATTAATATAGTTTGGATAACACGAGTTTTTTTAAAAATTGAGTTGATTTACTTTTGCCCCATGTATTGGGAAACAGTGAAAAGTATTGTTTCTTACGAGCTGTCACAGACAAACCATGCCGTTCATAGAGTACATAGGGGAGAAGGAAAGAAGGTGCAGAATGTAGTGTTACAATTATAGCTATAGAAATCCCTACAGTGCAGAAGGAGGCCATTCAGCCCATTAAATCTGCATCCCACTCAGCCCCTATCCCCATAACCTCACGTATTTACCCTACTAGTTCCTTTGACACTAACGGGCAATTTAGCATGGCCTAACCCGCACGTCTTTGGACTAAGGGTGTAGAGAAAGATCAATTTAATGTGCTTTCACATCCAAAAGTCCATTCAAAAGTCTGATGGCAGCAGGGAAGAAATGGTTCTTGAGTTAGTTGGTATGTGACCTCAGACTTTTGTACCTTTTTCCTGATGGGAGAAGGTGGAAGAGAGCATATCCGGGATGCATGGGGTCCTTGATTATGCTGGCTGCTTTCCCGAGGCAGTGGGAAGTGTAGACAGTGTCAATGGATGGGAGGCTATTCTGAGTGATGGCCTGGGCTACATTCACAATCTTTTGTAGATTCTGCCAATGAAGTATTTTTTGAGTCCATTCATTTGTTTGACAGATGAGGAGATAGCACTTAGTACAATTTTTAAAAATGGTTTTCTTTTATTGAACGTAACTTAAAATTAACATTACAAAGGCAAAAAGAAATAGTAAAAACAAACTTGGAGACTGGCTTTTACTGCCAGGCCCTGTACTGAGCTTGAACGCACTGAAGCTGGAGCACACTATTGCAAAAACACACACTAAAATCCAAACAATATTTCAACCCTTATCTTGTTATTGGAAATGTTTATCTCAGCCCGTTGCCGCCTTAGTAAAGCAATCCTTGCAAGTGCGCTTATGAAAAACGTGTTTGCCTGAATTGTGTACCCTTCAGGAATGCAGTCAATTTTTAGCTAACCTTTAGCCTTCTGATTCTACATGTAGTCAAGTTAGCAGAGTTAATTGCAGAAGCAAAAATATCTTAAAATGAAGTCTTTGCATAGATAGAAGCAAATAAGGTTAAAAATACACAGGACCTCTCAGAATTTTAAGAAGTTTGATGGCAATTTAATAAAATATTTAAGTTATTATCCTTATGAAGTAATATTTAAGGACATTTAACTAGAACTCCAATTTACATGCTGTGGGGCTTGCCACCTGAAACGAGAACGTAAGTTCCCAGCAGACGCCCCTTCTTAAAATGTTCCAAATGCAATTCTCTTCCCACACTGACGGTAGATTTTAATCGTTGGTTACATTGCTAATTATACATGAAACAGGTCAGTAGACTCATAGCTTGAGAGTGTGCAACTCCATGTCAATCATCAAATCCATATCAATGGTGGAATCTCTCCCACTCTAACCACCTGCCGTTGCCATGATTGGAAGGATTTGCAGGCTGACACTCAACCTGTTTGGCTGTGTTATGAATGCATCTTCTTTGGCCGTCAAGTCCTGGGGTGTGACTCGAACCCAGAGCTTCTGGCAGGGATTGCACCACAAGATTGCTGAGTGGGTTTGATAGGGTGCGAATATCACTCACGCAATTTTGATATTGTGATCACTTGTGATGCCAGCGCAACAAGTTTAAAACAGACTTCTTAGAAAACATAAGCTGTTGGTCAGAATGTTGTCTTTGCAACTCAGGCACGCAATTGAATGCAGCTCATATCAATCAAGGCCGCCTATCATTGCTCACCGGGGGATTTTGGGAGGATACTGAACTCCTACAAAGTTTAAAGTTCAAGCTTATTCATTAGTGTCACAAGTAGGTTTACATTACTGTGAAGTTACTGTGAAAATCCCCTAGTCGCCAAACTCCAGGTGCCAGTTCAGGTACGCTAAGGGAGAATTTAGCACGGCCAATGCACCTAACCAGCATGTCTTTCAGACTGTGGGGGGAAACCGGAGCACCCAGAGGAAACCCACACAGACATGGGGAGAACATGCAGACTCCACACAGACAATGACCCAAGCTGGGAATCGAACCGGGCACCCTGGGCGCTGTGAGGCCCCAAACCAACAGCCTTAAAATAATGGCTAAGTTGCAATAATTAACAATAATTGTTGCCCAATTAGCAATTTCACTTTGAGAAACTGTAGGCAAATGAACAGTGGACAAATTGGGAAAAAATCTCAGTTACTTAATTGGGCAAACTTATTGGTCAGACGCTTTGCCCTGGTAATAAAATGAAATCTTAGCTGTCAAACTAATCTGGATTAGAATGGCAAATGTTAAAATCCAGACCTAAAGGTCAAAAATATTTCACTTCTCTTTTATAAAACTTGTTGAAAAGTTGCTGCTCAGGGTAAAGTTGATAGTTTCACTCTATTTCATTGGAAGTTTGCAGTTGGTATCTGCGTATCACAAATAGGGACTGAAATTTGTCTTTATGTTTGAATGGTGTCTCTCAGCAGATAATGGCAGAGCTATAGGATATTGCTATCAGGTGACAGTGTTACTGAAACACAAACGACAAATGGAATCTATACAAAAGGTGGAATCTCTGAAATGCCAAAATCACAAATGATTTATGATGCTGTTCTGCCTAACTGGCAATAAATTGGTCGCCGTACTTACGCAAGGATATTTTGGCCTTGGAGGGAGTGCAGAGGAGGTTTACTAGGCTGATACCGGAGTTGAGGGGGTTGAGCTATGAGGAGAGGCTGAATAAACTAGGCTTGTACTCGTTAGACTTTAGAAGAATGAGGGGAGATCTCATTGAGACATATAAGATGATGAATGGGATGGATAGGATAGAGGTGGAGAGACTCTTCCCGCTCAGAAAGGACAGTAGGACTAGGGGGCACAGCCTCAAGATAAAGGGGGGGCGGTTTAGAACGGAGTTGAGGAGGAACTTCTTCACTCAAAGGGTGGTGAATCTCTGGAATTCTCTGCCCGTTGAGGTGGTGGAGGCTGCCTCACTAAATATTTTTAAGATGTGGGTTGATGGGTTTTTGATAAGCGAGGGGATTAAGGATTATGGGGAGAGGGTGGGAATGTGGAACTGAGCCACGACAGATCAGCCATGATCTTATTGAATGGCGGGGCAGGCTCGAAGGACTAGATGGCCTACTCCTGCTCCTATTTCTTATGTTCTTATGTTCTTATAAATCTTAATGTGGATTAATGCAAGCATAGGAGGTTACATTAGTACATTACATTAGTTACATTTGTTACATTAATGCAAGCATAGGAGGTTACATTAGTAATCAATGTTTCCCTTCTTTAATCTTCAAACTGCCCTGCCCATGGGAAAGTTTTGATCCATGAAATTAAGCCTTCTTGGCCTAACCTCGTGCCAATATATTAATGCTATTTGTGCTGTGGTACAGTGGCACTATGGTTAGCACTACTGCCTCACAGCACCAGAGACCTGGGCTCGATTCCTGGCTTGGGTCACTGTGCGGAGTTTGCATATTCTCCCTGTGCCTGCATGGATTTCCTCCGGGTGATCCAGTTTCCTCCCACAGTCTGAAAGAAGTGCTGGTTCGGTCGATTGACCCGAACATGCGCTGGAGTGTGACGATGAGGGGAATTTCACAGTAACTTCATTGCAGTGTTAATGCAAGCTTTAATTGTGACTAATAAGCTTTATTTTATTACAACTGGTTGCTGAATGGCAAGTGTTGTCATTCTGCAGGGTATTTTTTATTTATTTAATGTTAATGGGATACTTGTGACTAATAAATAAACTTTATGTTATTTATTAATTAGTGTCAAAAGTAGGCTTAGATTAATGCTGACATGAAGTTAGTGTGAAAATCCCATAGTCACCACGCTCTGGCGCCTGTTCGGGTACACTGAGGGAGAATTTAGCACGGCCAATGTATCTAACCAGCATGTCTTTCGGAGGAAACCGGAGTACCTGGAGGAAACCCATGCAGACACAAGGGCAATGTGCAGACAATGACCCAAGCCAGGCCCTTGGCACTGTGAGTCAGCAGTGCCAACCACTGTGCCACCGTGTGATAGCAAAGTGCTTAAGTACAACTGATCAATGGCAGTCATTGGAGCATGTAAGATATTTCTGCTTGGGGTGTTATCGCTTTGTGCAAAGTTATCACAGTGTGAAGGAAAACTGGGATGATATTGGTCCTTTTCACTGTATTGCTCTCAGCATCAGTTGTAGAAAATGTATCGTGCGGCTTTCCGCTTCTCAGTTATCGACAAAATGCAAACTTTGCCCTTTTCTTTCCACAAGCTGATAAATGACTTTCTGCGGTCTTGAAATGATGCGTCACCTGTAATATTGGTTACCATACCGAGCGTCTTAGACATTCTCATGAATGTCTTACGGCTTGCAACAATCCGTCAAGTTCGGATGCCAAAAATGGCAAGCATTTAGCGAAATTGAGAAAAGTCAGGGCAACAAAGCAAGGATCGCCCTATGTGGCCTTGCAAGCGCACAATTAAAAAAATCTTGGCAGTTGGACAACTTTCCTTCACGTCATGGTTCACTTCAAGTTCTCTGCAGACTTATGATAACAGAAGATGCTGGAGATACTGATGTGTTGAGTGATTGAATAGTTTCCAAACCTGCCACTAAAACGATGAGAATTCAGCACGGCTGAATTGGGTTACGAGTGTGATGAGACTTGCATCAGACTCGTAACATGATTCCTCTACTAAAATCGGGAGAATATGACCAAACATGCGAGTTAGACCAAACAGGGTTCCTGTTTTCAATCCAGGAGCATAAACTAAATTCTTCATGTGTTTAGCCTGTGCCTCACTGTGTAGTCCCCCTGCAATGCTGATTTTGGAAAGTACAAGCGTACGGGGAGAGATATATTTCAAACTTTGTGCAGAGTTCTAATTTGGTCACAATAGGAATGCCATTAAACAGGAGTGGCCAGTTTGAGACTGGTACTTGCAAAGTCTGATGCAAAGTGGCAGGTTCAAATTACACTTTGATGGCTGCACTCTATCCCTTGTCATCAGAAGTGAAGCTCTGTCCATATACCTTTACAAAGATGCATGGGGAGGGGTGGGGGGCCAAGGTATCATGAATAAACTTGGCCACTATTTTTAGTCATGATATGAAGAGATACCGGCTGGGGTGGGCACAGTAAGAAGTCTCACAATCTGGTGTTATAAGGATTATTAATATTTTTACTGGCAGCCAACTAAAATCTGCAGTGTTTAGTGAAGTCAGCTGCGAAGAGAAGAACAGAAACAATTTCAGGTTGTTGTAGGTTTTGATGCCAGCCTCTTAGTTTATCACAATTTTACCCTTCAAGTAACCAGACCAAGTCACAGAGTTCTCTCAAATGGCTGTTTTAATCGAACTCTATTGATCCGACCCTGAAAAGTCACAGGTTACATTCTGTATCTAGCCAGAGCACAGTATTCAGAAATACACAAGCAATTATAGTTTCAAATTCGATTACAAGTAATTAGCTACCAATAAAACGCCTGGGCAATATCTTGATCCACTCACATTCATTGATTAAAGTTGCGTCATCTATAAGGTACAGTTTTTAAAACCAATCACAATCACCTTACGCTTGTTGAATTGGGGCAGCAGGGTGGCACAACGGTTAGCACTGCTGCCTCACAGCGCCAGGGACCCGTGTTCAATTCCTGGCTTAGGTCACTGTCTGTGTGCAGTCTGCACATTCTCCCCGTGCCTGCGTGGGTTTCCTCCGGTTTCCTCCCACAATCCAAAGACATGGGGGTTAGGTGGATTGGCCATGCTAAATTGCCCTTTATTGTCAGGGGGACTAGCTAGGATAAATGCATGTGGTTACAGGGGTAGGATGGGATTGTGGTTGGTGCAGACTCAATGGGCCGAATGGCCTCTTTCTGCACTGAAGGACTCTATTATTCTAGATGGAATTTTAATATCCAATTGGCACGAGGTTTTAAATTGCATCAACTGGGTATTGTTTTCAACCAACTTTAAACATCCCAGCTGAATCTGCATATTAGAACACAAATCAACCTTCCCTTTCCAATCACCTGATTTAATGACCTCTCGCAGAACAATCCCCACACGATTGTATCTTTCTCTCTTTGTTATCTGAAAGTCAGCTGTCTGGAACTAGCTGCTTACTATCGTGCAGTGAAACATTGCGAAGGCTTTTGTGGTTTGCCTCTTTTAACTGGACACAGTTATTAAGGTGCCTACTATTCACCTCCGGAATCATTAGCATGGGTATGATACCCCCTCATAAGTGGCCCATTGGACAGCCTGAGATCTGCATGCCCAGCACTTGTGCCACTGTCATTGTGGAGTCTAAAGCAAAGCCTATGATACAACCATAGAAAAGGTTTTTTTTTTATTCATTGGTGGGACAAGGGCATTGCTGGCTGGGCCAGCATTTATTGGATGGTCCCATCCCTAGTTGCCCTTGGAAGGCAGTTGAAAGTCAAGTGCATTGCAGTGACTCTGGAGTCACATGTAGGCGAGACCGGATGGCAGATTTCCTTCCCTAAAGCACCAGATGTTTTTTTCTCCCCCGACAATCGACATCAGTGGATTCTTAATTCCAGGTTTTGTTTAAAAATTGAATTCTAATTCCACCATGGCAGGATTCGAACCCGGGTCCCCAGGTCATTAGCTGAGTTTCCGGATTAATATTTGAGCAATAACACCACTAGTTCATCGCCTCCTCAGTCACTGGCTGGCCAGAATTTATTACGGTCAGAAAGAGGCCATTCAGCCCGTCGTGTCCGCCAGCTCAAAAGAGAAAAAAAAGAGAGACTAATTTGGATGTGATCTCAGGCCAGTTGCTTAACTTCAATTCGGGTAAGCTCATGCCTGCATCCGACCACATGCTGTGCACTAATTTCAAAGTGGAACTACTTAACTTGGTAGGCCATTCACATAAGAAAATTCAATGAGATACTTCACAGGGGACATCTCCAATTTTACATATCATAAAAGCATAGTGTCCCTAGAGTGCAGGAGGCCATTTGGCCCATCGGGCCTGCACCGACAGCAACCCCACAATATCCTAACCCCACATATTTACCCCGCTAGTCCTCCTGACAATAAGGGCCAATTTAGCATGGCCAATCCACCTAACCTGCACACCTTAGGACTGTGGGAGGAAACCGGAGTGCCCAGAGGGAACCTACACAGACATGGGGAGAACACGCAGACTCCACACAGTCACCCAAGGCTGGAATTGAACCCGGGTCCCTGGCACTATGAAGCAGCAGTGCTAACAACTGTGCCACCTTGCGGCACAATATCATTTGGTATCTAAACCACTTCAGCTGACAAGAAGCCTTCTAAATTTAACACCCTCACCCTAGCCCATTGTGATTGTTTCTTCGGAAGGGATTCTTCAAATGTAGACAATAAAAAAAACAAAATTTACTCCAACATATAAATCAAAGAAAGGGTTTAATAAAGAAACTTCATTACTCGAAACTTGGAGCCTCACTCTGGGCCATTCCAAGCTTCCCACAATTCCCAACAGGCTCTTATTTATAGTGAGTCAGCTGGTCAGTTGACCACCACATCATTCTGTAATTGGTTCCATGGTTTTACTGGGTCAGCTGACCCTTATAGCTTGTTACCATTGGTCACATTAATCTGACACAAAGTTGTCACCGGTTACATTCTAGCAGTGATAAGCAATTTCAAGTTCTTTGCTTACTTTTACAGCTACCAGTAATCACATGAATGTTTTGCCACCGGATTAAAATAGGAAAGGCTGTGTGATACCAACGCTTTAGCTGAGATTTAGCCTGGCTAGTCACTACCATGTTAAAATAATGCTGATAGAAAAGGTATGGCTTTTGTCATGCAATATTTGGGACTGAGATTATGATCACATTGCCTCACCTTTTAGCCTAGCTGGTTGCTTCAGTATCAAGATAATGTTTTGGGACTGAAGATTCAATCGCATCACCTCTCCTTTGTCAGCTGAACAATGAAAAAATACCAGAGTTAGCAATTACTGTTAAAATCTGATGGCAATGGGCGTCATTATCAAAATGTCATTCTTTTTTCTTGCATAACTCTACGTCAGTCTGAGATTTATTAAGTTTGGTGATGGCATCTCAATCCTTTTTCTAAGAGTGTATTGTCTATTCATTCCTTTGAATGGGCAAGGGTAGCACTGGTACTGTTTTTAAAATGGATTATTGAGCTGAAATTAAAATTAACATTACAGAAGCAAAAAGAAAAAACAAACTTCAAGACTGGCAGGTAAGCCAGTCCCGATACTGTACAGGATAAGATCTCAAAAACAAACTGCAGGTTGAACACACAGTTCCAAACTATATGTTAATTCTTATTTCATTATTATGAGTGCCCTTGCAGTCCATCTCTGTCTCGAGAAAACAGGTCTTGCAGGTGTTGTTATCGGGACTTGTTTTACTTGCTGTGTACTTTTCAGGGATGTGGTCAACTTTCAGCTAACCCAGCGCAACTTTTGAGTTTAAATATGTAGTCAAGTTAAGGTTAAAAAATTAACTTAAAATTTATTTATTAGTCACAAGTAAGGCTTGTATTAAAACTGCAATGAAGTTACTGTGAAAGTCACCACATTCCAGCACCTATTCAGGTCAATCCTCCTAACTAGCATGTCTTTCAGGATGTGGGAGGGAACTGGAGCATCCAGAGGAAACCCACGCAGACATGAGGAGAACGTGCAAACTCGACACAGGCAGTGACCCAAGCCAGGAGTTGAACCTGGGACCCTGGTTAAGTGTTAGTTAACCCCTACAGTCTAGCATTTAAACGTAATTGTGTAGGCAGAAATGTCTTAAAATGAAGTCTTTGCATAAATGAATTGCATAGACTGAAACAAACAGGGGAAAGCCTACGTAGGATTTCTCAAACAGCTTTCAAGTAAGTTGGGCCTGGCCTTTTTAAATGAGCTTCCTGAAAGAAATAGAGAACTTGCTGCCTTTCACAATCCCAAGGTGTCCACAGAGTGCTTTCAAGTCAGCGTAACACAACAAAGTCCAGTTCCTGTTGTATTACAGAAGATGTGGCAATGAATTTACACGTAGCAAGAGCCCATGATGAGATACATGAATAAATAATTTGGATTTTGTTTTTGAATTTACAGTATAAACATGAGTCATTTATGTGCAGGGCAGCATGGTGGCATAGTGGTTAGCACTGCTACCTCACAGCACTGGGGTCCTGTGTTCAATTCTGGCCTCGGGTCACTGTCTGTGTGGAGTTTGCACATTCTTCCCGTGTCTGCGTGGGTTTCCCCTGACTGCTCCGGTTTCCTCCCACAGTCCAAAAATGTGCAGGTTTGGTTGATTGGCCATGTTAAATTAACCATTAGTGTCAGGGGAATTAGTGGGATAAATATGTGGGATTGCGGGGATAGGGCTTCGGTGGGATTGTGTTCGGTGCATGCTTGAAGGGCCAAATGGCCTTTTTCTGCACTGTAGGGATTGTATGATGCTATGATTTAGATCAATCTGTCTGTGCCAGTCCTTGAGATCTACAGAAGCCTTCCCCCACCCCTCTTCGTCAAAGTCCATCAGCAAATCCCTCCATCTCTTTCTCCCTCACATGAGTACTGCTCCTCAAGTGCATTGCCTCAACAGCTCCGTCTGTTAGTATGTTTTACATTCCAATTTTGTGTAAAATTTCTCTTAAATTCCTTATTGGATTCCTTAGTGACTATCATGCATTCATGATATCCAGGGTTGGATTTTATGGGGACAGAGGAGGAATTATCCAGGGTTGGATTTTATGGGGACAGAGAAGCGAATTATCCAGCCTCTAGTTCTGCTTTGCCCTACAAGTAGATATATTTTTTGTCCGCCGACCACATAAAATGCATTATAATTTAATGCTAGAACAATTGCACTCCAGCCCTTTTTTTTTAGATTGGAACACTGCTACATGCTGAAAATTATCCACAGAATTTTCACTTGGGAATGGTTTCAAAGCTGGCAAGAGCTATGCACTACTCCTATTTTCCCTCTCTAGCCACACAATCCATATTACACTCCCTGTGCCCTCACTGCCAAACTTAAAAGCACCACCCAATGTTGCTGATGCAATGCAAACAAATTAGCAGACAGACCATCAGAACAGTCAAATTATTTTGCATACATGTGTGAACCTGCTAGTTACTGACATCAGCCTTTATACTTTGAAACATATCCAGAAATTGCTAATGTCTTGTGAAATGTGTTCTTTTCCCTTAGGGCAGCACAGTGGCACAGTGGTCGGCACTGCTGCCTCACAGCGTCAGTGACCCATGTTCAATTCCAGCCTCGGCTGTGTGGAGTTTGCATGTTCTCCCCGTGTCTGCGTGCGTTTCCTCCGGGTGCTCCGGTTTCCTCCCACAGTCCAAAGATGTGCGGGTTGGGTTGATTGGCCATGCTAAATTAACCCTAGTGTCAGGGGGATTAGCAAGGTAAATGTGTGGGGTTATGAGAAGAGGGCCTGGGTGAGATTGTGGTCGGTACAGGCTTGATGGGCCGAATGGCCTCCTTCTGTACTATAGAGATTCTGTGATTCCCAAATGTCGCGAACTCCAACACAGGAAAACCGTCATCTCCAAGGTCACACACCATCTCAACTTGGACAAGAATTTGTGCCCTGTCATCTCTGGGTCAACATCTTGGAACTCCCTACCGAAAAGTCCTGTGGGCACTACCCCCACCACATGAACTACCCCCATTCAAGGGGGTGGCTCACCATCGTCAGAAGGGCAGTTAGGAGAAGGGCAAAAAAATGCCAAAATGAAAGGAAGATACTGCAGATGCTGGAGATATGATATAAAAACAAAACGTGTTGGAAAATTGCATCTGGCATCAGATACCAGGCTTGTCAGACTGAATTTAAGAGGATGTACTAATTGCGCAACCAATATCCAATCTGTTTCTATTTTTGTTCAACTAAAAGTGATGACTGAGCAATCAACTAACATAGTATCTATTCAAAGAAATCAAGTGCAGAATAATACATTGCACCACACAAAATGATTAATCATGCTGGGGTTTTTTTTTGCAGATAAAGCTCCATCGCACCCTTTGGCTCTCTGTTCATGTTCTTTAACATTTCTCTTCAAACTAGGGGGTTTCCATCTTGTAGCAAAGCATTATTGTTGATTTGAGAGGCATGCTGCCAAAGCTTTTTAGAACAGATTGAAGAATGCCAAAATTTGCAAACATTGCTTCTCTTTACCACTGTATTCAGGATCAGCACCGACAAGTTAAAATCCCACATTCAATTTTCTAAACGTCTCAATGACTTTTCTGTAATTACCTTAAGCTTGTATCACCTCAATGACCAGTGAAAATGCTGGATGGTTTATCTTATAACATTTGCACTCTAATTTAAAAAAAAACAGGTTGTAAAATGCTGATCCACTTCTGAGATTTTTAATTTTTTGTTTCTCGTTAATGGAACTTGGGTGTCGCTGGCTGGCCCGGAATTTTTGCCCCATCCCTAATTGCCCCTTGGTTTGCGAGGCCATTTCAGAAAGCAGTTGAGGGTCAACCACATTGCTGTGGCTCTGGAGTCACACGTAGGCCAGACTGGGTAAGGATGGCAGATTTCCTTCCCTAAAGGACATGAGTGAGCCAGATGGGTTTTTCCGACAATGGTTTCATGGTCATCACTAGATTCTTCCAGATTTTTTTAATTGAAGAATTCTACCATCTGTCGTGGCAGGATTCGAACCCAGGTCTCCAGAATATTAGTTGAGTTTTCTGGATTAATAGCCTCATGATAATACCACTAGGCCACTGCCTCTCCTGATGTTTCCTTACCAGTTGCTGCTATTTACTTTTTTCACACCTTTGAACATCAAAGAAATGTTCCAACGCTTGTACAAAGTATGCCACCTTGAGCAGGGCTGGCTTGTTTGCACACTACTGTGCAAACAAACCAGCCCTCAAAATAAGGATCTGCCTCAAGTGCAGGCAGATCCTTATTTTGATTGCCAAAGCTCAAAAGTAAATGAAGAAAGAAAACAGTAAATGGTGCAAAGCTGCAAAGCAAACGGACGAGAATTGTCAATGATTGGCAAACTGAATAAACTGAACGTGCCCCTGTCTACATTAATGGGGACCAAGTAAAAATAGTCGAGAGCTTCAAGTTTTAGGTGTCCAGATCACCAATAACCTGCCCTGGTCCCTCCACAACAATTGGCTGTAGTTAAGAAAGCCCATCAATGCCTCTGCTTTCTCAGAAGACTAAGGAAATTTTTCATGTCAGCTATGCCTTTCACCAACTTTTACAGATGCACCATAGAAAACATTCTTTCTGGGTGGATCACAGCTTGGTATGGCTCTGTCTAAGACCACAAGAAACTACAAAAGGTTGTGATTGTAACCCAATTCATCATGCAAACCAGCCTCCCATTCATCGACTCTGTCTACACTTCCCACTGCAACGGAAAAGCAGCCAGCATAATCAAGGACCACACGCATCCCAGACATTCTCTCTTCCGCCTTCTTCCAATGGGAAAAGATACAAAAGTCTGAGGTCACGCACCAACCGACACAAGAACAGCTTCTTCCCTGCTGCTTTCAGACTTTTGAATGGACCTACTGCTCACCAAGTTGATCTTTCTCTACACCCTAGCTATGACTGTAACACTACGTTCTGCACTCTCTCCTTTCCTTCTCTATGAATGGCATGCTTTGTCTGTATAGCACACAAGAAACAATACTTTTCACTGTATGCAAAGACATGTTCCAATAATAAATCAAATCAAATCAAATGAACGGTATCTATAGAAGAACAGTTAGAGCTTTGGCTTGCAATTTTGCGGGGACTCACGTTGAAGGATTACTGCTGACAAATTCACTTCTCTATCCGTTCCTGGTGCTCATTAACTTGTGATGCATTTTCATTACTTTATGTTCATTTCTTTTCCAAAGTTTCACAACAGGATTCATTTCTTTTTATTCATTCATGGGACATGGGCCTCGCTGGCTGGCAGGGTTTATTGTCTATCCCTACTTGCCCTTGAGAAGGTGGTGTTGAGCTGCTACCTTGAATCACTGCAGTCCGTGTGCTGTGGGTTGACCAATTTGACGCCAAAGGATATAAATTCAAGCCGTTCCCAGCAGAATCCTAGAGCTGCAGGTGACAGAAGATGACCCTGAGTCATGACAAGCTGTGGGCCATTAACAAAGAGGGATGGCACGGTGGCATAGTGGTTAGCACTGCTGCCTCACAGCACCAAGGATCTGGGTTCAATTCCTGGCTTGGGTCAATGACTGTGTGCAGTCTGCATGTTCTCCCTGTGTCTGCGTGGGTTTCCTCCAGGTGATCCGGTTTCCTTCTACAATCCAAAGATGTGCAGGTTAGGTGCATTGACCCAAACAGGCGCCAGAGTGCGGTGACTAAGGGGATTTTCACAGTAACTTCATTGCAATGTTAATGTAAACCTACTTGTGACTTATAAATAAACCTCATTTTAACTAGATTGCATTATGTCTATATTAATTTAGACCATATGTTATACCATTTTTGAAAATATTCCGGTTTAGGAATTACATCGTCCCACATGACCATCTTCTCCCATTGGGAAAAAGATACAAAAGTCTGAGGTCACGTATCAACTGACTCAAGAACAGCTTCTTCCCTGCTGCCATCAGACTTTTGAATGGACCCTATGTTATATCTGGCTGATCTTCCTGTTCACTTTACTGTAGTTGTAACACTATGTTCTGCATCCTATACTTTCCTTCTCCCCTACGTACTCTATGAATGGTATGTGTTTGTCTGTAACAGTTTGCAAGAGTTAATACTTTTCACTATATTCCAATACATGTGACAATAATCAATCAAGGATTAGAAATTAAATCTAATGATGACCACAAAACCATTGTCGATCGTCCATCCGGCTTACTAATTGCCTTTAAGGAAGGAAATCTGCCATCCTTACCTGGCCTGGCCTACGTGTGAGTCCAAATTCACAGCAATGTGTTTTTCACTTAAATGTTCTCTGAAGTGGCTGAGCAAGCCATTCAGTTCAAAGACAATTAGGGTTAGGCATCAAATGCTGGCCCCGCCAGTAATACCCACATCCCATGAATAAATAAACAAAAAATATTTCTAAAATGGTGAACACCCCCCCAGCAAAGGGAACCTTCAATGCCAACCCTTAATATGGTGAGGGGAATACAGGCAACTACAGCTTGTTAGAAGTGTTCCACTTACCACATTGAACTGGCTGCCCATGGGTGCACAAGAAATACATGGGAAGCTCATTGTGAAATTGAAGTTAGGGTCTCACACTGGATCTAGAACCATAGAATCAAGAATCATAGAATCCTACAGTGCAGAAGGAGACCAGTCAGTCCACTGAGTCTGCACTGACCACAATCCCACCCAGGCCCTATTCCCATAACCGCTTGCATTTACCCTAACTAGTCCCCTTGACACTTTGGGGCAATTTAGCATAGCCAATCCACCAAACCCACACATCTTTCAGACTGTGGGAGTAATCCGGAGCACCTGGAGGAAACCCACGCAGACACGGAGAGGACGTGCAGAGTCCACACAGACAGTGACCCAAGCCGGGCATCAAACCCGGGTCTCTGGTGCTGAGGCAGCATTACTAACCACAGTGCCGCCCCCTACCAGTTAGTGGCCAAGACTTTCCTCAGACTGTTGGTTAAGTGCTTGGTCAAACCTTTGGCTATTTCCTTTGTTCATTTTGTTTTCAATGGAGTTGCCATTCTGTCGGGTTGCCACTCAGCGCGTGATTACTTCCCTTGAAACTGAGCCCCTCCTATTTCACCTAATCTTCCGAGGTGAGTTCTATATAGTGCAGCGCGTTTCCCAGGTCTACAACCAAAGGCAGAGGAAGGTGACCTAGGCCCAGTTTTTCCAGCACTTGCTTCCATAAAGCTGCTCAGTTTAAAGGTCCAGAGGCCCAGTCACCGCGAGGCCAGGGAGAAGGGAAGACTTTGGGTGACAAGGTACATCGATCATCAAAACACTTTGAATAGATACAGAAAATAATCCAAGTCTTTATTTGTTAACCAACATTTATCGCCCATTTATCCTATGGACAGGGTGGGGGTGGGGAGTGGGGGGAGGCTCAGTGTCTAGGGGGTGTAGTCAGGAGCGGGTTGTAGTTGGAGAGTGTAGTCGGGGTGAGGATATGTGTAATGTAGTCGAATGTCCTGTGAAGGGGTCAGAGGAAGTCAGTGCAATTGTTACTCAGGAACTAGATGTGTTTTAATTCTTCTAATTTATTCTGCATAAGTATTAACTTCAGACACTTAGAACCATCCACAATATACACTTTAAGTTGCATATTCATGCAGTTCCCTTTGTGGGGTAATTGGCTGTGTGTGTTTGTGAATTTATATATGTGCGTTTGCATGCATGCGTGCGTGAGTGAATTTGTGTGTGTGTGTGCATGAGTGAATTTGTGTGTGTATGTGTGTGTGTGGTATCTATGTGTGTATGTGTGTATGGTATATGTGTGTGTTTGTGTGTGTGTCAGGAATTATGGCCTTTATTCCATTTGTGGATGAGCTGGAAGTTGAACAGTGAAGATGGCAAGAAGGAGCGAGTTGGGACAAGAGGGTGGAGTTGGTCAAATCCACAGGGCTTACACCTACTCCCAGCTGCTGAAGAAGCAATGTGTCGGACACTTGCCTTCCCCTGTCCTTGGCTGGAGGCAGAGCCAGAGAGAGATTCTCAAAGAAACTCAGGCCTTCCATGACATATATGCGAAATGAGATGAAATTGAGAAAGAAACAAAGGGGATAAGTTGTGAAGAAACCCTGCAGTGTTTCCATTCAACCAAGCCTCACTCCCTTACCCATCATGTCGAGGACCTGTCTTTCAGTGGAGAATATGTGCTGTAACTCACTCTCCTTTGAGTGCAGCTTGTTATCTCCTGAGAGATTTGTGGGCAAGTGTCTTTTCGGAAGTGCAGAGCAGAAATTAAATGCTTTGGAGTGATTCTGGGAGTAAGTATAAGTTTATTTATTAGCCACAAGTAAGCTTACATTAACACTGCAATGAAGTTACTGCAAAAATCCCCTAGCCGCCACATTCTAGCGCCTGTTTGGGTACACTGAGGGAGAATTTAGCATGGCCAATGCACCTAACCCACACATCTTTGGACTGTGGGAGGAAATTGCAGCACCTGGAGGAAACCCACGCAGACACGGGGAGAATGTGCAGACTCCACACAGACAGTGACCCAAGCCAGGAATCGAACCTGGATCCCTGGCACTGTGAGGCAGCAGTGAGATGTGAATGGAGAATAATCAAATGGAGAATTTGGAACCTTAGCTTGACAGCTGTGTTGAGGTCATTTAACTTATTTTGGCATTGCTGATGGCCTGGTCTCCAATCAGAATTTGCGTCTCCCATCTGCTGCTCTTACAGCTATCTTTGCCCTTAGTAAATGTTTTATGAAAGCTCTTGGAGTCATAGAAATCCTACAGTACAGAGAGAGGCCGTTCGGCCCATCGAGCCTGCACCGACCACAATCCCATTCAGCCCCTATCCCCATATATTTTACCCACTAATCCCTCTAATGTACACATCTCAGACACTAAGGGGCAATTTTTTTAGCATGGCCAATCAACCTAACCCGCACATCTTTGGACTGTGGGAGGAAACCGGGGCACCCGGAGGAAACCCACGCAGACGTGGGGAGAATGTGCATACTCCACACAGACAACGACCCAAGCCAGGAATTGAACCCAGGTCCCTGGAGCTGTGAAGCGGCAGTGCTAACCACTGTGCTACTGTGCCGTCCCAGTCACTTAGACAATGGTGCAATATCAGTGCTGCTTGAACATTGTTTTAATTGCACTGATGTTCAGCATGCTTCCCCATGATATCTATTCATTTCTGGTAGGTTTATGGGGGCAGGGTAGGAGACTTGAGGCAACCTCTTAATAGGGTGTAATATTCTGGCAGGAGACATTGGGAAAATATTTTTCAACCAGCAGAATGATTGGAGCACAAGCTTAAGGGTGTTTCCAGGTTTTCTAATGCTGCCTTGGAGGTACTGGACAGAAGGAGAGACATTTTCTTCCCTCTTTGGAAAGAAAGCTTTCTAGGCATAAGAACATAAGAAATAGGAGCAGGAGTCGGCCATCTAGCCCTTCGAGCCTGCCCCACCATTCAATAAGATCATGGCAGATCTGAAATGGATCAGTTCCACTTTCCCGCTTTCTCCCCATAACCCTTAATTCCCCTGTCTATCAGAAACCTATCTATCTGTGACTTAAATATATTTAGCGAGGTAGCCTCCACCACTTCAACGGGCAGAGAATTCCAGAGATTCACCACCCTTTGAGAGAAGAAGTTCTGTTCTAAACTGCGCCCTCCAGGCCCCCCTTATCTTGAGGCTGTGCCCTCTAGTCCTGCTATCCTTTCTAAGCGGGAAGAATCTCTCTCCCTCTATCCTATCCATCCCCTTCATTATCTTATACGTCTCGATAAGATCCCCCCTCAACCTTCTAAACTCCAACGAGTACAGACCCAGTCTATTTAGTCTCTTTTCATAGGCCAACCCCCTCATCTCCGGTATCAGCCTAGTTAACCTCCTCTGCACTCCCTCCAAGGCCAATATATCCTTGAGCAAGTGCAGCGACCAAAACTGCACACAGTACTCCAGCTGCGGCCACACCAGTACCCTGTACCATTGCAGCAAGACCTCCCTACTTTTATATTCTATCCCCCTCGCTATAAAGGCCAACATTCCATTCGCCTTCTTGATCACAGACATCAGATATATGGGCAGAGATGGCAAGGTAGTGACAGGAGCCCAGCATCCAGATTCTGATTGCAATGCAGGAAGAAGGTCAATGATCTGACTAGAATCTTTAAGATAAGAATACTGTTTTCTTACTCCCTATTCAACTCTCTATCATCACAGCCTAACAAATCACAAGACCATCCACTCTCTGACAATCACTGCACCACTCAATTATTCTCCGCACACTGACACACTCCCTATTATTACAAACCTCAGTGATAGGGTACGAGTTTTCCCTTGCTTGGTGCAGAGTGCCGTTGATTGCTCTATGTACACAGTCTGCTAACTTTGCTTAATGAACTGAGTTGCCGCCTGGACTTCTTGGAAGTTGCTTATGCTCCACCTGAGACGTTGGTCATCAGGTATCAGTTATCTAATGGTTGGGTCCACCAGTGTGACAGTGGAGTTGGCCACCCCTTCCATGCTGGGAGGGATGGACTCACAGCTCTGGGCAAAGCCCCTGTGCCAAGTTGGTGCTGTAGCCCTTCATGCTCCTTTATACTGACCAAAGGTTTTCTGGTGGGCTTCCCAACACGTCGAGTGTTTCATAGTTTTGTGTTTTTCTCTAGGCCATTACAATAAAATCCTCATCGCAGTCCAAACTTGGCGGCGGGATTTTACGATCCCATCGGAGACAACCACTTCCCCCTCCGCCACCCCCCACCCCACGTCGCTGCGACTGGAAGATCCTCCAATGGGTAGTGCCTTCACCACCGGAAAACCTACCACAGAGTTAGGCTCATAGAACACTGAGAGTGCAGAAGGAGGCCATTCGGCCCATTGAATCTGCACCGACAACAATCCCACCCATGCCCTATCCTGTAATCCCACATATTCACCTATTAATCCCCCTGACATCCTCCTAACACTAAAGAGCAATTTAACACCGCCAATCCACCTAACCTGCGCATCTTTGGAATGGGAGGAAACCGGAGCGCCTGGAGGAAACCCACACAGACATGGGGAGAATGTGCAAACTCCACACAGTGACCCGAGGCTGGAATCGAACTCGGATCCTTGGCACGGTGAGGCAGCAGTGCCAACCACTGTGCTGCCCCGATGTGGTGGGGGGGGGGGTAGGGGAGGCGGAATCCCACTCTCTGTGTGGCCTCAGCCTCCGGTGAGCTAACCCCCTGTGCCACCCTTGTCCCCTACCCTGGCTGTAGCCCACTCGTGCCAGTGTCTCACTCTGTGCACATCCCACCTCCACATCCTCCTCAAAGTTAGACTTGATGTCAACAGTCGGGATTTTCCGACCCTGCCCACCACTGGAATCTTCGAGTCCTGGCGACAGTGAATGGGTTTCTGGCTGGCCTGCCCTATTCCCCGCAGTGGCAGATCCCAACACAACCGAACTGGAAAATGCCAGCCAATATCTGAACCGCTGGCTGCGAGCGCAAAATCATCTTCCTTCATCATTGCTGCTGTTTTTCCCACGCTTGACATCTCTTGAGTATCTAAAAGAAGAAAGACATGACACTCAGGATGTGGTGTAGGTATCATGGGCGGGTATCATAGAATCCCTACTGTGCAGAAGGAGGCCATTTGGCCCATCGAGTCTGTACCGACAACAACCAATCCAGGCCCTATCCCTGTAACCCCACATATTAACCCCGCTCATCCCTCTAACCTACTCATCCCAGGGTACCAAGGGAGAATTGGTACCAATGCACCAAACCTACATATCATTGGACTGTAGGAGGAAACCAGAGCACCCGGAGGAAACCCACGCAAACCCGGGGAGAACGTGCAGACTCCACACAGACGGGGATCGAACCCGGGTCCCTGGAGCTGTGAAGCAGCAGTGCTAACCACTGCGGCACCATGCCACCGGTGCATGCTTGCACCAGCTCTGATACGACAGGGATACGTGACTTGAAGAGGAGGATTCTGTACCCTCGGTAGTTTCTGCCCCTCCTCTGTTTGGCCGCAGCCTCAGAAATGAGGGTGTTAGAAAAGGCAGGCGTTGTCTCTGTCTGATTTCTTCCTGCTGCTTGCAGTTGCCTTGTCCACAAGAGTAGAAAGTGAGTCAGAGACTGTGGTGCAATCTGTGTGGGCGATGTGATTGTCATGGTTGAATAGCTGGCAGTGTGTGTAAGCTGCATATCGTGGATTTAGGACTTGCAAAGTGTGTGTGAGGGTGGGGTACACCTTATAAATGTCTGGTATGTGTTCTGATCAACAGAGATTGCTGGGAGGTGAATGATGAGGGTGTGGTGGTTTGCACAGTGCCCAGGGCAAGTGGTGGAACGACCAGGGTATAGAATCATAGAACCCTACAGTACAGAAAGGGGCCCGTCGGTCCACCGAGTTTGCACCGAACACAATCCCACCCAGGCCCTAACCCCCGTATCCCTATATATCATACCCACTAATCCCTCTAACCTACGCATCCCTGGACACTAAGGGACAATTTCTCAGCATGGCCAATCAACCTAACCCGCACATCTTTGGACTGTGGGAGGAAACCAAAGTACTCAGAGGAAACCCACGCAGACACAAGGAGAATTTGCAAACTCCACACAGACATTGACCCGAGCCAGGAATCGAACCCAGGACCCTGGAGCTGTGAAGCAGCAGTGCTAACCACTGTGCTACCATGCTGCCCCTATGAAAATACACTGTGTATGCCTGTGATAATACACTCACTAACCTTGACCACTTGTGTGAGGTTTTTGAACGTCTTGTGGCACCAGAGCCTTGGGCTTAACTCCTGCTATCCGTGGCTGTCTACTCCTAATTCCTTTTGCTTCCCACTGACCCTAGCAGATACAAGACATCACCCTCTTTCACACTCCTTCCACTGAGCATTTGGAGGCCTCACTGTCTCTGTCATGTGCTGATTTCAATGTCTCAGCTTTTGGATTCATTTTCTACACAACTGCCAAAATCCACCACAGTCACAATGCATGTTCTCCCCGTGTCTGCGTGGGTTTCCTTCGGGTGCTCTGGTTTCCTCCCACAATCCAAAGATGTGCGGGTTAGGTTGATTGGCCGCGCTAAGTTGCCCCTCAGTGTCCTGGGATGCGTAGGTCAGAGGGATTAGCAGGGTAAATGTGTGAGGTTACGGGAATAAGTCTTGGGTGGGATTGTCGTTCGTGTAGGCTTGATGGGCCGAATGGTCTCCTTCTGCACTGTAGGATCGAGGTCAGCTTTAATTGGTCTGAGTTGCTCATAATATTGACCTGATACACAGCCATCCAATCTATCGACAGCACAGATAGCACTGGCTGGATGCTGGAATCAATTAAAACGGGCACATGGTACAGTGGTTAGTACTGCTGCCTTACAGTGCCAGGGACCCAGGTTCAATTCTAGCATTGGGTCACTGTCTGTGTAGAGTTTTTACCTTCTCCCAATGTCTGCATGGGTTTCCTCCGAGTACTCCGGTTTCCTCCAATGCTCCAAAGAAATGCAGGTTAGAGGGATTGGCCATGACAAGTTGCCCCTTAGCGTCCCAAGATGTTAAGGGGATTAGTGGGGTAAATATGTTGGGTTACAGGGATAGGTTGGATCAGATGCTTCACTAGAGAATTGGTGCAGACACGATCGGCTAAACGGCCTCCGTCTGCACTGTAGGGATTCTATGATAATCTATGCTGAGCTAACAACATGAAATAGACATGATCCCAACACCAGGTCTTTGGGAGTGTCGGTGCCTCCTGCTGGTTTAGCTTATTTTGCGAATGGACTCTCCGACATAGTGCTTCACATTGTTAGTGTACGCTTAAACTGGACCAGATGCTGGGCAACATGACAGCTCAGTGACTATCACTGTTTGCTGTGCCGACACATGGATTTGGGCCGGTGTCTGTGGGAGTTTGCGCATTCTCCCCATGTTTGCGTGGGTTTTCTCCGGGTGCTCCGGTTTCCTCCCACACCCCAAAGATGTGCTGTTAGGCTGATTGGTGTAACAAATTGTCCCTAAATTAGTCTCCCCTCAATCTGGTTTCCAATGTGGAATGCCATAAGCATAGACAAGGGTCACGGGTGGAGAGGGGACTCACAATGTTGAAATGGCGGCGCGGGCTGGTTGGGCCGAAGGGCCTGTTTCCCATGCTGTGTTGTTCTTTGTTCTTTTACATCGCTAGAGTTCTGGGTGGAGGAGACCCAGGAGAGGAGGGATGCCCTGAAGGCATCGCGGATGCTACCTTGACCACCACCCCTGCCCCCTCGCCCTCCACTCCCTTACCCTCCTCTCCCTCTCATCTGCCCAGTATCACATCTTCCTCTTTTTCTTCATCTAGATCAAGGAGCATCCCTACCAAAGAGATGATAAAGTCCTTTCCTTACCCACCGCCCACATGCCCCCGCACTCCCATGCCAGTGACTCCAAGAGTAACTGATCACTCACCTTTTGTTTTTAGGTGAAATCCCCAGAGAATTTCCAGAAGAAATGTTGCTTGCGTGTTGGTGAAGTCACGTCAGTGTCTGGGGACATCCCAAGATGCGTGTCAGAAGTCCTCTTTGCAGCCCTAGCATCAAAAGAACATTAAAAGGGTGAGCACTTCTTTAAGTGGTGACTATTCCTTCAAGCCAGACTTGAACTCAATGTGGTGTTTATTTCCAAATGGCTGTTTACTGTTAGGAGTGGGGTTAGTTGACGGGCCTATCACCAAAATGGCTCTCTAACAAGCACCATCATACATCTGAAGTGCCAATCAGTTGCTTCTTAAGCCCCCAAGAGGCCATTCCTCGCACTGGTGTCAACTTAACTAAATCTTGTGCTAAGTCTGGGTGAACCTTTATTTCAGCTTAAGACTCATAAGAACATACATAACAGCATACATAAGAAATAGGAGCAGGAGTAGGCCACCTAGCCCTTCGAGCCTGCCCCGCCATTCAATAAGATCATGGCTGATCTGAAGTGGATCAGTTCCACTTTCCCGCTTTCTCCCCACAACCCTTAATTCCCTTGTCTGTCAAAAACCTATCTACCCGTGACTTAAATATATTTAGCGAGGTAGCCTCCACCACTTCAACGGGCAGAGAATTCCAGAGATTCACCACCCTTTGAGTGAAGAAGTTCCTCCTCAACTCCGATCTAAACTGCCCCCCCCTTATCTTGAGGCTGTGCCCTCTAGTCCTGCTATCCTTTCTAAGCGGGAAGAACCTCTCTACCTCTACCCTATCCATCCCCATCATTATCTTATACGTCTCTATAAGATCCCCCCTCATCCTTCTAAACTCCAACGAGTACAGACCCAGTCTATTTAGTCTCTCTTCATAGTCCATTTGACTCCATTTGTCCACCTCTTTATCAGCCCCAAATAATAAGGTCAAAAGCTGGACTTTACATTTAGAAAGGCTACACTTTAGTAGGTTTCTGTTGATGACAGTTGGATATTTTAGTATTTACTAAACAGTAACAATTTAGGAATACGATCCCTTTAAAAATAAAACTTAAAAATTCGTTTTAAAAATTGTTTGCTTGATTAGCATGAATGCATTTTTCTAAAAATAAAGTTGATTTTATCAGGAATTCCACCCCATGGTGGAATTAGTTGGTAAATTGAATGCACTGGGTACATTTCCTTATCAATTTAGCAATATTCCTTCAGTGTAAAGGCACGCATTTTTTCTCCTCCTTGGCTTCCCTGTATAAAGAGACAATGAGTGCATGCCAATGAGTCACTGGAGTGACCAATTCCTTGGTGCATGCATGGACAGGGCAATTGGCCATGCAATTTTTAATGTTCCTATATTGCGAACCTATTATGTAATTGTTACCAAATGAAAAATAAAGAACACTTATGGCTATGAGTGACAACAACGGCATGTGTATTATTTCAGTGTTGCTCTCTGTAGTTAATCACAGGGAAAGGCAAACATCTGGGATGGGTGTAGGATCCGTTCATTTCTTTAGAATAGATGTAGGCACAACAGGTTCGAAGTGGAAACTTCTTTATTACAGGTCCTTTATAATTAGCATTCGGCAGAAAGCAAAATAAGAATTACTTAAGAGAGAGAAAACAGAGAAAGCAGCAAAAGCCAGCCAGTATTGTGTTGGTCAATAAACTCAAAACATTGTCTGGATCGAACTAACTAAACATCGTTCTGTGTCTACAATATAACTGAATACTTATGTTATTAAAGAGCTGCATACAAGCTCTTTAGTTGCACAAAATCAGTTGGCAGCTGTAGCCCTGAAAGCTTCTATTTACCTTATGAGCAAGCTTGTTTACCTTGCATTGTATTTTCAGAGAATGTAGCAAGGCTTCAAGGCTGAACCCAGAATTCCAATCTGATTTGGCCAAATTAGCTTAAAGCATAACACAATTAGTTACATTTGGCAGAAAAGCTTAAAATGAAGCCTTTTAACTAGGCAAATCATACAGAGGATCCCACAATGGGTTTATAAGGTTGCAGCGGAATTAAAGTTTGAGATGACTTCAAACTACAAAGATTAGACCAGTATCATTATCACCTATGACTGCGTGACCAAATTCCCCTCCAATTCAATTTTCAAGTTTGCTGGCAACGCCACTGTAGTGAGTCAGATCTCAAACAATGATGAGGCAGAGTACAGGAATGAGATAGAGAGTCTGGTGAACTGCTGCAGCAATAATAACCTCTCCCTCAATATCAACAAAACGAAGGAGATTGTCATCGATTTCAGGAAGTGTAAAGGAGAACATGCCCCTGTCTACATCAATGGGGATGAAGTAAAATGCCTCAGGTTTTTAGATGTCCAGATCACCATGGTTCCCCAGTGCAGGCACTTTAGTTAAGAAAGCCCACCAACGCCCCTACTTTCTCAAAAGACTAAGGAAATTTGGCATGTCCGCTATGACTCTCACCAACTTTTACAGATGCACTATAGAAAGCATTTTTTCTGATTGTATCACAACTTGATATGGCTCCTACGCTGCCCAAAACCACAAGGATCTACAAAAGATTGTGAATGTAGCCCAAACCATCACACAAATCAACCTCCCATCCATTGACTTTTTCTACATTTCCTGCAACCTCAGCAAAGCAGCCAGCATAATTAAGGACCCCATACATCCCAGACATTTTCTCTTGCACCTTCTTCCTTTGGGGAAAAGATACAGAAGTCTGAAGTCACATACCAACTGACTCAAGAACAGCGTCTTCCCTGCTGCTGTCAGACTTTTGAATGGATTTACCTCACATTAAGTTGATCTTTCTCTACACCCTAGCTGCGACTGTAACACAACATTCTGCACTCTCTCCTTTCCTTCTCTACGAACGGTGTGCTCTGTATGTATAGCGCGCAAGAAACAATACTTTTCACTGTATGTTAATACATGTGACAATAAAAAATCAAATCATAGCAAAAATCTTGAAGGACAGGGCAGCAGATGCATGGGAATAACACTACCAGCAAGTTTCCCTCCAAGGCACATACTTAGAACCAAATCGCCATTCCCCCATTGTTGTTGGGTCAAATTCTGGAACTTCCTTCCTATCAGCACTAACCTGATTTAATTTTTTGCAACACAGTGAAAAGTATTGTTTCTTGCACACTATACAAAGCATATTGATCATTGAATAGGAGAGAAGGAGAGGGTGCAGAATGTAGTGTTACAGTCATAGCTAGGGTGTAGAAAAAGGCCAGCTTAATATCTGGTAAGTCCATTCAAAAGTCTGATGGGAGCAGGAAAGGAGCTATTTTTGAGTCGCTTGGTACGTGATCTCACACTTCTGTAGTTTTCCCCGATGGAAGAAGGTGGAAGAGAATATGTCCGGGGTGCATGGGATCCTTGATCATGCTGGTTGCTTTTCCAAGGCAGTGGGAAGTATAGACGGAGTCCATGGATGGGGCATTGGCTTGCCTGATGGACTGGGCTACGCTCACAACCCTTTGTAGTTTCTTGCAGTCTATGGGTATAACTACACCACACGAAGTACAGCGGTTCACTATCTTCTCAACGATAATCATAGAAACAGGAGTAGGCCCTTCGAGCCTGCTTCACCTTTCATCTTGATCATGGCTGATCATCGAATTCAATATCCTCCCATATCCCTTGAGCCCTTTCGCCTCAAGAGCTATATCTAATTTCTTCTTGAAATCAGACAACGTTTTGGTCTTGGTGTTAAACCTCAATCGGGGATGGACAATAAACATTGGCCCAGCCAGTGATGTCTACATCCCTTGGAATGAAGGACAGAGACCTACCTTGCCATCACGGAGGTTAAAAAGTATTGGAGAGCAGTTGCGAAAAAGTACAAATAAAATCAGATGTGTTTACAAATGTGTGCTGACCTCTGAGACTGTGGGACGCCTTTAACTCGAATCCATTCTGTATCACATTTTGGAACTCATCCAACTGCTAGTCTTTTGTATATGTTGCTGCTCCACCTATCTGATGAAATTTAAGATGTTCATTAAAAACCAACCTCTTTGACCAAGTGTTTGGGCGCCTGTTGTATTGACTCCTCCTTTGGCATTAGAAGCAATGATCTGATGGAACCGCATTGCCCTGAAATGTCAATTCTTGTTTCTCCCTCCATGGGCACTGCTTGGCCTGTTGACTATTCCAGCATTTCCTGTTTGTATTTCAGATTTCCATCAGTGGCCGCATTTTGCTTTCCTATTAGATCTCATTTTCTGCTCCCTTTAGGGCTTTCAGCAGATTGAGACTCTCCAATCTCTGCATTGTGTTGTCAGAGAGTCGGTGCCAGCTCGATGGGTCAAATATTTATTTGGTAGCACGAGCTTTCGGAGCATTCCCCCTTCATCAGGTGAGTGTGCCTATCTGTGTAACCCCACGTATCTCCTGCTAATCCCCCTAAGGGGCAATTTAGCATGGCCAATCCACCTAAGCTGCACACTTTTGGGCTGTGGGAGGAAACCAAAGCACCTGGAGGAAACCCACACAGACACAGGGAAAACGTGCAAACTCCACACAGTTTCCCGAGGCTGGAATTGAACCTGGGTCCCTGCCACTGTGAGGCAGCAGTGCTACCCACTGTGCGTTGATATGAGACATTTTCACTCTGATGGATGTTCGGATTTTCATCAAAGAAAATTCTAATCTACCTGGTGTTCTGTTTTAATTATAACTCAACCACGATCACAGTTTATATCTTTCTTAAGTAAGCCCTGTAATTATAGGACAGGAAAGAGACTGAAATATATTAAATCTACTGCCAACAAAGTAAAATAGAACAAAGAACAAAGAACAATACAGCACAAGAAACAGGCCCTTCGGCCCTCCAAGCCTGTACCGCTCATGCTTCCAACTAGACCATTCGTTTGTATCCCTCCATTCCCAGTCGGTTCATGTGGCTATGCAAATAAGTCTTAAACGATCCCAGCGTGTCCGCCGCTACCCCCTTGCTTGGCAGCGCATTCCAGGTCCCCATCACCCTCTGTGTAAAATACGTCCCTCTGACATCTGTGTTAAACCTTGCCCCCCTCACCTTGAACCTGTGACCCCCTTGTGTTTGTCACTTCTGACCTGGAAAAAAGTTTCCCACTGTTCACCCTATCTATGCCCTTCATAATTTTATACACCTCTATTAGGTTGCCCCTCATCCTCCGTCTTTCCAGGGAGAACAACCCTAGTTTACCCAATCTCTCCTCATAGCTCAGACCCTCCATACCAGGCAACGTCCTGGTAAACTTTTTCTGTACTCTCTCCAAAGCCTCCATGTCCTTCTGGTAGTGTGGCGACCAGAACTGGATGGAGTATTCCAAACGTGGCCTAACCAACGTTCTATATAGCTGCAACATCATAACCAACTTTTATACTCTATACCCCAGCCTATAAAGGCAAGCGTGCCATATGCCTTCTTCACCACCTTCTCCACCTGTGTTGCCACCTTTAAGGATCTGTGAACCTGCACACCCAGGTCCCTCTGTGCGTCTATACTCCTGATGGTTCTGCCATTTATTGTATAGCTGTCCTCTACATTAGTTCTACCAAAATGCATCACTTCGCATTTATCTGGATTAAATTCCATCTGCAATTTCTCTGCCCAATTTCCCAGCCTATCTATATCCTGCTGCATTCTGTGACAATGTTCATCGCTATCCGCAAGTCCAGCCATCTTTGTGTATTCCGCAAACTTACTGATCACACGAGTTACACCTTCTTCCAAATCATTTATATATATCACAAACAGCAGAGGTCCCAATACAGAGCCCTGTGGAACACCACTAGTCACAGACCTCCAGCTGGAAAAAGATCCTTCCACTGCTACCCTCTGTCTTCTATGGAATCGATTTAAAACAATCTGACATTACAATACTAGTCTGAAAATGCCTGATCTTGTCTGATGTTGGAAGCTAAGCAGACTCAAGCCTAGATAGTAATTGGATGGGAGACTGCCTGGGAATGCCAGGTGCAATAGGCTTTGGGTGACACAGTGGTTAGCACTGCTGCCTCATAGCGCCAGGAACATGGGTTTGATTCCTGGCTTGAATCACTGTCTGTGCAGAGTTTGCACTTTCTCCCCGTGTCTGTGTGGGTTTCCTCCTACACTCTGAAAGATGTGCTGGTTAGGTGCATTGGCCATGCTAAATTCTCCCTCAGTGTACCCCAACAGATGCTGGAGCGTGGCGACTAGGGGATTTATTTCCACAGTAACTTCATTGCAGTGTTAAGCAAGCCTACTTATGACACACAATAGGTTGTGAATGTAGCCCAATCCATCATGTAAACCAACTTTCCATCCATTGATTTTGTCTACACTTCCAGCTGCCTTAGCAAAGCAGCCAGCATAACTAAGGGTCCCATGCATCTGGGACATTCTCTCTTCCACCTTCTTCCATCAGGAAAAAGATACAAAAGTCTGGGAACACATACCAACTGACCCAAGAGCAGCTTCTTCCATGTTTCCATCAGACTTTTGAATGGACCTACCTCGCATTAAGCTGATCTTTCTCTACACCCTAACTATGACTGTATCACTATATTCTGCGCCCCTTCTTTTCCTTCTCTATGAACGGTATACTTTGCCTGTATAGCACGCAAGAAACCACACTTTTCACTGTATACCAATACACGTGACAATAATAAAATCAAATCAAAATGAAACTAATAAATGAACTTTATATTTAAAATATATTTATGTTTTAAGTTGGGAAATTAAACAGCTGAGCAAAATAAAAACAAATTACTGTGAATGCTCTGGGAAGGAGTCATCCAGTTGAAACAGATCTGTTAGGATAGTGTGCAGATATTGATGTGTTTCATATTTATCACATTTCACTCTCACCACTGACACTGTCAGACCTGGTGAGATTTTCCAGCATCTTCTGTTCTCATTGCTAAATAATTTAATATGCTTCAGACTAAACTGATTTAATCAATTGGCTAACATATAGCCCTTGAAGAAAAGATGACAAATGTTCCATTCATAGTGAGGTTAATTACTTGTTAGTGATGACATGAGCAATTGCTTCCGACATCTGAGATTATTCCCCTTTTGCCCGTGAGGCTGTTCTGAAATTTAGCGTAGGCACGGACCATTGTTCTGTGACAGTCAAGATGGTTATTTCCTATAAATCCTTGATGGCATTGGCGAGAGAGGAACAAAGTTCCAGAATTAGATTCATTGCAACCGATTTGGTTCCAGTCATTGCAAGAATATTTTGTGTGTGCTGATTCCCTTCAAATTTACTGTGCCTTGTTACTGGATTCAGAAATAAAATTGATTATGCGTGAGAATCATGTTCATCATTCAGGCGAACTTACAAAATTAAGTAAGCACTCGTTTTTGTGCTTGACACCGTTTGATCTTTAGAAAGTGATTTTTGATTTGATTTATTATTGTCATGTACTAGTACACATGTGTGCTATACAGACAAAATGTATTGTTCATAGAGAAGGAAAGGAGAGAGTGCAGAATGTAATGTTACAGTCATAGCTAGTATGTAGAGAAAGATCAACTGAGTGCGAGGTAGGCCCATTCAAAAGTCCGATGGCAGCAGAGAAGAAGCTGTTCTTGAATCGGTTGGTGCGTGACCTCAGACTTTTGAATCTTTTTTCCAAAGGGAGAAGGTGGAAGAGAATGGCCGGAATTTTACAGGCACGCATGCCCCGATTTCCGGGGTGGGCGAGGTTTGGAGAACGGCATTCTCTGTTGGCCTCGGGCGGGATTGTACAAACCTCGGATGGACGTGCCGGTAAAATTCCACCCAACGTGTCCGGGTGCATGGGGGTCTTTAATTACGCTGGCCGCTTTTCCGAGGCAGCAGGAAGTGTAGACAGAATCAGTGGTGGGAGACTGGTTTGCGTGCTGGATCGGGTGACATTTTTTGAAGTTTGTATTCAAGACTCCTTTTTAAAAAAATGATATGATAATTAAGGCATTGACTTATTGACATTTCTCAGTATACAGGCTCCGGGGATAAATGTGAAGTAGGTGCCTTAAATAAATATGAAACAGATCAGTATTTACACACCATCCTAACAGCTTTTCAGATATGACTAATAGTAATTACAAATGGGTCTCTATGCTCAGGGGCCAGTGGGACTGCACCAGTAAAGACATTAAAGCCATAACTGGATGTACAAATGTACCAATAAGAAGATTCTTGCTCTGCTTCAAAGAAATGACTTTTAGCAGATTAACTTGCTTCTGTTATAGGCATTTGTGCCTGATATTTTTTGAGAATACTTGAATTGATTTTAAATAAAAATCAATTTTATTGAGTTCTTTTTTCTAATTTGCTTAATCACAGATAATCCCCATGATTGTCCAGTTTATTTAGTTGTTACGTTCTGTTATAATAATAGCACAGGGGGCTACTTCTTTACAATGTTTAAGCAATGCCTAGAATGAAAAGAATTGCAAAGTGACATAAAATGAGTGATACTTGCCCGCAAGGCAAAAAAGAACATTTCTATGTTTCTGCGCCCATTCCTTCATACATAGCATTGTTAAAATTTAAATTATGTTCACAAAATGTAAGTCCACCAGGAACAGCAATTTGTTTTTGGAACATTTTCAATTTATTTTAAGAACAGCTGTTGGAATTTTGTATTAAAAATGTGATTGTCCACGCCCTCCTGCTTGTATTTTTAAGATGTTTCTTTTCATAACAGCCTTTAATATTGTTTGTTTTTTATGCATGAAACCTGAATGTATAAATTTATGCCTATTTCCATCTCTGCACAATTCATTTTGGCCTCTTTGACAGTGCAAGTGATACAAATTATACTCACTCAAGATATTGAAACAAAAGTTTCTACATGGCATCATGGCTTATGATGACTTTCAGTTGATGTGCAATTAGTTGCAGGAAGTCCAAGCGCAATTAATATCAACAAGCGGCACGGTGGCACAGTGGTTAACACCATTGTCTCAAAGTGCCAGGGGCCCGGGTTCAATTCTGGCCTCGGGTCACTGTCTGTGTGGAGTTTGCACATTCTCCCCGTGTCTGTGTGGGTTTGCTCCGGTTTCCTCTCAGACTTCAAAGATCTGTGAGTTAGTTTGATTGGCCATGCTAAATTCAACCTAGTGTCAGGGGATTAGCAGGGGATATATGTGGGGTTACAGGATTAAGGTGGGATTGTGGTTGGTGCAGAGTTGATGGGCCGAATGGCCTCCTTTTCCACTGTAGGGATACTACAGGATTCTATTGGTCAATTACCAAAGCTCCATTTGGATTGCACAATAAGATTTCAGTACTCAGATGTCTGTAAAAGTTTACAACCTTCTTCTGCTCTACATCACTGGAAGTAGTGGATTTAACAGTAAATCCTTTAGGTGTCATCTTATGTTGTCTTCTTCCTCCATTAACTGTTTCAAAGCTCAGTTGTGCAAATGCTGTATATTTTTTGTAATTAGCTAGTTTTTTTACTTCTTGCATTTTTAAAAATATACATTTACCCACCCCACCCCACAACTTAATGAAAATATTGCATGAAGCCAAGGTATAATTTTGTAGCACAGTTTTCATTTAGCTTGACTGCAAGTAACACATTCTTAACAAACACGTTTGTCCCTTATGGGTGGCGCAGTGGCACAGTGATTAGCACTGCTACCTCACAGCGCCAAGGACCCAGGTTTGATTCCCGGCTTGGGTCACTGTCTGTGCAGAGTCTGCATGTTCTTCCTGTGTCTGAGTGGGTTTTCTCCAGGCGCTCCGATTTCTTCCCACATGCTGGTTATGTGTATTGGCCATGCTAAATTCTCCCTCAGTGTACCCAAACAGGTGCAGGAGTGTGGCAACAAGTGGCTTTTCACAGTAACTTCATTGCAGTGTCATGTAAGCCTACTTGTGACACTCAAATTTAAAAAAAGCTTTAGATATACTCAGGTCAATCACAAAATGATTTGCTAGGTGTCTTGTGATACATTTTCTCATTAACACATTAGGTGTGACAAAATTATCTGCTTATTAATTCTAAAAAATTAATTGAAGACATTTACTTTGGGTGACACGATTATCTGTCTAATTAAAGAATCAATTTATTTCAGTTTGATTGATTTCAATACAAGTAACTGACTTAAAGTTAAAGTTTATTTATTATTCACAAGTAAGGCTTATATTAACATTGCAATGAAGTTACTGTGAAATTCCCCTAGTCACCACACTCTGGCACCTGTTTAGGTCAAATCAGCGCGTTTTTCAGTCTGTGGGAGGAAACCAGAGCACCTGGAGGAAACCCACGCAGGGACGGGGAGAATGTGCAGACTTCGCACAGACAGTGACCCAAGCCAGGAATCGGACCTGGGTCCCGGCAGCAGTACTAACCATGTGCCACTGTGCCACCCTTGGTTCAATTAATTAAAATTGAGTTCAATTAATTTAAAAAATCTGTTCACTATCTTGCTCAGAAGGCTTTCAATCATCTTTTAAAATGAATCCAGAAGGAACAGCTTTCCTTGGCAGCTTTTAGTCCTGCAGCAATGTTAAAGGGGCTACAGTATCAACTTAATTTACTTGACTAGTGTGCGAGATGCTTTTAACAAACTCACTTATTGTCAAGGGGCTTGCTATTTTTTATTAGAATTCCATTGGCAAACAAAGGGAGAAATTGCGAGGCAAGATATTTAAGTGTAGTGCACATAGTCTCGAAGCCAACTGCTATAAAGCTTGATTCCCCGCTGTCACTCCCAGTAATTCTTGGACTTTAGAATTTGAGTAGCTTTTTCTTTCCCGAGTTAAATGCCTAAGGCTCCGGGGGAGGTTTAGCACATTTGTTATAATTTGTTTGAATTTATTAAGAGGTGTTAAACTGCAGCACATGGAATGAAATGTTGATTTTTTTTTTCCCTTTCACATTAAGGCCGCGTATCTCTCGTAACAGTGTTTATATGGTAGCACAGTACTGGAGATTGACACAGCACATAAGGACAAGTTCAGATGGAATGGAATTTAATTGAATGCGGATTGCAGGGAATTGTTTCATTTCTGAAAAATGTGTTTCTTTTCTGCGCAGACTTTTAATCTAAGGCTGGACTTCACCGCAATGACGCAAAAGGGACTTGGTCCCTGGAAGCAGATACTCATAGCTATTTTGCACCACTTGAACTTTGCTCCAGGGACAGTTTAACCTCAATTCAGGGTGAAGGTGGACATTATAAAGTGCCTAAACTGTGCTTTCGCTCTTCTGGGACTCTTTAACATAATGGGAAAGAGGTTTAGCTTGCCTGCCTCTTTCTAATCTTGAAAGAGCATCCATTGGGATCGTAGGGCTTGGCTCAGGAAGATGATATTATTACAAACTAGAAGAGGCTGGATCTGTGATGGTTAAAAATAAAAACACTGGACACAAGAACTCTTAGCACAGAGCAGAAATAAAATGGAAGCTCACATTGGGCGGCACGGGAGCACAGTGGTTAGCACTGCTGCTTCATAGCTCCAGGGACCCTGGTTCGATTCCCAGCTTGCGTCACTGCCTGTGTGGAGTTTGCACATTCTCCTCGTGTCTGTGTGGGTTTCTTCCAGGTGCTCCAGTTTCCTCCCACAGTCCAAAGATGTGTGGGTTGGGTTGATTGGCCATGCTAAAATTGCCCTTAGTGTATTGAGATTTATAGGTTAGAGGGATTAGTGGTGAATATGGGAGTAGGGCCTGGATGGGATTGTGGTTGGTGCAAACTTGATAGGCCTCTTTCTGTAGGGATTCTAAATTCTAAGTATTTTTCTATAGGACCTTTAAATCTCTAGTCTTTTTTTATTCATTCATGGGATCTGAGCATCACTGGCTGGGCCAGCATTTATTGCCCATCCCTAATTGCCCAAGGGCAACCACATTGCTGTGGTTCTGGAGTCACATGTAAGCTAGGCCCAGTAAGGATGGCAGATTTCCTTCCCTAAAGGAGATTAGGGAATTGTCAAAACAATATCATAATTATTTCCCTACTAGCCATTATTTTACAAAATATTTCAATTTATTTTTATATTAGAGTCACAAGCAGGCTTACATTAACACTGCGCTGCAGTCACTGTGAAAATCCCTTAGTTGCCACACTCCGGCACCTGGTCGGGTACACTGAGGGAGAATTTAACATGGCCAATGCATCTAACCAGCACATCTTTTGGGCTGTGGGAAGAAACCAGAGCACACGAAGGAGGCCCATGCAGACACAGGGAAGATTCTGCACAGACTGTCACTCAAGCTGGGAATCGATCCCGGGTCCCTGACGCTATGAGGCAACAGTGCTAACCACTGTGCCACCATGCAACCCATAATTATGTCATTTTAGACAGATTTTCCATTTGTTGAATTAGGAAATAAACAAAAAGAATGTACGTGTTGCAAGCAAATGTACACATCTTCAGGTCAAAATGAAACAGATTGTCAATGATCAGTTAATATTTCATTTGGCAACCAAATGCAATACCCAAGTTATGAATGTCTGCAACTATCGCCACCAGGATAACGCACCATTAACCATATCCTCAGCACCTCTTCAGCCTTGGGATTTTGTTCAGCTGCCTGTCTGAAATCTTGGAAAGCTTGCTGCTATTCATCAGTATGAAGAGCTGATAAAGTGTTCCTTGTGTTGAGAGGGGAAAGTGACTGTTAGCTTCACATGCAGACTGCAGCATACTGATGTCGACATTCCCAGATTTTCTCTGGCTTAATCCTAACCAACCTCGGGATTCACTTTTTCGGGGGACAGCCAACAGGTTTAACTGTGGAAAAGGCGGACAGGATCCGAGATAGATTCGATCCCTGCTCATTGTGTATTGCTTGTGTTCTGTTGTATGCAAGTGGTGGGCATTAACTTGGCATTCTGTTGAGCCCCCTATTAATAGATCCAGACTAAACCTGTGGTTGTTGGGTTAGGAGGTGTATGCTTGTAATGTGTATCTCTATAAATAAATATAAGCGTGTGCAAAGATTGACTCCAGTTCTATCCTTCACCCACCAACTGGTCTGGAATATAACAATCACCATTGTAATATTCTTCAGTATAAATCAATACCATATAATGTCTATTTCTAATGTACCAGTGGAGCCATAAAAACTTGATCATTTTAATAATCAGCACCCAGTTTATGAACTGTAATTATTGTTCATATCATTTGCTTGATATCCCTCATTATCACTGGTGGCCAGGCCTTCAGCTGCCTAAGCCCTAACCTCTGAAATTCCCTCTCTAAATCTCCCAAGCTCTCTATTTTTCTCCTCTCCTTTAAGATATCCTTATTTCATGAAACTAATAACTTCTCACGTGGATCATTGCAACATGTAGTTTGACACGAATTCCTCAGAAGTTTTTTGGGACAATTTACCCTGTTGAAGTTAGGTGGCATGGTGGCACAGTGGTTAGCATCACTACCTCACAGTGCCAGAGACGCAGGTCGGATTCCCGGCTTGGGTCACTGTCTGTGCAGAGTCTGCAGTTTCTCCCTGTGTTTGTGTGGGTTTCCTCCAGTTTCCTCCCACAAGCCTGGTTAGGTGCGTTGGCCATGATAAATTCTCCCTCAGTGTACCCAAAAAGATGCCAGAGTGTAGCGACTAGGGGATTTTCACAGTAACTTCATTGCAGTGTTAATGTAAACCTACTTGTGACATTAATAAATAAACTTCATATTAATGGAAGTTGTTAGTACATCTGCATTTCACTTTATGGAAAGATACTATTAAACCTGCTTCCATTAACCAGTTGGAGCATTCCAAATTATAACAATTTGCATAATAAAACTTACGGCATATGGGGGAGATGTGTTGAGTAGTGGTAATGTCACTGATAATCTCAAGGCTTTGATTTACTCTGTGGGGATGGAGTGGGGTTCAAATCTCACCAAGCCAGATGGTGGACTTTGAATTCACTCTGGAACGCACAAACTAGTCTCCGTGATGGCAACCATGACAACTATCACCAATTGTTGTAAGACCGCATGCGGTTCACTCAAATCCCTTTAAGGAAGGAAATCTGCCCATCCTTACCCAGTCTAGCCTACTTATAACTCCCGAGCCACAACAAAGTGTTTAACTCGTAACTGCTCCCTACAATGGCCTAGCAAGCCACATGGTGTATGGGCAATCGGGGATGGGGGCAACAAATGCGAGTCATTGTCAGCGATGGCCACATCCTGTGAAAGAATAAAGAAAAATCAGTGAAATTCTTCATGATCTAGTTGCTCTACTTGATTTTCTCCACATTGTCAGGGTTTGGCACAGTACTGTGCCTCCTATGTTCCTCTGTTAGCCAAGGTAAATGAAAAGACATTCGATAGCTGGGAAACCCATTCAGTTATAAACCAGCATAAGTTGGGTTTCTGAAGGAGGAGGTGGCACGAGACAATGTACCTTGCTCATTATTCAGGAACTGAGTGAGGTCCAGTCCGCAGACCAGCAGAGACCTTGAACTGCGATTTTCTAAGATAGACGGATCACAGTGCGATACCTTTATGCATTAGAAGCAACACTTGGAAAGAAATCTTGTTGATTTTTTTTGAAAACCAAGCAACATATTTAGATTCTGCCGCGTTGTTTGTTTGAGTCTGTAAATAAAAATAGTTGAGGTTTGTTTCACTACAATGCAACACGGTCTCCTCAGATTGAATTTATTTTTACCCCTTTGAATTTATGACAGGATTGGGACGTGAAAAAAGAAATGTTTGTTTATTTAATAATGCAAAACTATTAAAATCCTTCAACAACAAAAGTACTGTATCGGTACAGAAAAGGCAACTGCAGAATTGATTTTCCCAAAACTCATCAGATATAGAGTTGACTTCACGGGCATTTAGATATAGGAACAGTCAGACAAAAGCACATTTGTCTAAGCATTCAC
Organism: Carcharhinus amblyrhynchos; assembly: GCF_965287045.1. Classification (NCBI taxonomy): domain Eukaryota; kingdom Metazoa; phylum Chordata; class Chondrichthyes; order Carcharhiniformes; family Carcharhinidae; genus Carcharhinus; species Carcharhinus amblyrhynchos. Next base: position 11,815,822 of record NC_137335.1, on the reverse strand, counting down.
TTAGAAATCTAGTGGCATTACCAATTTTAGCCTTCTTTTCATGTTGTAGCAAAATAAATGATCCTTCATGTGGGTACACATTGGTTGGCAGTAAGAAAACCAGAACCATTCTCTGACTTGGAAAGAATGTACAACAAAAAAAGGTACAGCACAGGAATATGCCTTTTGGCCCTCCAAGCCTGCATTGATCATGATGCCTGTCTCAATGAAAGCTGTATCCATTTACAGGGTCTGCATCCTTCCATTCCCATCCTATTCATGGACTCATCTGGTTGTCTCTTAAATGCTAAAAGGTCTGAAATACGTTGTGTTTAACATTGCAATGATTGAAGAAGAGATTGAAGAGATTGGGGGACAGCATAATGGTTAGCACTGCTGCCTCACAGCGCTAGGGACCTGGGTTCGACTCCCAGCCTAGGGTTGCTGTCTGTGTGGAGTCTGCACATTCTCCCCGTGGCTGTGTGGGTTTCCTCTGGGTGCTCCGGTTTCCTCCCACAGTCCAAAGATGTGCGCGTTGGGGGATTGGCCATGCCAAGTTGTCCCTTAATGTCAGGGGGACTAGCTAGGGTTAATGCATTGGGTTATGGGGATAGGGCCTGGGTGGGATTGTGGTCGGTGCAGACTTGAGGGGCTGAATGGCCTCCTTCTGCACGGTAGGATTCTACGACAGCAGATGCAAGTTGGCCATTTTATTTGTATCAGGATCACGGGTCAGGAAGGAGGTTTATATTAAAATTGCCAAGCCTCAGTTGAAGTGACAATAAGATTTTTCCTTTTTCCAAGGAGTGGTGATGTGGAATGGTTCTGCAGATAAGGCGTCTTATGATGTATCAATTCGCATCATTTAATAAGCACCAGCTGATCTTGGCTTTTTGAATAAGGTTAAGTGTCAGATCAAGCCCAAGACAATGTCTTTTCTTCTCAGATTGAATCTTGTTTCTCTCTCTTGTGGGGACCACAAATTAGATTCAATTTGCTCAGTTGACTGGATGGCTGGTTTGTGATGTGAAGTGAGTGGCTCAGTGGTTAGCACTGCTGCCTCACAGTGGCAGGGGCACGGGTTCGATTCCAGCCTCAGGTGGCTGTCTGTGTGGAGTTTGCACATTCTCCCTGTGTCTGCGTGGGTTTCCTTCGGGTGCTCCGGTTCCTCCCGCAATCCAAAGGTGCGCGGGTTAGGTCGATTGGCCATGCTAAAATTGCCTCTTAGAGTCAGGTGGTTTAGCAGAGTAAATATGAGGAAAGGGCTTGGATGGGATTGTTGTCAGTGCAGACTTGATGGGCTGAATGGCCTCCTTCTGCATTGTAAGGTTCTATGATTCCATGACACCAACAGCATGAGTTCAATTCCAGTACTGGCTGAGGTTATCTGTGAAACGCCTGCTTTCTCAACCTTGGCTCTCACATGAATGAGGGGCAAGGGGAGAGCAGGTCATGGTCCTCTAGATGTCATGAAATCCTTCTCAAGACATTCTAGCGACACCCATATGCCATGAAATAGTATATATATATATTTTAAAATGCAATTAATCATCTCAATTTTTAAAAATTCATTTATGGGATCCCTAACTTGCCTCCATTTCAGAGGGCAGTTGAGAGTCAACCCATTGCTGTGGCTCTGGAGTCACATGTAGGCCAGACCAGGTAAGGATGGCAGGTTTCCTTCCCTTCAGGACCAGGTAGGTTTTTCCTCCAATGACTTTTTTTTATTAATTCCAGATTGTTATTGAATTCAAATTTCACCATCTGCCACGGTGGGATTTGAACCCAGATCGCCAGATCTTGTTCTGGCTCTCTGGACTATTAGACAGCACTACTACACCACAATTAAACATCAAAGGAGTAACATGATGGCTGATTCCGAATCTGAAAAAGAATTCAACACATTGAATTGACTTTATCAAGAGAATTTTGTAGCCTCGTTCGTCCCAAAACTGTAAAATCCTGCCTAAGGTCAATGGACCTTTCCATGGTCTGTCTCTTGCCTGCTCTGATTCCCGCAGCGGGTGGGACAAAACAATTCCGGACAATTTGTCTTGGAATTTTATGTTAATCCAGGGTGAGCTTTTGAGTAGCTCAAGATGATTGGCGCATCAATGGGCTATTTGATCACAGATGAGAAATGGAACATATCGTGATGTCACTTTAAGAGAATATGCAAATGATGTGCACGCAACATGGAGGAAGCAGAATGTAAAGCAGCATTCTGTGACCAGCAGACAGGGGGAGGCTATTGCTGTAGTTACAGCTGTTGCGATAAATAATGTTGTTTGCTGAATCAAAGAGTAGGCCTGTCTGTTCAGCTAACTTGTAATGTGTATGTGCAATATTTGTCATCTTCAAATAGATCAAATCTACTTCTAGTTCCCCAGCGCAGTGTGTGTGTGAGATTGTTGAGTTTGTATAAAGAAGCCAGAAATACAACAACAAACATTGTTATTGAAGTTAAAGTTTTATCTGCTCTTCTCACTTCTATTTACTGGAGAAATAAAAGTTTTGAGCGAGATTAAATTAGAAGTTGTACATTATTTTCACATGCACAATTCTCTCCTTAACCCCCTTCACCTTGCTAATTCTTGTCTCTTCAATGTTGGGTTAAGAAAACAAGAATTCAAGACTCATTCGAGAATCTGAGCACAGAATCTACAACGATGGTGTAATAAGTCTGCGGAGGCTCAAGTCCCTTCACCAAAATCCCTTTATTTACAACTCTAAGTTAAAGTTAATTTATTTGTCACATGTTAGGCTTACATTAACACTGCAATGAAGTTACTATGAAATTCCCCTAGTCGCCACACTCCAGCATGTGTTTGGGTCAATGCACCCAATCATCATGTCTTTCAACTGTGGGAGGAAATCGAAGGACTGGAGGAAACCCACACAGACACGGGGAGAACGTGCAAACTCCGCACATTCAGTGACCCAAGCCGGGGATCAAACACGGGTCCCTAGCACTGTGAGGCAGCAGTGCTAACCGCTGTGCCACTATGCCGCCCACTCTATCAGCAGTACACAGAGTGCTACCAGTTAGCAATCTACCCACGGGGATGCCAGAGGAACGGACACACCGGGTTGAGTACAAGGCAAAGTTCATACTCCAGTAGGCCAACCTCAATCGCCTGACTGAATTCATTACAGGTGGTTAGAGCTGATATAGAGGGGGGGTGGTACATTCTGAGAAGTGCTGCCTTTCAAAAAGGTGTTGAACAAAGATGTTCTGCTGTCTCTCAGCTGAGGGCAGATAAATGGCCCCATGTCACAGTTTGAAAAAGAACATAGAATTGTCATGGATGTCCTGGCTTAAAGTAATATCTCAAAAAGCAGATTTCCAGAGCCTAATCTCCCCACTGTTTGTGGGACTTATGTGTGCAAATTGGATGTACTTTTTATTCACATGCTCTAACGAGAATTGAAATGATTATAAGACCAGTACTCTAATGATTGAGCTATGGAACCAGCTAAGTAGCAAGCCCCTTTTCTATCACCCTGTCACCAAAATCAGTGATTTAATAAATTTAATATTTGGCCTCCACATAGGGGACATATCAGATATTAAACTGATAAGACCAGAAAACTGCACATAATCTTAGCTAAAAGAAACAATTAAGGGAATGTCATACACTCTTAAGGATGCAGAAGGCCATTCAATCTTTCAACTTAGTCCCATAACCCTGCAAATTAACCCTCTCCAGTATATTTCCAACTTTATAGAATTTTCCTTTCAGGTAGTGTGTTCTAGATCTTTTTATTTTATTTGTTCAGGGTATGTGGGTGTCACTGGCTGAGTCAGCATTTATTACCCATCCCTAATCACCCTTGAACGGAATACTTGGTCATCCATTTTGGAGGGCATTTTTAAATCAACCACATTGCTGTGAGTCTGGAGTCACATGTAGGCCAGACTAGGTAAGATCTACCTAGTACCAGATTTCCTTCCCTAAAGGACATGAGCAAATCAGATGGTTTGTTCCAACAATCGACAACATGGTCATTATTGGACTTTTAATTCCAAAATTTCTTTTTACTGAATTCAAATTTTACCATCTGCTGCGGTGGGATTTGAACCCGGGTCCCCAGAGCATTACCCTGGGTCGCTGGATTACTAGTTTAGTGACAGTACCAATACACCATCAACTCCACTTAACAACATTTGAGGCGCAAAATTTCTCCTTACCTTCCCTCCAGTCCTTTTGCCAATTATTTTAAATTGATTTCATCTGGTTACTGACCTATTTGCCAAAGAAACCAATTTCTCCTTACTTGAAATCCTAAGGATGTAAAAGTTGTCTTAGTGGGAATTTCTTCTCCAGCAAGCTCCGCAAAATGCTAGGTGGATATGATTTGGCCACATCCCCTCATTTTCCAATTCACATACATGGGGTGACTATATAATTGTCAATTATTGCTATGGTCCATTGAGGGTGGGTCGGTTCTGGCAATTTTTTAAAAAAAAGTGGAATTATAAATAGAATATGCAGAATAAGAAAGGAAAACTGGAGAAACTGAGGATGGAAGTATGAGTACAACTAAAGTTTCGATGAGAAGTATGTGTGTGATGTTAATTTGAGTTATTTCAGGTTGACTATACAGTATTGAAGTTATTAAGGATGCTTCAGAAAACTTATTAGTCATTTTCTACATATAATACAATTGGGTGACAAGGTGGCACAGTGGTTAGCACTGCTGCCTCACAGCACCAGGGACCTGTGTTCGATTCCTAGTCTGGGTCACTGTCTGCGTGGAACCTGCATATTCTCTCCTTGTCTGTGTGGGTTTCCTCCGGGTGCTCTGGTTTCATTCTACAGTCTGAAATACGTGCTGGTTAGGTGCATTAACCATGCTAAATTTCCCCTCAGCGTACCCGAATTGGTGCCAGCGTGTGGCGACTTGGGGATTTTCGCAGTAACTTCATTGCAGTGTTAACATAAGCCTACTTGTGACACTGATAAAATAAACTTCAAATGACTAGTTGACCCAAGATGATGGAAACTTCATTGGCATATCTTAAAATATGTTTCGATGGCTCAAAGTCTTCCACATGTTGAATATTAATTTGATATCTGAATCTAGGTTTAACTTTTAACTTTTATTATCACATTCAGACTATTTGACAGCACAATCTGCAACATACAAGGTGATATTATATTACTTTTACCAATCTATTCCTTGCTTGTACATTAATTCATCTTAATGACACGACCTTCCAGTTATATTACACAGTTGCTAGTCACTTGACAGATATCTGTGGATTTTGATGCCCAGCAAGAAGTTCACAGATATATCACCCTGAATTTAGTAATGTTTTATTGCACAGAAGGAGACCATTCAGCCCATCATGCCTGCACCATGTCCCTGCAAGTCATCCATTTCATCTTATTTCCTTCCCTTTTATTTATTTGTCCTGTTCAATTTCTAATTTTTCAAATATTAATTCCTTGCCGAAAAAAAGCTATTATGGATGGCACTCTGGTCTGACATTCCATGCCCTGGCAACTCTGTGAAAAAGAGGACTATTTCCCTAATCTTTGTCTTTGTTCCTTTAGTGGCGATCTTAAATTTATGTCCTAGAGTTACAGACACACCAACTAGTGAAAAGATTTCTTTCCCTATTTACCTACTCAAATTCCAACAACATTTTGAACAGCCTCTGTCAATAAGTTCTTAATATTCTTCATAAAGACCTTCAGTTTCTCGAGAGTCCCACCTTTGTGAAGTTCTCCTGCAGTTTCTCCTTGGTATTGGCATGTTTCCTTGTGTAGAATGCCCACTCCTTGGCAAAATATTTGAACTCCAGCATAACCAGTGATTTGCATCGGTTTCACAATACCTCTTTGATTTTGCACTCTGACCTTCTGCGAGCTGAGGCGGTGGTGGCAGAACCCCGGCTTGGGAAGCAAGCCACGCTTCGCTGAAGGAGTCCTGCACTGTTTGCAGGGCACCCTTTCAAATAGGATGTTAAAGTGAGGTCCCACCTAACTCCTCAGCTGGGTGCAAAAGACCCCTGTGAAACTGCTGAAGGAGGAAAGGGAAGTCGGGGGTGTAGTGATATTGTCACTGAGATTATAATCCAGAGGCTCACGTTAATAGTCAAGGGAACCAGTTCAAATCCAACCACAGTGGATGGTGAAATTTAAATCCAATAAAATCCAGTCTAACGATGACCATGACTAACTTATGGATTGTTGCACAAACCCATTGGGTTCACTAATACCTTGTATATGACTCCACCATGTGGTTGCATCATTAGGGATGGGCCTACTCATTGAGTGGCTATGATAGAGGTAGCACAGTGGTTAGCACTGCTGCCTCACAGCGCCAGGGAGTCAGGTTCGATTCCTGGTTTGGATCGCTACCTGTGTGGAGTCTACATGTCCTCCCCATGTCTGCATGGTTTCCTCTGGGTGCTCCAGTTTCCTCCCACAGACTGAAGAACACACTGGTTACCTGTATCGGCCATGCTAAATCCTCCCTCAGTGTACCCGAACAGACACCAGAGTGTGGCAACTAAAGGGTTTTCACAGTAACGTCATTGCAGTGTTAATGTAAGCCAACTTGTGACTAATATATAAACTTTACTTTAGCATTTTGGCCATGCTAAATTGCCCCTTAGTGTCAGGGTAAACATGTGGGGTTACGGGGATAGGACCTGGGTGGGATCAGTGCAGGCTGAATGGGCCAAATGGCCTCCTTCTGCACTGTAACGATTTTATGATTCTACCCAGCGACACCCACATCCAATGAAAGAAAGAAAATGGAAGTTCGCCCAATATTCTGGCTACCCTAATTACTGGCCAATTATTTTTTGGTATTTGCTGGAACTCATCCTCATAGATCTGATTGTTCATGCTCCCAATTTTAAACATTTGTGTGTCTTAAGTCTCTCAGCATCTCTATTTATTTCAAATTATATATTTCATTTAGTTTCCTTCTAGTATTAATATACTTCTCCACTGTAGAATCCATCCAACATCTAACTGTTCAACTTACTAACCTGTCGATTCTCCACAGATCCTGTCAGGCCTGCTGAGATTTTCCAGCATTTTCTGCTTTTGTTATTAACCTGTCTCTATTCCCTGAAGCTACATATCGTATTTGCTATACATATATACACCTTTACATTTGCACCCATTGGTCCCATGTCAAGCTGCGATTATTTTCAAATATTGAGAAGAATATTTGGGTGGCACAGTGGTTAGCACTACTGCCTCACAGTGCCAGGGACCCAGGTTCAATTCTGGCCTTGGGTCACTATATGTGGGGAGTCTGCGCTTTCACCCCATGTCTGTATGGGTTTCCTCTGAGTACTCTGTTTTCCTCCCACAGTCCAAAAGGCGTGCTGGTTAATTGCATTGATCACACAAACTTCTCCCTCAGTGTACCCAAACAGCCGCTGGAGTGTGGCAACTAGGGGATTTCCACAGTAACTTCATTGCAGTGTTAATGTAAGCCTACTTGCGACACTAATTAATAAACTTTAACTTTTCCTCCCGTAGATTATGCAGGTTGGGTGGATTGGCCATGCTAAATTTCCTCTTAGTGTCCCAGGATTTGTGGGTTAGGGGGATTAGCCACGTTAAATTGCCCCATAGTATCCCACAATGAGTGGGTTAGGGGATTTGTGGGGTAAATACATAGGGTTACGGTGATAGGCCTGGGTAGAATGCTCAGTTGAAAGGTCATTGCAGACTTGATGGGCTGAATGACCTATGTCTGCACTGTAGGCATGCTATGAACAGTGGGCCCAACACACCAACTTGTGGAAGTTATTACTGCTTTATTGTTGCCCCAGTTCAAGAATCCATTACCGTCTATTTTTCTGTCTGTTAATGAATTTTTGTACCCATGCTGCCACATTCTCCGTAATAATAGTGACGTTCATTTTAACAAATAGCTTACCTGATCATGCCCCTTCTGAAAACTCAGAGACATAACCTTCCTGCACTCCATTCTTTAATGAAAGAATGCATTTATTTCGCCAGGCCTAACATGACTTACATACAAATCTGTCCTTAATTAACCCAGGTCTTTGTAGTTGAACGTTCATTTCATTCTGTATTAGTCTCCAGAGCTTGTAAATGACTGATTAGACTGAATAGTCGATACACACTATTTTTATCCCTTGCTCCTTTCCCAACAGGAATTCTCCCTGAGCAGTTCTCCAATTATACAGCACAACTTCCATGTCCAAAGCATTTTTAAAGGCTGTGGTTTCCTCCCCACTCCCAGTGGCCTTCTAGCTCATTCTGGGAAATGAACAAAAGAACAAACTTGCAATCATAAAGCACTTTTTTCTACCCACTATGGACATCCCAATCTAACAATTAAGTATATTTTTAAAGAAATGTAGTTACCATTATAATGTAGGACATGGAGAAGCTCTATATGAACACAGCAAGATCCCACAGTGTGAATATGACCAGATAATTAATTGTTCTCCATTGATGCTACAGCTCTCACCTACTTTTACAGATGCACTATAGAAAGCATTCCTTTAGGTGGCACCACAGCTTTGTATGGCTCTTGTTCTGCCCAACACCACAAGAATCTAGAAAGGGTTACATATGAAGCCCAGTCCATCACACAAACCAGCCTCCCATTCATTGATTCTGTCTACACTTCTGGCTGCCTCAGAAAAGCAGCCAGCATAATTAAGGACCCCATGCGCACCGCACATGTTCTCTTCCACCTTCTTCCATCAGGAAAAGATGCAAAAGTCTGAGGTCAAGTATCAACCGACTCAAGAACAGCTTCTTCCCTGCTGCTGTCAGACGTTTGAGTGGACCTACCTTACCCTAAGTTGATCTTTCTCTACACCCTAGCTTTGACTGTAAGACTGCATTCTGCACTGTCTCCTTTCCTTCTCTATGATGGGTATGCTTTGACTGTATAGTATGCAAGAAACAATACTTTTCACTGTATACTAATACATGTGACAATAATAAATCAAATCAAATTGAAGTATAAATCATGGGCTGGTCACCAGTGCGATTTGTCATCAGAATCTGGCACCTTTCAATTATTTTTTTTACTTGATATAATGTCCTTTAAATGGAAATCCTAATTCTGTAACCTCCTGAGATGCGGCACAGTGGCACAGTGGTCAGCACTGCTGCCCTACATGCCAGGGACCTGGGTTCAATTCTGGCCTTGGGTGACCATTTGTGTGGAGTTTGCATATTGTCTGCGTGGGTTTCCTCCTTAAAGATGTGCAGTTTAGGTGGCCATGCTAAATTGTCAGGAGGATTAACAGGGTAAAAATACATGGGATTACGGGGATAGTGTCTGGGTGGGATTGTTTTCGGTGCAGGCTTGAGGGGCAAATGGCCTCCTACTGCACTGTTGGGATTCTATGCTGCAATCCTGCATTTCACTCAACACTGATATGAAAAACTTGGCAAAATACTAATTTAGTATGTTTGTTGTTTCTTTGTCCTCCTTGAGAAGACTTCCCTTTTCATCTCCAGTCAGCCCTACCCTTGCTTTGTATATGTGATTAGATTTGTGTGTTTAGAAAATCCTATATTATTTACATTTTTTCACCTGCCAGTCTTTCTTCACACTCTCTCCTTGGCTTTCTGATCTGTCTTTCCCTCCCCTCTCTATAATTTCTGTTCACTTCTTAAAAGGATCAGACGTAAACTTTGAATGCTCCCTGGATATGGTCTCATAGCTTTCGTTTTACTGTGCTTGTAATTGAGATTGGCAAGCCCACGGTGTTTTCCACAGCAGCACACAGGTGGCACCAAAATCATTTCAAACAACGTCAACCCAAAAGTTGAAGCAACAATTTGCCATTGATGGAACTCGCCTGGGGAAGCAAGAATAAAGGATCTGACTAAGGGATGAGATCACACTCTGGGTGCCTGAAGTATCGAAATCTAGCACCTTCCCCCATTCTTTGTTTCCCTGCTTGTTCAAGCATGCCATTGCTGGGCCATCATTCCCTCAAAAGGCAAAAGGCTCAGAAACGTACTATGCAACAACTGACACCAACCTCCCAACTACTTTCAGTCAGTTATGACTTGGTGGATCCAAGCATTCAACATAAGAGTAGTGGGACACGCATGACGGAGAGGTATTATTGTCCAGTATGACTTAATATGAAGACACTGTGCTTATTAATGGATGGAACTATTAGGATTCCTACAGTGCAGAAAGAGACCATTTGGTGCATCAGCTCTGCACCGACACTCCTAAAGAGTATCCTACCCAGGCCAAACCCCATAACCCCATGTTTTTACCATGGCTTATCCCCCTCTTCCACACATCTTTGGACACTAAGGAGCAATTTAATATGGCCAATCTACCTAACCAGCACATCTTTGGGAGCTAAGGGACAATTCAGCATGGCAAATCCACCTAATCTGCACATCTTTGGACACTAAGGAACAATTTAGCATGGCCAATCCCCCTAATCTACACACCTTTGGACACTAAGGAGTTATTTAGCATAGCCAATCCCCCCAACCTACACATTTTTGTCCACTGAGGGGAAATTTAGTATGGCTAATCCACCTAATGCGCACATTTTGGGACGCTGAAGGGAAATTTAGTGTGGCCAGTACATCTTTTCACTTTTGTAGAAAATTGGATCACCCGGAGGAAACCCATACAGATACGGGGAAAAGGTGCAAACTCCATACAGCGAACTAAGGCCGGAATTGAAATCAGATCACCTGGTACTGTGAGGCAGCAGTGCCAACCATTGTGCCACCTTACCATCCATAGAATAACCTATAGAGGATGGCAATTTTGTAATCATGGTATGATTATAATATCGTTACACTCTGTAGGCAATATTTAATTTTTTTGCATTATTGACATGGGAAATACTCAGCAATCTGTTTAAAATCATTCACATCAGTATTTGTTAAATGGAATAATTGAACGGAAGCTGGGAGCTCTAAACACAATGGAACTATGAATGACTTACATTTTAAAATGGTATTAACTCCACATTAGCTTGGGGCCTATGCAACACCAGCAGAGTGCTGCACTGTCCCACGAAAATGCCTATCATCAGGTGCAGGTATCCTAAACTGAGTCATTGGCTATCCAATCAAAACATGCTGGGCTGGAATCACTACATGGAATATCCAGTTGTATTATCAAGTAGAGATTGATGTGCCAAAAGCCTTTCATTTGTGCAATTAGCTGTAATGTCACGTCTCTGTCATTGTGCAGAGACAAAAGGAGAAAAAATGCAGTTGATGTTTTATCCATCATTTGTTTAGGCACTACACCTGTCTGTGTGACTTTTGATTATTGATATTTTTGATATTCATAATGTAAATGCAAAGCAAAAATGAACAAGCAGATACATGTGGCACGGTGGTTAGCACCAGGGACCTAGGTTTGATTTCTGGCTTGCATGACTATCTGTATGGAGTCTGCATGTTTTCCTCATATCTGTATGGGTTCCCTCCAGGTGCTCTGGTTTCCTCCCACAGTCCAAAAGGTGAGCTGTTAGGTGCATTGGCCGTGCTAAATTCTCTCTCAGTGTACCCGAACAGGCGCCGGTGTGTGACGGCTAGGAGATTTTCATTGCAGTGTTAATATCAGCCTACTTGTCACCCTGATAAATAAACTTAAACTTTGTTTACCAGTCAGCAAGTAGCAAATTGGTTCATTACTTAAGGAAGTACAGATCAGAAAAAGGTTTTTAGCAAGATACACCAACTTGCACAAGTGTCTGTTTATGAAAAACATTTCAACTTGGATTTTCTTGGATTTTCCACTAACATGAACCATTAAGGTTCACAGCATGAAGTAAAAATGAGACTTATCAAAACTAACAATGCACAATTCAAGCAGATACATCTGCCTGCTTTAATCCATAGTTAGACCCCTCCCCACCCCCCAATCTTTTGCTGAGAGATGCCACCCCGTATCAAGTAGAATCCATAGAAATTACACATCAGAAGGAGGCTAATTGGTCCATCGAGTCGGCAAACTCACCTCAGCCGTATCCTCAGAACCCAACATGGCTACCCTGCTAATCCCTCTAACATACACATCTCGGGACAATTTAGCATGGCCAATCAGCCTAACCTGCACATCTTTGGACTGCGGGAGGAAACCCATGCAGACACAGGGAGAATGTGCAAACTCCACCCAGACAGTGACCTGAGCCGGGAATCGAACCTGGATCCCTGGGGTGTGAAGCAGCAGTCCTAACCACTATGCCGCCCACACAACTGACCCAGAGACTCTCCTCCTCTTACACCTTCCATGGGCATAATGAAAGGATTTACAGCATGATGATCAACATGTTTAGCCACATTATGAATGCACCTTCCAAGGCCATCAAGTCAAGTGGGACAGAATTCTGGCTCAGAGGCAGATGCTACCCACTGCACCAAAAGTCCTCCCCCGAGAGAAAAAAAAGACAAGAAAGGTATTACGTGTGGTTATACAATTGTATTGTCTGTGCTAGAAATTCCTCTGAGGTTCTTTTGCAGCCTGTGTTTAGAAGCCAATACTTTATGTTCTGGTAGGTTCTCGTAGGTCCCTGTCTTGCTAAAGAGGATAACCAAAGGGGCAGAAATCAGTTCATACAGATACTCTTGAAGGAAAGCAATACCAGCCATTGACATCACTTACTAGGAGTTGCTGTTTGCACTGGAAACAGCATCCCTGACTAAGCTATTATTAGAAGCAATGACCATTTGTGTACAGGAAATATAATTGTGATTTCTTAAAACATCCTTTCATAGAATGTGGGCATCAATAGTGGGCCAGCATTCGTTGCCCAGTCCATCATGCAAACCAGCCTTCCATTCATTGACTCCATCTACACTTCCCACTGCCTTGGTGAAGCAGCCAGCATAATCAAGGATCTCTTGCACCCTGGGCATACTCTCTTCAACCTTCTTCCATTGGGCAAAAGATACAAAAGTATGAGATCACATTCCAACCCACTCGAAAACAGCTTCTTCCCTGCTGCCATCAGACAGTTGAATTGACCTACCATATATTAAGCTGACCTTTCTTTACACCCTAGTTATGACTGTAACACTACATTCTGCACCTTCTCCTTTCCTTCTTCCCTACGTACTCTATGAATGGTATGTTTTGTCTGGATAGCACACAAGGAACAATACCTTTCACTGCATCCCAATACATGTGACAAAAATAAAATCATTGTCCTTGAAGGGGCAGTTAAAAATCAACTTCATTGCTCTGGTTCTGGAGTCACATTAGGCTAAGTGGATTTCCTTATCTAACGATATTAATGAACCACTTTGGTTTCATAGTCATTTCAATTCAAGATGTTTTATTGCGTCCCATTGTGGTGGGATTTGAATCTTCCTTCCCCTACAGCATTACCATGGGTTTTGCAATTACTAGCTTACCACTACACCACCACCTCCCCAGGCCATGTCCTGGCCAGTTTATCCAAACTAGTACACAGTTAACTGTTACAAACATGAACCATTTTGCTGTGGAACTGATCACATTTTCCAAACGTTGTGACTTCCACATAGAATTGTAATTATGTTTTTATAATGAATCCATATTAATAATAATCATCCTTATATAATTATCATTCTTATACCTCCACCCCACCAGATTAATAAATTATCTGATTGACCATTAATTAAATGCTTCTTTCCTGAAATGAATGTGACAGAATACAGGATGACAGAGTTACATGACCCACAACCCAAGCTGTGATGTTTACCTTCCATGTTTTGTTGGAATCTAAATTGGATGATTGGACGGAAGAAGTTGTTACTTTCGCTGAATTTTATTCCCTGGAACAGGTCACCAACCTTGATGGGTGCTGGGATGGATAGTTTTCCATATGTATTAAAAGCATTGAGGGACATGGGCATAGTTCATGAAAAGGGTGTCGAAGCAATGAAACAAATCAGCCATGATCTCATTAAAGAAAGTAGTTGAAGCCAAAACATTATATTTTCAAGAAGCAGTTAGATATAGCGCTTGAAGCGAAGGGGGTCAAAGGATCTGAGGAGAAGGTGGGACCAAGCTGTAGAGTTGGATGATCAGCTGTGATTGTAATGAATGGTGGAGCAGGCTTGGAGGGCTGAATGGCCTCCTCCTGCTCCTGTTTTCTGTGATCCTATGATTAAAATAATCAGTCAGCACCATTCACAACTCCCCTAGTACTGAAGCAATCCCTGTTCATGTCCAGTAAGACTTGGAAGTGGCAAGTAACATTTGTGCCATACAATTGCCAGGCAATGGCTATCTTTAAGCACTTGAAATTTTGTAATATTCAAGGACATGGACAAGTGCTGGAAAATGGGATTAGCGCCCTTTAGTGGTAGATATGGTGGGTGTGGACTCAATGGGGCAAAAGGCCTTTTCTGCACTCTATGGGACAAATTTTACTGTCCTGTCTGCCACAGGAATCAGAGTGGGCGAGGAGCAGACCACAGAAAGGTCTGTTGACCTCAAGGGGATTATCTCGTTTTGAGGTGAGCGAGGCTAGAAAATCCCACCCTATTATTCTATGAATGAGGGCTGTGAGGGCTGAATGGCCTGCTCCTGCTCCTATTTCTAACGTTTGAGAGTCCCGCTTTGGCTAACAGACAGGAGGAACAGTGGGTGGCAGGCCGTTGATATCAACTGAAATGTCTCTAGGCTGCTTTTTGTTACACAGGTGGTGATATGTGAGGTTCTTCTGGAGAATTTGCCAAAGTTGAAAGGGGCCCATGCCCTCAAAATGCATGGACAATGTGAAGAGATAAATTGGGTGCATAGCAAAGTGTAAAGTCCAGTGTGTTAAAGGGCCATTCTCCGGGAAGGTGAAGGAAGCTTGCTGCGTGATGTGTAATAAGACTGTGAGAAGTCTGCATGTTCTCCCTGTGTGTGCATGGGTTTTCTCTGGGTGCTCCGGTTTCCACCCACAACTAGAAAGACTTGCTGGTTAGGTGCATTAGCTGTGCCAAATTCTCCCTCAGTGTACCCAGACAGGCGCTGGAGTGTGGCAACGAGGGTACTTTCACAGTAACTTCATTGCAGTGTGAATGTAAATCTACTTGTGACACTAATAAACTTAATTCTGACTATCCAAGGTGTTAAACTGGATAAACACCAGGCAGACTTTGTTAAGACCATAGGCATGGATCCCCATGGTAATTCACAAAACACCAAGCAGTAGTGAACTGAATTGATATATACTCAATCATTGTTTGCAGAATAGTTGTTGGAAGATTTTAACACTTCAGAATTGTTGATAATCTTTTCTTTCAAAAGGTAGAGCTTACTAAAATAGATAAGTAAGAAATCTCAAAACACCAGTTTAAGGTCCAATATGTTTATTTGATATCAGGAACTTTCAGAGGAAGGAGCAGCACTTGGAAAGCTTGTGATACCAAATAAAGCTGTTGGACTTTAACCTGGTGTTGTGAGACTTCTTACTGTGCCCACCCCAGTCCAATGCAGGCATCTCCACATCATAAAATAGATTAGAGCAAATCATTTATACATTGATCATTTATACATTGAATTTATTTCAGTCAACTTTCTGTTTTGTGTTTATCCCCTATTAAGAGAAAGGGAAGGAAACAGTGGATATTAAAAAATAATAAAATGAAAGCTAGAAAAAGCAATAAAGGCTCTGACGCAAGGGTCATCCAGACTTGCAATATTGGATCTATTCTCTCTCCACAGATGCTGTCAGACCGCCTGCGATTTTCTAGCATTTTTTTCTTTAAAAATAGCGACGAGTAACGAATTTTATTTAATTCTCGGGCAAGTTAATTTAGCTCAAAATTCAATTGTCAAAGTGTGGGGGTTGGATATATTTCTCTCCACGTGCCACTTCTTTTGTCTTATACAATCTTACTTATTTTTCACCCCATGCTGTTCCCGGTCTGCCTACTGCACGCCATCTCGACCGAGTCTAATGTGTTCCATACTAAGCCGTGAGATCACAAACGGACATAGGGTAAAATCAAAGGCGGCGGCGCAAAACTGAATATTAATTTAAAAGTCGGCGTTTACACAGAAGGGCAAAATGAAAAGCATATCTGAGAAAAATATTATTGTGTGCACAAGGGATTAAAACTCCAATCGACGAGGGGGCAGTGTCTGTGCTGCTATTGAAGAGCAAATCTTCTAACTCTCTCCCACGTTGAAAGGGTTTCGGATATCTTAAGCGTGCATGCTGACGGGTTGCTGCTGTATAGCTGTTTGCCAACGATTTAAGGAAGTGATTAGATGTGAAGGCTGTTCCTTACCACGGTGCTGGAGCATTTAGTGTGACTTATATAACATTACAGATCTCCACACTACAAGCTATGTCGTGTAAGTAAGCAAACTCTACAATGATGCACGCACAATGTATGATGTAGCAGCCAAAGTGGTGAAGAATATAATAGTTACCAGAAATGATCATTTAAACCGAGTCAACATCGATTACAAGTGTTCCCATGTATTCTCAATTGTCTACTTTTAATATATTCATCTGCTAAGATGTTCACTCGGCTAGAATCGAAACAAGTCAGGGCCTTTGAGTGAATATTGGAATGCCATTGTGTAATATTTGTACAACATGAAAACAGAAGTTCCCAAAATGTACCAAAGGCACAATTCGCATCAAAAATGTTAAGCTGCTTTTAATTAACTCGCCGGTTGTCGGGTTTTGCTATATTCTATTGGGGGGAAAAAAGGCAGATCGGTGCTTTCTGAAAAAAAGACTACACTCTATTTTTATTTTGCTTTAAAAATTTAGGGGCAATGTCCAAATCTTCGCGGTTTTATTAAGAACATTAGATATCTAATTTGAAATACATTGCCAAAATATACACCCATTCGGCGTCAGAACCACTATTGTAGACGAGGAGAAGGTTCGTGTGAGAATTCCCGGATAAATAGGATTAATCCATATCCTTGCTGGGAAAAGGAGGAAGAATGCGGGCTAACGGGGCTGTGTCTTTTCCCTTTGACACTTGTTTGCTTACTGCCTTGTTTTTTTGTGTGTAGAATTGCTGCGGTGTGAGTGGGTTAAATTCAGTGTGTGGAAAGGGTAAAAAATGAAACTTCTCAAATCCGCCTTTTCTTTTCCTCCCGAAGCCAAGTTTAATTTACTGTGGTTTGATAATGTGCAAAAATGAGAGAGGAAGGCCTGTCTGCTCCGAGAACCGATCCCACAGCAAGAAATCCAACAGCGAGCCTTCACGGGTGATTAATGCTATCCGACTCCAATTTATGTACTTGGTCCCCGCGTTGAAACCAATCCCGGGGTACATTCATCAGCAGTAAAGCACACGCTCCATTGCCTTCGTTTCATTATCCGAGGTGTCAGTTTCTGATCCTGACACAGTGAGTGACAGGATTAACACTTGCCGTCACTACCAGCAAGGCAGGAGGGCAGAGAAAGCACCTCACATTCGACTCTCCCCCACTCCAGGACTGAAATAGAAAGAATTGTTTCACAGCACCGGGTTAAACCCCAACAGGTTTAACTTTAACCTGGTGTTATGAGACTTCTTACTGTGTCGACGCCAGTCCAAAGCCGGCATCATAATTGAAATAGGTCTCGGATGCTACAGTAATAAGTATTATTGTGCATTTGCCAATTCGATTTGATTTTAATTGGTTCAAATATGAAACTTAACGGAATACTGCGAGGCCTGGATGGAGTGGACATGGAGAAGATGTTTCCACTAGTAGGAAAAATTTGAACCAGAGGGCACGACCTCAGGCGAAAGGGACGACCCTTTAAAAGCAGAGATGAGGAAGAATTTCTTCAGCCAGTCAGTGGAACTCTTTGCCGCAGAAGGGTGTGGAGGCCAGGTCATTGAATGTCTTGAAGACAAAGATAGATAGGTTCTTGATTAATAAGGGGATCGGGGGCTTGGGGAAAAGGCAGGAGAATGGGGATGAGAAAAATATCAGCCATGATTGAATGGGGAGCAGACTCGATGGGCCGAGTGTCCTAATTCTGCTCCTATGTCTTATGGTCTAAGCCAAATCGTTACTAACCAGGGCAATATGACAATAACCAAGTTATGTTATTCAGAGGGATTTTTTTGATCAAATAACTATTTAATGCATATTTACTACATTGTGGACAGATCTGGTTTAAAAATGAAGGAATAGCTTTTTAAGAAAAACAATTATGGAATCTAAAATATGCCTCAGTCCGCTCGACAGAGCCATGTGAATTGGAACTGGAGACAGAACAGAAACGGTCGCCTTTCATTTTGGGCAGGGAATTATTCCAACTCCACCATTTAACAAAAAAATACAGCTCTCTCCTGGTCATTTTTATGTCAGTCCAATTGGAGACCAGTCAGAAATCAACCAGGGGCTGGAGGCTAGTCCGTGATGACATTAACCTAACCCAGGACTTCCAGTACATTTAAGAGGGCTTCAGAAATCTCACATCCATTTAATCGTTCCAAATTCTCACAGTGAGGCCCATTACAAGAGAAAAAAATACCTGTCACCCATCGACAGGAATGGGAAGCAATTTGTGATAGCGTTTGGACAAATCGCACACCAAATGTAGAACCCTCCCCAATCCCCAATTAAGTGGAATGGGGACACAGCCGACCCAATTTCATGCCATTTGCCTCGGATTTACCTTGGCATCGACAGCACTCTTTGCGATCAGTGTACTTGCTTTCTTAATCTTTAAACGGGGTGAGGGGTAGGGGGACAGAGCAGAGGGACTAAATTGGGAGGAGGGAGAAATTAAAGCGAGAAAATGAAGGGGGTGGGGAAATTAAAGAGGGAAGAATGTAAGGGGATTAAGAAGGGGAATTAAGGGGAGAAGTTAAGAGGGGGAGTTAAGAGAGGGCAATTAACGGGAGAAGCTAAGAGGGAGAAATAGGAGGGGAAATTAAAGAGGGGGGAAAATTAAGGGGGAATTAAGATGGAGAGACATGAAGGGGGATTAAGAGGGGAATTAAAGAAGGGGAATTAGAGGAGAAATTAAGCAGGAGAAACATGAAAAGAGGGAGATATTAAGAGCGGATTAAAAAGGTTTCATGGCAATTTAGGATTGCATTCTACATATTTCATACCGGGTTAAACTGGCTGGAGAGAGAGATGGGTAATCATGCACACTGTAGTTCCAATATAGATACACAAATGTGGGTAATCTATAGGAAATTTTGTCTCGCTCCCGTCCGGTCCGGGACCGGTACCTACAGCACGGGCAGCGAACGGTTCTTATTACCGGAGCTTGTCCCTCGGAATGCACCTCTGGGCAGGGCAGATGTTCCCCCAGCCAGCGACTAAACAACAATGGTGTGTGTGGTCGATGGTTTCCCTGCAGTCCCCACACCATAAACAGGTCGGTTCGAGTTCTGAACTCCGCCGCTGGCTGCACAGCACCGAACAGAAGTGCTCGCATGATAAAAGTAAAAGAAAATAAGAAAATCGCTCCGGCTGCTATATTTAACTGATGCTCAGATGCTGTTGTGCTGCTAAAATAGAGCTTGCTCACTCCGAAACACCTCGTATTCAACTCCAGGGACAGAAATAAAAAAGCAGTACAGCTAAAGTTAAACATTTCTCTCTGAAATAAGTATGTGTTGCAACTTGCCTCCAGAGTATTTTGGGGTTTTGTTTTTTTTTGCACTCAGAGACAGCAGACATCACCCCCCCCCCACCCCTCCCTCCATGTAAACATACAAGAACTCGCCTTACCTGGCATTGCCAAAGATTCTTCAAGTCGAACAACGCCACGGATTGGTAGCGTTTTGCAAAACGGGGCTTTTGCAATCCAGAAAAAAATTCAATGCCCTTCAGAAATGGATTTGCCATCGTCCAGCCAGCGTTACTTTGAGACTTCACCGCTCCATTCACAATCCTCGTGCGAAATGCTCCCCCTTTCACCAGCCGCCCCAGCCGCCCCCCCCACCGCCCCCCGCCGCCCGCCTCCCCACTCACAGTGCTCGCCACTTCCACCAGGGGGAGACACCCTTCTGTTAAACTCAAAACAGGTCCTGCACCGACTGAAACTTCTCCCACATTCCCAGTTTCCCGGAGGTCATGCAGACCACCCCATCAGCACCTGAACTCCAGCTTCTTTCGCCAGCTCACAGAGGCTCTGGATTCGGGCGGCAGAGCCGGATCGGGAACGATTTGAGTCTCCCCCATACCCCCTCCCCCCCAATTTTCCTATCCAAAAAGACCACAAGATATAGGGGCAGAATTAGGCCATTCGGCCCATCAAGTCGGCGCCGCCATTCGGTCATGGCTGATAGGTTTCTCGACCCCATTCTCCCACCGTTTCTCGTAACCTTTGATCCCCTTACTAATCAAGAACCTGTCTGTCTCTGTCTTAATGACCTGGCCTCCACAGGCCTCTGTGGCAATGAATTCCACAGATTCACTATCCTCTGGCTGAAGAAATGCCTCCCCATCTCAGTTTTAAAGGGTTGTCCCATTGTTCTGTGGTGTTGGATCCTATTCTCCCCTTCTAATGGAAACATCAGGTGGGATTTTACAGCCTCGCTCTGGCGAGACTGGAAATTCCCACCTGAGGTCAATGGAGAGTTCTGTTGTCAGACCCTTGCCCTCTCCGATTCCATGGTGGGTGAGGCTGTAGAGTTCCGGCCATCTTCCCAACATCCTTGAATAACTCATAGAATCTACAGTACAGAAGGAGGCCACTTGGCCCATCGAGTCTGCACTGACCACAATCCCAACCAGGCCCTCTACCCCATAACCCCATGCATTTACCCTAGCTGATCCGCCAGGCACTAAGGGACAATTTAGCATGGCCATCAACCTAACCAGCACATCTTCGGACAGTGGGAGGAATCCGGAGCATCCAAAGGAAACCCACACAGATATGGGGAGAATGCGCAAACTTCACACAGACAGTGACCCAAGCTGGGAATTGAACCTGCATCCCTGGCATTGCGAGGCAGCAGTGCTAACCATTGTGCCAGCGTGCCAACCTTCATATTTAAAATTCTCAAATTCCTCCACAGCCTCCTCTCCCTCCCTATCTCTGTCTGGCTTGAGATCTCTGCAGTCTCAAATTCTCTGCATCACCCTTCCCCCTTAATATTACCCCACCTACCTCACCCCAACATTTGTGAATCCACTTCGGATACATAACAATCTCTCTAACCTTGAGGAACACAAGAACAAAGTAGCAGGACAATGAGGAAGCCATTCAACCCCTCCAACCAATACTGGATAAATCATTTCATTCCTTCATGGCCAATGTGTACCTTAACTCGACCCACCTTCGTGGGAAAAGCCTCCCCCCACTTTGAAAATGCTCCTCAAAACCAGTCCCATTGACCTAGTTATTAACCGGATACCCCTCTTCATGTGACACTGTCACCCCGCCAGTCACAGAATTCCTGGTTCAAGTCCCAACCCGCGACTAGAACAGAAAAAAAGGTGCAATACTGAGGGAGTGTTGTACTGTCAAAGATGCTGTCTTAAAACAAAAGTCTCGTCTGTCTGTTCATTTGATTTGACTTATTGTTGTCACGTGTATTGGGATACAGTGAAAAGCATTGTTTCTTGCAGGCTAAACTGACAACGCACACCATTCATAGAGCACAGAGGCATTTTCTCGTTGTTGGATTCTGGGATCTTGCTGTGTACATATATTTGCAGCCTTTTCCTATAGAACAACATTCCAAGCCCACTTAATTGGTGGTAAAACCTTTCGCAAGGTCTGATGACCCTCTAAAGCGCCACACGTACGCACACACAACTCTTTTTCCCTGTGTCATTTTTCTGCCTACTTACTCTCAGGTGAAGGCACCTTTTTCTCTGTCAGACTCTTTATTCTTCTCTGCTGCCTTCAGACTTTTGAATGGACCTACTTCGCATTAAGTCGATCCTTCCCTACACCCTAGCTATGATTGTAATGTTACATTCTGCACCCTCTCCTTTCCTTCTCTATGTACGGTATGCTTTGTCTGTACAGCGCGCAAGAAACAACACTTTACACTGTATCCCAATACATGGTGGCTATAATAAATCAAATCGGTAGTTTTTTCACTTGCAAAATTCCAACAATCCTAGAAATTTGTTGTCCTTCCCCAAATTTGAGGTATAACTTTTAAAACAAAACTCACTTTTTAAAAGTCCTTTATTCCTTCTTCAGAAAGTGAAATCTGGAATTTTTACCGTTCCAAAAATCAGTCGAGATTGGACCGGTTGAAATTGTCTACGCGAAAGAGGCTGAGACATTTTTTGTTCGGTCAAGAATAATATTGGATATGGAATCAGGCTGGGGGAATTGAGTTAAGACGCAGGTCAACTCCGAGCTCATTGAATGATGACACATTCTGGAAGGGCCGAATGGCTTACTCGTCTTCCAATTTTTCCTTGTAACGAGTTCCATACCCTCTCAAATTTAAAGTTGACAATTGAGGTGGGACTGGACGCTATCTGTTGAGGGTGGCACCTCATTTTGCCTCCTCCAGCACCTATGCACTCGTCCCCATTGGAGGCGTTCGGAGACTCAATAAAGCCCCCTCTCGTACGTGTGCAGTCATTGAGAGAAGGCGAGGAGACTTCAAAAGAGCACTTATTTATTTATACTTTCCAAACAAGTCTCACGATTTCTGTTAATAAAAATAAGTCCCAGCCATATACATAAACGGCGGATATTTCATAAAATCTATATATTATGCGCCATTTTACTAGACTAGACAGAGGTAAATAAATACGAGCTAAAATTTGCTTGTCGTGCGAGATTTTTTGGATCGTCTGGTACCAATCTTCCAGAGTTAATTCGCATCGAATAAGGCTTATTTCCAATTGTAGGATAGGCGTCACCACATTTATCGTTTTATTAAAGATTCCAGTGGACAATGAGTTTCAACATTAATTTTAATTAACCAGAGGAAATTGTGGCATTTCGGTACTCAAATAGCTACATTTCAAATATCCCTTGTCTAAATTTTCTACCAGAAAAAGAAGTGTCCACTATCTTTCACCATCCCTCCAAATTGGCGAATGATCGCTCTGCATTCCGATTTCTATAATAACTGTGTTATTCGAACTGCTTGTTTATGGAGAGAATGTTTCGTCGGGAGATGCGGTAAAGCATTGCCGAATTGAAATGACATTTACTTGCAAACTTGCACAATGGACAGGGGCTTCATGTAAGCGCCGGCGGGCAAGAAAGATTACTTGATATGTTTTATTTTAACACGTGAAGCTTCCTGATATTTGACTGTAGGACCGGGAGAGGAAGGGGGTGAGGGTTGGGTGGGGGTCGGGGGGGGGAAGCAGAGACACAGGGGAAATCCTTACTTCACATTGTATAGTTCTTTTGAAATCATAAATTCCAGTTGCTCACCTGAATGGGCTAATGGTGTCTGGCTCACCAACCCCCCCCACCCCCCCCCCCCCCCCCCCACACACACACACACCTCCACCCCCACTCCTCTCACCTTCTTATTTATCTGGTCACTACACCCACCCCTCCCCCTCCTCCAAATCGCTTAGAGTGGGAGGTGGTGGGGGTAGAGGTTGCAATTTTGACCTCTGTTGATCTCTCACATGTGTGTTCTCCGCGGGAGAAGCTTGGAGAGACACGTCCCAAACCCATAAAGTGTTGCATCCAGGAGCCCTGACAGTCTTTTTTTTTGGGGGGGGGGGTGGGACGGCGGGTATATTATTATTTCAACTGTGCGAAAGATGAGTAGATTAACGATTCCCTCCATCATTCCCCCCCCCCCAACTCCTCCCAGTGCCGACATACGGCGCGCAGATTGTCTTTCTTCCATTATCACACAAAGTGACTCGAATTTGCCTTCAAAAGGTGGCATTCAGGTCAGTTGGAGAGAGCTGCTTTGCAGTGAGGGGATATTTTGAAAGCTGGCGAGGATGTTTTGTAAGTGTCAGCGAGGCTGAGACGGGGAGTGAAACATTCGATTCTAACTTACTGTATCTCAGTTGTTACCCCCGACAGGGGGAAAGAAAGGATTCGTTACAGACGCTAAAAAAAAGTGGGGATTTCCTTGATGGATTTATACCAACCGTTTCCCTTCTGTAATATCCCCCTCCTTCTCCCCGGACAGGCAGTTAAAATAGTTATCAGAAAGGACGTTCAGATGCAGACCGTGTTGTGGGGAATAATGCAATATTTATATTGGCTACTGAATCCAGTCACCTTATCCTGCGGCGATGACCAAAATACCGCTTTTCTTCGACTCAAGATAGCGACTAACATGGGGGTTATATTATCTCAATTTGCCAATTGCACGTCCCCTTAAGAAACCGTAAAATAATTTTGGGTCAGTACAGCTTGATTATTTTCGCATCATACAAATTGTAAAGGTGGTTTGTCACGCTTTGGCCGTCAACGGAGTCAGAAATTTGATTTGATTTGATTTATTATAATCACATGTATTAGTACACAGTGAAAAGTATTGTTTCTTGCGCGTTACACAGACAAAAACATACCGTTCATAGAGTGCATAGGAGAGAGGGAAAGGAGAGGATGCAGACTGTAGTGTTGAAGTCATTTTTGATGTGATTTGATTTATTACTGTCACATGTATTGGATACAGTGAAAAGTATTGTTTCTCGCGCGTTACACAGCCCAAAACATACCATTCATCGATTACATAGGGGAGAAGGAAAGGTGAGGATGCAGAATATAGTGTTGAAGTCATTTTTGATTTGGTTTGATTTATTATTGTCACATGTATTAACATACCGTGAAAAGTCTTGTTTCTTGCGCGCTGTACAGACAACAACACACCGTCCATTGAGTTCATAGGGGAGAAGGAGAGGGGGTGCAGAATATATTGCTGAAGTCATTTTTGATTTGATTGATTATCGTCCTATGTATTAGTATCCAGTGAAAAGTATTGTTTCTTGCCCGCTATGCGCACAAAGTATAGAGAGGGAAAGGAGAGAGTGCAGAATGTAGTGTTACAGTCATAGAAACTCAACGAGTATGAATGTCACGAGTAACATTTTCCAACGATTTTATCTAAATGTTCTGACCTGTACCCGAATAGAAAACATTCATTCACACCAGTGTTCATTAATGGCATTGTTTTTGTTTGGAATTAATGTTTAGTTACACATTTCCTCAATCGAATAAAAAAAGGTAGACGCCACAGCAACTTGGAAAAAAAAATCCTGATTTTGTTTTTTAGCTGGAGGTGGACTTTTGAAATGCCGCTGAATGGTCCCCTCTTTAAAATTCAACTTTACTCTGCTGGGACCTTTCAGGACCGCAATTCGCTAAACTAAAATGGAATAAATCACTGATAGATCTACTTTTTAGAAGAGATTTAATGGGGGGGGAGTTAAAACAACCGTTTAGTTTCATGCCAGTTTCCAGAGAGTTAACGAACGATTTAATTTGTGGGGGTGGGGTGGGGGGGATGAAATGTGTAGATAACGTAGCGCCATCGCTGCTGCCCAATAACTCACACCGCAAGAATTTGCACATAGATTTTGCGACATTTAGTCTTAGTTTAAGAGCCAGGTAGTTAAAATAGCACGTGGATTTTCTTTCTTTTTCTTGGGTTCATTTCGGGGTTTGCAACGGGCAACTTTTTTTTTGTCTAAACTTGGGATGGACCGTATGCATTTTGGGGGAGGGAATTGAGTGGCGGGGGAGGTGGGCTTTGATGATTTTTTTTTCCTGCCATGCCTGTGTTAGCTAGTGTGATAAATTTGAATTAAAATATGGAAAGTGGTTGGGGTGGGGGCGGGGGGGTGGGGGGGTTGCTGCTGGGGGGTTGCTTTACCGTCCACCCAATAGGCGTTGGACTTTCCGCGAAACCTAATTGCAATTTCTAACAAGCAAGTATCCCGAAGTTACTGCCCCATTCTGACATTGAGGGCTGGGTAGAAAAAAAAGGCGGAATGTCTCGGGAGCAGAATTAATGAAGTCCTGCAGCCAATGGGAAGGGGAGGGAGCCACCGACAGTCGAATGAGAATTTAGCAGCGTGATTCCCAAGGTTGACGTGGAGAGACGCGTAAAATTCATCTGGACTTAACTTCAGCCTTCAGGATATACAAATTTGCCCTAATGAGATGAAGATCACCTTGAGCTTTGCTCGCCTTCCCGTCTGAATATTGTTTCTTTCCCT
The DNA here is from genome assembly GCF_965287045.1 of Carcharhinus amblyrhynchos. Taxonomy (NCBI): domain Eukaryota; kingdom Metazoa; phylum Chordata; class Chondrichthyes; order Carcharhiniformes; family Carcharhinidae; genus Carcharhinus; species Carcharhinus amblyrhynchos. The sequence continues at coordinate 11,789,800 of NC_137335.1, read as the reverse complement.
CCCCTCCCCCCCACTCCCCCCACCTTCCCGTAGACAAACTACCCCTCCAACTTTGTGAGTGTGTGTCGCGGAAGGAATTCTCCTGTGTGTGTGTGTGTATGTGTGTGTGTGGAGCCGGGCTCCCCATTCCTTTCCAGTCCCGATCACAACTTGTGTCGAGAAAGCAACAACAAAAAAAAATCCCAGCCATTGCAAAGGGAGATTTGTTAAGAGAGCGAGAGAGAGAGAGAGAGAGGGAGAGACATTACCGAAAAGTTTCCGCTTCGCAGGGCAATGGGTAAGCATCAATTTCATTTTTCCCTTGTATTTTGCGGTGTGCTTCAGTAGCTTGGATTTAATCTTGGGCGCCTGCAGAAGGCGAGGGGGGGTCTAGAGGCAGAGAGCAGACCTCCTCTTTCTCCCCCTCACTCTCCCCCTCTCGGCCACTTAAAGATGAGACGCAAAAGGGAGGGTGGGGGAGATAAATTGTCAGAGATTTTGTTTGAAAAAAAGGTCAAAGTGATTTTATTTTAATTTTAAGGGCACAGTTCCTCCGTATTTAAAAAGAAATGGGGAGGGGGGGGGGAGCTGGTGGGTCGTTATTTGAAGCAGCCCCAACTGCAAGGCAGATAGAAACGTGTTTCCAATGTTTATTCAGGCAAGATTGTGAATTCAGAAGCTTCTGGGTTCCTGCAGTGTGCCAGTGCAATGGGCGAGGAGCAGACAACGCGGAGGTTCATCCGAATGAGATGCCCCCTTTTCCCAAAAAGTAGCCTTTATATTTTTGAAACTGGCCGTCGTATTGTTGTTGGATCCCCGCGATTAACTCGTGGGAGGTGTTGTGTTTTGACAGCTGCTTTGTTTTCTGCCTCGCATCTTGTTTTGAGGCTTGGTTCTCACTGTTTGCCATTTTCTCCCCGCTCCTTGTAGATCAGACTTACGGGGAAGTCAATCAGCTGGGAGGAGTATTCGTTAACGGGAGACCCCTTCCCAACGCCATCAGGTTGCGGATAGTGGAGCTGGCGCAACTGGGCATTCGACCCTGCGACATTAGCCGCCAGCTCCGCGTGTCCCACGGTTGTGTGAGCAAGATTCTGGCCCGTTACAACGAGACGGGCTCTATCTTACCGGGGGCGATCGGAGGCAGCAAGCCGCGGGTCACAACCCCTACAGTGGTGAAGTACATCAGGGAGTACAAGCAAGGCGACCCGGGCATCTTCGCCTGGGAGATCCGAGACAGGCTCCTGGCGGACGCGGTGTGTGACAAGTACAACGTGCCCTCGGTCAGCTCCATCAGCCGGATCCTGCGGAATAAGATCGGGAACCTGTCGCACACGGGCCACTACGAGGTCAGCAAGCAGCTCCCCCCGCAGCCCACGCTGCCCTACAACCCCATCTACCAGTACTCCTACCCCAACCACATGCCTACCTCCGCCGCCGCCAAGATGGGCAGCGCCGCCGGCGTGCCGGTGCCCGGCGTTACGGGGCATGTGGGCATCCACCGGACCTGGCCCTCCGCTCACTCGGTCAGCAACATCCTCGGCCTCCGGAGCATCGTGGAGCAGGCAGGTTAGTCAGAGGTAGTCCCATCTTGCCAACCTATCCTGTTTGAAAAGTGTTTTAACTTTGGAAAATACGCCACGTTAAATGTCACCAGTTAAGTGTTGGGGGTTATGTTGGATTATCGTGCCCTTTTTTGTCCTAAAAAATGTCACAAAATAGACCTTTATGCCTGAACCACCAATCATACTGTACATGGCTCATTATGTAATGCGAATCTTCTGTTCCACAAAGCTACAGATGTGTAACAAAACGAGGATTGCATTACAATATAAAAGTTATTTGCCATCTGGCAGATATAATGCCCACTAACCGTGTTGTTCGTAGAAGGAAAAGGGAGAAGGCCGCACCGACTCAAGTTGCTATTGCAGCTAGCACTCAATTCACAGGTATTCCCCCCCCCCACACGTCCCCCCTCTCCTCCCTCCCTCCTCGGCCACTTCATCCACTTTCTCAGCCAGTGTGTCCAAAGCACAAATCGACCCTCTTTCCCCGGGTGTTCACTTCTGGATAACATTTGTCCCGCTAACATTAAAACAATAAACGTTCCTCTTGTGCAGAGTACAATGAGGCACTCTTGCGGCCTAGCCTTTCACTGCTGCACCCTGAACTCATCGCCCCTGTTTTCATCCCCTTCCTTATCCTTGCCGGTGAAAACTTTTTCTAACTTTAAAACGTGTTGAAATCTTTACTTATTTTATTTTGGAAGGGAGGGCAATGGGACTGTAACAACGAAAACCAGAATCCTACATTGAAGCACACACAATCCAGACAGTTTGCTAAATCGTACATGGTCGTAATATTCCTGAATGTTGACAGGCTTGGACATAATCCTGTGCCCGCGCTGAAGGAACTTAAGCTCACCCTCTTTCTGAGATTGGTTTGGCCCGAAATAAAAGTTGTAAAGTTAATTTATAAGTGTCACGAATAGGCTTACATGAACAATGCAATACTAAAATCCCAGAGGGGGATTTATAAAATCGCTACCAGGACATTTGGAGTGCTTTCACCAAGAGAGGCAATCGGAGGGATAGAATTCTCTTTAAATATTACTTTCCATAGGTAGAATTAAGAAAAAAATCTGTTAGATAAAAATCTATCTCGTCTTAGAGATGAAAATTGCGAAAATTAATTTGGAAATAAATCCAATGTACAGTTAGAGCAAGGATAGAGGTGTATCATTTCTACTGACACTCTTACAAAGGCAATCGCGGTAAAAACGCAAATGCAACGTTGCTGTTTAAGTTTTTTTTCAAGTTTATTTATTAGTGTCACAAGTCGGCTTACATTAATACTGCAATGAAGTTACTGTGAAAATTTATATAATTTCTACCAAGACATTTGGAGCCAAGCGAAGCAATTAAAGGGATAGAATTCTGCTTAAAGACTTCTTTCCATAGGTGGAATAAAAATAAACATTTTCAGATAAGAATCTACCTGGCCTTAAAGGTGAAAATTGTTCAAATTAATTTGAAAATAAATCCAAACTGGGAGAGTTAGAGCAACGATGGAGGTGTATCATTTCTACTTACAGATTTATAATCAGGGTAAACACGCAATTGAAAGGTTGCTGCTTAAGTTTTTTATTTATTCGTAGGCTTACATTAATATTGCAATGAAGTTACTGTGAAAGTTCCCCCAGTCACCACACTCCCTGTTCGGGTACACTGAGGCAGAATTTAGCACCGAACCAGCACGTCTTTCGGACTGAATGTCACCCTCATGCCATTCAATGGTTTTGTTTTGTAACTTGCATTTTAGCTGCTTATGGTGGGACCGAGGCTGCAGCTTATCAGACTAAAATGGAAGATTGGAACAACGTCAATCGCGCAGCTTTCTCCTCAGCTCAGAGTGTCAACGGGATTGAGAAACAAGCCATCGAACCGGATCTCAAATACGCTCAGGTACTGAAATAACACCTCCCCCCCACCCCCTCTGAGACATGTTTTCACCAAATGAATGATGTCTTCCTACTCTCCCTCGCTCCAGTAGCAACAACAGTTTAAAATAAAGCTAAAAAGTTAAATAAAATTACAAAAAACAAAATTGATGTTGTTGCCTTTCAGACCCCGTCCGCGCTGCCGGCTGCGAGCGGTTTCGTCCCGGCCTGTGCTGTTGGCCCTTATCCCTCCTCGAACCAGGTGCCGGGTTACGGAGTGTACAGTGGGCCCGGAGCCGGCTACGTGACGGGTCACCCTTGGCAATCCCAGAGCAGCAGCCTCTCCCACTCCGGGCCAGGGATTGGGATGCACGGCGGAGACATCCACGCACCAATGCCCTTCAAACACCTCGCAGCCAGAGAAGGTAAATCGCTTTGCTCCTTATTAGTTTCTGGGTGAGACGGCGGGAGGGGGGTGGAGGGGAAGGGGAGCACGTTCCATTTATATACCCCTCCCCACCCAGCACTGGGTAAGAACAATGGGAAGCAAAGATAAGTTGCGTTTTCATGACATTTGGAATGAAACAAAAGTGGCTGATTGTAAATAAAACACACATTGTTATTGTAATAGATTATTTTGCAGATAAAATTGTTTAATTGGGCTTCACACATACATTACATATATGTAAATGATATGGGATTATTCATGGACAGCAGATCGAATATTCGCGAGGTTTAGGGTAACAGGATAAAATGGTTTATTGTCTAAATTACAGTCACCAGATTTTTGTTTATTTTAACTTGAAGTTACAAAGCCAATGCTCAGAATGGAAAGGGCAAACTTAATTCCATTTCCTTGCTTGCTCCAAAATCCGATTTCAGAATCCATTTGAATCCAAGCCCCCAGCAACAGACTAAAGTTTTGTTTAAGGTTAACTGTTTTACTCTACAAAGCCAATACTCAGAGTGGGCAGGGCAAACTCAATTCCATCTTCTTGCTTGCTCTAAAAAGCCAAATTCAAATTGAATCCAATTCACGGTCCCCACAAGGGAGACAAACAAAACCCAAGCCGGCAAGATTAGGCATTGCCTATGTTGGGACTTGGTGTGAGGTTTGATCTTAACCGATTTCTTTTTTATATAAGAACCTGCTTTATTCATAAAAGGTCTGCAAGAACATTACAAACATTCCAAAATAGTCATCACACAGAAAAGCAATAATATTCCGGCTCCTTACATCCGTCAAGTAACACTCTGAGATGCTTCAATTCAATCAAAGAAGCGTTTCAGACATTTTGCAATGAACTTACAAATGTCGCAAATCTGACTTCAGTGGTTCTCCACATAGTAAAGGTTGCACTCGGAGGTGCGTCAGTATAATTGAGAAACATTTACTGTAACCAACTTGTCCAACTTCAATGGATTTCGAAATACTCTTTTTTCCTCCATATACAAAGCTAGTTATTCCCTTTTTGAGCTCCTTTCTAAATCAGGAGACAGCGTTTGTGAGTGACGGCGGCTTTGTTACATTGCATTTTGCACTCACTCATTCAGCGAGGTGGGGAGGCGTGAGGGGGAGGGGAGTGTCGTTCTTGGAACAGTTGCAATCTAAAGGCAATTATATTTTTTTTCCGAAAAAAGCTGCTTTTTGTTTCATTCCAGAGGCACAACAATCTTTGCATACGGTGCGCAGAAGCAGCCTATAAGGAGCTGTGTTACTGTGGGGTTGATGTTGGATGGTCACCTAGTCTGTCAGCTGAAAATGACAAGGTGTGCATTACTGATTAATAAGTTCTCATATTGCCTTGTATCGTGCGTGGATCAGACATTACTCTGCCAGTCAAATGCCAGGCGGTGGGCAGACGTGGGACTGATTGTAACTTTAAGCTGAAATATTAACCTTTCTGACACCTCCACTCAAATTGGATGACAATGCCTTGGGGTGGCTTTAGAAAGGCAAGAGTGTAAATGGTAAATTCGCTATTTATGATTACAGGCAATCTTTATCCCAAGCGCCCAGAATTGGGAGCGGGGGGGGGGGGGGGGTGGCTGGATTCATAAACTGGGCAGTGTTCCAGTCGAGACACCCGCCGAGTGTGACAGAATCATTGATTCTCGTCTTGATAAAATACACATTAGTCGCTTTGGGAGGGAGGGGGTGGGGTGGGGGTAGGTTCTAAACTGAAACTTCTGTTAACCAAGAATATAAGTGTAGAAAATGGTACTCCGGCGCAGATCTAGTAATTAAACTGCCCTCCTTTGTGTGATGTTCCACTGTGTATAGAAAGCTTCCCCCTTACCCCAGTTGTACCGCCTTTCCGGGGTACATTTTATCCCAAATACATAGACCCCTTTTCTGTCGAAGTTACCCGAGGCTTCCTAAAATGTATTTTCACCACTTTTTGCTTATGGACCCCCCTCCCCCCCACTACACCATCCGAGTATTCTTAAAGCAAACTCATTATACCTCATTTAACATTTCATGCACTTAAATCAATTTCTCGATCATCGATTTTCGTCCTTTTGTATGTGCCCCATGCAAAGTGCAGACGCCACAACTACAAAAAAACCCAACGAATAAGGCTGTTAAGCAATTAATTTTTTTATTGGCATATTTTGGATTTTTCACATATGCGGTGATAGTGAGGAGATGAGTATCTTGTTACCTTGTTAACATAAGTGAAACCTGCTTGAGTTATTTGAAATCAACTTGCCTAGTTTATTGAGCAACATTTATTTTGGAATAGAAAACGCGATTTAGATTCCCTTTACCACAGAGACTGATATAAAGAATGCCCTGCCATAATATTTATCACCATCTATTCATCTGTTGATTATCTCCAGCGGAGAGCTGCAGTCCTTGGGTTGCAATACTAAATGCTAATAGATTGGACATGAGTACTCGCGGGCCATTTCAGCAAGAAAGCCAACACACAAGAGGACAGTGGGCATTTCATGATATTGAAACCATTACTTTTTGTTTTCTCAACCGGGGTGAGGGCGGCCGCAGGTGATTCAGGTGCTCACTCTCGGCGCCAGAAACCAGATTAACGCTCATCCTGGCGCTTGCATTCAGCCGAGGAGTTTCTTTATTCCCAGACGGCGTGTTGTTACTCTATTATATATATTGTATAGAGAGTGTATGGAGTATCCACTACATAGAGAGCAACACCAGAAAATATAGAGTATATAGAGTATCTATTATATATAGAGTAACAACAGAAATATAGGGTATATAGAGTATCTATTATATATAGCGTAACAACAGAAATATAGTATCTATAAGTATATAAGTATCTATTATATAGAGAGTAACAACAGAAATATAGAGTATATAGAGTATCTATTATAAATAGAGTAACAACAGACAATATAGAGTATACAGAGTATCTCATATATAGAGTCACAACAGGAAATGCTGGGTAAACTCAGCAGCTGTGGAGAGCGAGGCAGAGTTAACGCTTCGACCCTTTTTTGAGAACTGATAGTGCAGTGATTATTTTTCTTATCCTATGTGGCTGTCGCTGGCTTGGCCAGCATTTGTTCAGTAAGAAGTCTCACAACACCGGGTTAAAGTCCAGCAGGTTTATTTGGTAGCACAAGCCACAAGCTTCCAGAGCGCTTTTGTCGCCCATCCCTAATTGCCCTGGAGAGGGTGATTGCCTTCTTGAACCGCTGCAGTCCAGGAGGTGTAGGTACACCCACAGTGCTGTTGGGGGATGGGAGGGGGGCGGGGGTGGAATTCCAGGATTTTGACCCAGCGACAGTGAAGGAATGGCTGATATATTTCCAAATGTGGTGTGGAGGGGAACTTGCAGGTGGCGGAACCTCAAACTGCACAACAAAAATAGGGCGGGAGGCGGATTTTAACGGCAGAATAGGAAATAAAAATTAATGGAAACGTCGAGAATATTTGATCAAATTTACTTTGGCTTGCATTTAGCAGCAAGCGGGTCTAGCTGTAAGATGCTGGTGCAATGCTTAAGATTAAAGCAATATATGTTACAATTCTTTATATACACGGGTTGGGCTCAGATTCCCCTTAATTTGCCATTCGTGGCACTATGTGTACATAGGTGTATATGTACATCGGTAAAACTAGTGTGAAATAATAGTCAAATCTAGCGTTGTTTCCTTAGGTGGCAGATATTTTTCCCTTAAACTGCAGCGAGGTCTGGGGGAGATTGATAATTGATATTTTTCTGCAGTGTGCATTGTCTGCGTTTGCCCCTGACTTGGGAACAGCCGGGTTAAGAAAAGGGTCCCTTCAGTTTCCATTGAGCTATCGACCGCCCTTCACCCAGAACTGGGAGAGATGTAGCCAGTCCTTCGATTATCAGGAGGGCTTTATCTGAGGTTTTGCGAGGAGGCGAGAAAGCAGATCTCAGTGCGATTCTGTGACACTGAGAAGCAATCACTGATAGCGGGCCAGATCGCTTCTAACGCTCTCAGCCCGTGCTGTACACAAAAGTTAATGCAGTGAATAAGTGTCTGGACGGTGTCAGCAGGCAAACACCTTACTCAAGGCCAGAAAGAGGACATGAATCCCTTGTGTGAATATTTCGCCAGCTTGTAAGTAAATGCAATTAAAACTCAAATCACCCCAGATTATTCTGGGGAATGTTAATGGGTCAGGCATTATTATTCGTCTGGGGAAACAGCGTTGCAGCAATTGTCTTATCCATAGTATTCCCAATCCCGACCCATTAATATTCCCAATATTCCCAGGGTCAGAATGGAGAATACTACAGATAAGACAGTTGCTGCAACGCAGTTTCCCCAGGCGAATAAAGACCCATTAATATCCCCAAAACATAACCTGCGTTTATTTGGGTTTACCTGCATAGATTTACAGGACAAGGCGTGTGAAATATTCGAACAAGGGATTCATGTCATTTTATCATGAAAAGCGGGGAATTAAACCCTCTTTCTCTCTCTCTCTTTCTCTTCCTGTTTGAGGGAAGTTTAATATCACCGTATTCACCTGAGGCAAAAACTATCCAACGTTTCCTCAGGGATATGTCACCATCACAGAATTGTTACAGCGCCCTGAGGGAGGACATTCGGCTCGTCCCTTCTGTTCTGGCTCACCCCATGCGCTTTTCGCCCACTGCCTTTCTCCTGCCGCCTCCCCAGTATTTTTTTAAGTAGTCATTTGATTTGATTTATTATACATTGAAAAGTATTGTTTCTTGCGCGCTGTACGGACAAAACGTCGGAAAGGAAAAGGGAGGGTGCAGAATGTAGTGTTACAGTCACAGCTAGGGTGTAGAGAAAGATAAATCTAACTCCCTCTGGACTGCTTCGAGTGAACCTTGCCTCCCACACTTGCGGGATAGTGCATTCCAGACCCTAACCACTCGTTGTGTGAAAAATGTGTTTATACCCCCGCACCTCTCCCGTCATATCGCTTTTGCTAATGACCTGAAATTATTAATAGTGACACCGTGCTACCTGAGAACCTCCGTTCAATTGAATCACTCTTTCTCCCGCTGGTAGATGTCTCAGGTACAGGTCCCAGCTGCATTATCAGAGTCCAGTCGGAGTCGTTTTAGCTAGTGTAAAGACTTAACATTAAATTCTCAATCACCCCATTAATATCTCGATATCCCAATGGCCGGTGTTACAAGTCAATTGCTCTCTTGTGGCAAAGTGGGTGAGACAAAAGGTTTTCGATAACACTTTACTCCGGAAGATAAGGCGATGTTGTCAGTCCGTCTCTGCCCTGCGCTGTGTATAATCTAGTCCAGATAAGTGGAAAGAGGAAATGAAGGCTTTGTGAAACACTCAGAGCAGGTCGATGAGCATCCAAGGGCTCAGGAGGAATATTTCGGTGGCGACATTGGGAATTCTGTCCGAAGGTTTCACACTGAACGCGCGAAATAGACTGTTTTATCTCTGTGTTACACTACGGGTAGCGCCTGCTAACTCTCATCTCAGAGGTTGCCCCCCCCCCCCCACCCCCCCCGTCCCGGTTTGCAACTGGGGCATTGGGATGGTAGAGAAAAAAAAATTCCCAACGGAATGGCGATTTATCTAGGGGGCTTATCGCGAGTGTAAATCTCTGGGTTCGAATTCCAATGATGTGCCGGTGTTGGACTGGGGTAAACACAGTAAGAAGTCTCACAACACCAGGTTAAAGTCCAACAAGTTTATTTGATAGTAAACCCACAAGCTTTCGGGGTTTGCCCCTTCGTCAGGTGAGTGGAGAACTTGTGGGTTTACTATCAAATAAACTTGTTGGACTTTAACCTGGGTGTTGAGAGATTTCTGACTTCGAATTCCGAGGCATTTGGTCTGTGCTGCAGCCATTGTTCTAACAACAGTATTCTCAATTCTGACCCAGTAATATTTCTAAAACAAGCGAATAGAGAGTAATTCTGCAGGAATATATTCATTTGAGCACCTTATGAAATATATATATATTGATTTTTTGATGTGAGTACAAATGTATATTCATATATATATGAACATACATACATATGAATATCATATATGTGATACATATATCATATATATGAATGTACATATATACACAAATCAAATCAAAGTGTTAACAAAACAGCTCAGAAACGCAGAAGAATCCCATCTGAACAGCGTTTCCAAGATATATTTCCAAAGTATATTTCCAAGATATATTCATAGTTTCAATAAACATCTGCTATCAAATTAATTATGTTCCATATTTAATATATATATTTAATATATACGGAACATATTTAATTTGATAGCAGATATTTATTGAAACTATGAAAAAGCCTTGGAAATGCTTTTCAAATGAGATTCTAATGCATTTCTTTTCTGAGCTGTTTTGTTAACCCCTTTGATTTGGTTTGATTTATTATTGTCACATGCATTGGTATGCAGTGAGAAGTATTGTTGCTCTCTTCTGGATCTGTAACATGGCGATACCTGTCCGTCTTAATCAAAATGCGAAAAATAAAACGTGCTTTAAGTTAAGAATTAAGCTCATTCAAAATTAAGAACGGTCTTTTTTTTTCTCCACACCTTTCTAATTCTCTCTCTCTGCTTATGTTGCAGTAACAGAGAGGAAACCCGGCAGCCCCGCGAACAAGCCCCCCGAAGCTCTGAGCAGCCCGCACGGCCTCTCCATCCCAGCCTCCAGCACGTAAAGAGCTCCCCCTTCACTCACTCACTCACTCACTCACTCGCCCACCGGTAACGGGGGGAGGGGAATAACACAGAACACGAAAGGCTCCCAGCGAACCCGAGCAGGCGAATGAATGAATGAGACATTTATGCAGAGAATGAAAACAAACTGTGGACTGCTGCATTTGTTTGAAAATACAAGAGAACAGCGAAACAATAGCATTTCTTTTCATAAAGATATACCTTGTTGTGGAAAAGTGGAGGGAAGAGATATTTAAGCAGAAATGAGTGTAAACAAAATGGTTTACATTCTCCTGCAGCCCCCGCTTCTGTGGTGGTGGGGAGGCCAACATGTTTTGATTTCGTTTTGTGTAGCGGTGAAATATTGCAAACTCACACCTATATGTAGCCGGTAGGAATATAAGCCATACTATAAGACAGAGCACTCCTCCCACGCCACCTCCCTCGCAGATCTTCTCTTCATTAACGCAGGCTTCGCCCATATAGACTGGATGTCCCTGCTAACTCTGCAGATAACTCCCCCCCCACCCCGCCCCCACTCCCCCGCACCCCCACACTCTTTAGTTATGTGTAATGTAATTTGTATATAACTTCATGAACCTTGGCTAACGCATTCATTAAAAATAAGAGTTGGCGCCGCAGAAGACCTGAACAAATTGTGAACATTTTGATGTATATCCGAGACTGTAAATGTAAGAATATTTTGCCCTCGCGGTCTATTTTATATTTTTATATTTTGAATTTAAAATGTGCATTTATGTTGCAATAAAAAGAAACACAACGATAAATACGAGAAGAGCCTGGACTGAATGACAGGGTGGCACAGTGTTTAGCACTGCTGCCTCATAGCACCAGCGACCCGCGTTCGATTCCCGGCTTGGGTTCACTGTCTATGCGGAGTTTGCACGTTCTCCCCGTGTCTGCACGGGTTTCCCCCCGTTTCATAAATCCGACAGTGCAGAAGGAGGCCATTCGGCCCATCGAGTCTGCACCCACCACAGCGCCACCCAGCTCCTATCCCCGTAACCCCATGCATTTACCCTAGCTAGACTCCCTGACGCTCAGGGGCAACTTGTCATGGTCAGTCCACCTAACCTGCACATCCTTGGACTCCCACTGTCCAAAGATGCATTGGTCATGCTAATTCTCCGTCAGTGTAGCCAAACAAGCGCCAGAGTGTGGTGACGAGGGGGTTTTCACAGTAACTTCACTGCAGTGTTAATGTAAATTCATTTGTGACCCTAATAAATTGAACTTTAAAAACCTCGACTGCTCTGTGGTTGGGGGTGGGGGGGGGAACATCAAGTGAGCACCCAATGGTATCAACCTCATTATTGAACTGCCAGCACAAGTGCTTTAACTAATTAGCGTTTTTTTGGAGGCGGCAAAAATTTAAGTTTCATTTGTATTTTTATCTGTTGTTGACTGGGGCAAGTATCCCTTTAAGAGCCTGTCCCTTTTATTTTGCTCCCTACCCCCAACCCTCCCGGTTTGTTTCATTTAGTCTAATTGTTTTGCAACAAAAGAATTGGGTAGGCAAGTTCCCCTCATTCGCTTTATTTCCCCCTCTCCACCTCTACCCGCCCTTACGTCATTCTAGATCAAATGCTTAAAATGCAGCAGCAACGCTAAAACACTTTATCCATTGAAAAAAATGTCCTCAAGTTATTTAGTTCCACCCTGAAATATATTTGTCCACCTTCCCAGATACCTGGCCGCAGAATCCATTTATAATTTGACTGCACTTTATTTGGAATTTTATTAGTGTGAAGGGTTTTGAAGCGGGAAGATGGGGCAATTTCATCTATATATGTCATGATACACAGAATATACTTCTCATGATTCAGATTCCTGCGGCAGTTTCCTCTTGCCAGCGGTAGTAATTCCCACAGGCTGTGCTCAGAATGATTTTAACTTCATCAGCATCCGCAACTCAATTGTTTTAAAATGGGAATTAACATGGACCATTATCTGACTACGTATCGCTAGATTCCCTAGACACAAAACACCTAGTGAAAAGCGACACCACCAGGTATAATTTGGACACGACTGTATCGCGTGGATTTTTTTTACAATCTTCACGTTACTCAGTATTCTCAAACATCACGCCAATTGCTTTGAAAGGCCGAATCCAGTTTGATGGAATTGTAAGCGGTTAAATCCTTTATCTATCGAATATCTACATTTCAAATATCTCCCCTCTCCCCAAAACATGTCCACGCCCGTATGATCCCACTATCGTTGGATTTTTATCCGGATGTTGCTCGTTATTGTGATTGTTGCTATCATTTTTATAATCGACCCACAATCCACAATTTTACTGGAATCCGAGATTGCATAAAAAAAGCACCAAGGGATAAACAAAATTCCCCTGTAACGAAATATTATACACAGTATTAGACAGAATTCGTAAATGTCGACAAATATCTGGCGTCTTCCCGCAGTGGAGATAGTTACCCTAGCTAGACTCCTTGACTCTAAGAGGCACTTTGTCATGGTCAGTCCACCTAACCCGCACATCTTTGGACTCCCACAGTCCAAAGATGCATTGGTCATGTTAAATTCTCTCTCAGCAATAGTTTGCAATAAATTCTCCCTCGGCAATAGTTTTACACACTTTACTGTAACATGGTAACTCATTGACCATGTTAGGAGGGTCGCTGTGTCGTTCTCGCCCGGTCTGTGCCTCATTTTCTCCAAGATGTTTCCCCTTTACTGATAACCAGTCAAACTGTAGTTAAACTATTTTGTAGAGTCGCCGTTTCCACATTTAAAATGCCTATTTCGATAACCACGTATTTGTTAATATGAGTATCCGTTCATCTCCAAGAGTTAATATCAGTGATAAGTCGATTTCGATTTTATCCTGGCGTGGCTGTTCATTTTTGCGGCACCTCAGAATAGCGCCACACTTATAAGGGCGTGTGACAGATTTCAATGCAACCTTCCCACTCAATTAACTATCCCCACACTAATTACCCAAACTTCTCATTGGTACTGGCGGCCTCTTGGTTAAGATCAAGCGTCACATCAAGCCCAAAGTGGGGTACAACGATTTATTTTGTCAGGGATTTGCCAAAACAATGCCTTATCTTGTCAGCTTGGATCTTGTTTGTCGGTCTCCTAGGGACCATAAATTGGATACAGTTTGAATTTGGTTTTTGGAGCAAGCAAACAATGGATTTGATTTGATTTATTATTGTCACATGTATTAGGGTACAGTGAAAAATATTGTTTCATGCGTGCTACACAGACAAAGCATACTGTTTATAGAGTACATCTGGGAGAAGTCCATTCTTTGTAGCATGGTAGCACATGAGTGGCCTGGTGGCACAGTGGTTAGCATTGCTGCCTCATAGCACCAGGGACCCAGGTTCAATTCCTGGCTTGAGTCACTGTCTGTACACTTGGGTGATCTGTCTGTATGGAGTCTGCACATTCTCCCCATGGGTCTCCTCCAGGTGCTCTGGTTTCTTCCCACTGTCTGAAAGATGTGCGGGTGAGGATGCATTGGTCATGTTAAATTCTCCCTCAGTGTTAACTAAACAGGAGCTGGAGTGTGGCGATAGGAGATTTTCACAGTGAATTCATTACAGTGTTAATATAAGCTGACTTGTGACACTAATAAATAAACTTCATCGTTAGCAGGAATTTAGAAATGTGTTCAACAATGGAACATATAAATATTTGCCCTGATTAAAAAGTATCTTTAATTGATGGGAATCTTTTTGAAATCCCAACATTTCCCAAGCGATGGAATGTGGTGACTAGGGAATTTTCACAATAACTTCATTGCAGTGTTAATGTAAGCCTACTTCTGGCACCAATAAATAAATAAAATGACTTTCAGAATGGAGTTACTATATATATAAATAAAATACTGATGGAGGATTCAAAAATGGTCTACAGATTGTAAATAAACATTGCTGAATGGTGAACATGGGCAAATAGTGCATTGTTCTTCAGGCTGTAGGAAGTTGAGGTTTTCACTCGGGATGGAGTGTCAGAAAAACATACATCTTTGTGAGATATCACCATTGTTTAGGATTCAATATGAGGCAAGCTGAAATCATTCGTAGCAGGGCACCTTTAATGTGAAAATATTCACACTCCCCAAAGCAGCCATGTAACCGAGAGATACTTTTACATACATCCGTCTTGGCAAAAGACTGATCGTGATGACACTAGGTGCCATTTTGGGTGGAAAAAATTAATCAAATAGCAATGGCAACTTTGCTTTCCCTGGAATTTTTAACCTTCGCTTAAAAGAGGTCGGTGAGTTAGAAAGATGCATTGCAGGAAGGCCAGACTTATGTTGTCAGTTCTAGGTTAATTTGCAACTTCAAGTACAGCTCAGGTAGCTGAATGAGGTATCCCTAGTGACAGTGCTTGGAGTTTTTTTTGGGTAGTCCATTTGAAAGCTGAAATCAGGTTGCAAATGGTATTCTCACTGTCAGAGAAAAAAAACTTGGAATAGTACAAAGATTATCAGCTGCAAAAAGAGGTTTAAGTTCTGTGATCAGGGTAATATTTGGGCATTTCTGTGTTTTAGGTTTTTTAAAGTTAAATTTTATTTATTAGTCACAAGTAAGGCTTACATTAACACTGTAATGAAGTTACTGTGAAATTCCCCTAGTCACCACAGTCCATCACCTGTTTGGGTCAATGCACCTAACCAGCGTGTCTTTCAGAATGGGGGAGGAAACTGGAGTACCTGGAGGAAACACACGCAGAAATGAGAAGTTTTGTTGTGGAATGATCTATTCAAGAGAACAGTTCTTGATTTTTGATTTTCTCATCCTTGTTCTCAAATCCCTCCTTATCTCTGTAATCTCCTCCTGACTCACAGCTCTCTAAGTTCGCTGTGTTCCTCTGGTGGCAGAGTGGTTAGCGCTGCTGTTTTACAGCAGCAGGGACTTGGGTTCAATTCTCAGCTTGAGTCACTGTCTGTGTGGAGTGTGCATATTCTCCCTGTGTCTGCGTGGGTTTCCTCCGGGTGCTTAGGTTTCCTCCCACAGTCCAAAAGGTGCATTTGGCCATGCTAAATTCTCCCTCAGTGTATCACTAAATATTGAAACTGGGACATGGGCATTGCTGGCTGGCCAGTATTTAGTGCTGATCCCTAGTTGCCCTAGGGCAATTGAGAGTTAACTGCCCTGCTGTGGCTCTGGATTCACATGTAGGCCAGACCATGTAAGGATGGCTGATTTCCTCCCATAATGGGCATTAGTGAACCAGATGGGTTTTTCTGACAATGGCTTCATGAACTTCAGTAGATTCTCAATTCCCGGATTTTTAAAATTTAATTCAAATTCCACCATCTACCATGATTTGAACCTGGGTCCCCAGGACATTAGCTAAGTTTCTGGATTAATAGCCCAGCGATAATACCACTAGGCCATCGCCTCTCCCGGTGAATGTGTGCAACCATCTAGGAACATCAATCTTTCCTCACAGTTATTCAGAACGATATGTATGCCTTTAGATATGTTACTAAGAAACTACGTGATGCGTAATGGCATATAAATCTAAAGTTTCATTCTTAACTTTGGCTATTTTACATACTGGTCTCTTGCACATATAAGGTGACACTTAATGGGTGAAAAGTGACGCCACAATGTATAGCTTGTGGCATTTTGGTTATATTTCACATAAGTTCTTTAAATAAAGGACCTCTGTTGTTTTGCCTTACTGGGGTATGCGCTGCTGATTATTTTCTATTTCAGCCTTAGAACCGTATTTTATAGAGTCTTATGTTTCTGATTATTGAAATGGGAATCCAATAGCATTAGCATGTTGGTGAGAGTGAGAGAACGGAATATTACTCTGGGACCACATGTTGAGTTGCTCTATCATACGTAGACCCTGTGTCTGCCAATGCATTGTAACTGCGTAGACTGGCTGTTCAGATCATTATAAATGTTTCAGGGCTAATTTTCCAACTTTATCATTGATATTTTTGTTACTTTACCAGTAACCACTCAGTGCAATGCTGCTCCCCCACCTGCTTTCAGTCATGTTGCTCAAAATCAAAAGCATTTGTTCACCTATTTGAAAGCAGCAGAAAAAGACACCACCACTTGTTAGATGAAATCATGTGAAGGATTTACTACCGACTAATAGAATTCAATTTTTCTCCTACATTGGAAAATGCAGGAAAGATTAATTTTAGTTTGGTGCATGTGTGAGTTAACACTAGTTTAGCCATTTCCATTGTTTGTAACCAGTGCTTTATACTGTTTAGAACATGGGAATGTCTGGAGGGGTTATGGAATGGGTGCAAATGTGAGGTTTATAAAATTGCTGTGGTTCAAGGCCATCCCTTTAATTTAGGATAAAACGGAAGGCTAAAGGGGAGCCAAGCAACCTGTTCTGAATGCTGACCAGCAACAAATCTTAGTTGTTAAGTAGTAAAGGGAGAACCCAAGTCATCCTACTGGGAAGAAGGTGCAAGATATTCATGTTTATAAACAATTAGCAATGCGGCTGTGCTAATGGCAGATAGGGCGGAATTTTCCTATGTCTCCCACCACAGGGATTGTAATGGGTGAGGCATGGACCATGCAAAAATCCATTGACCTTGGGCAGGATTTTTCGGTTTTGGAAGGAGTGTGGCTCAAAAATCCTGCCCTTAGTCTCCAAGTTTCAGGGCGGTATTAGGACAATCAGGTTTTGCAAGCTGTTGTACTTTGATTACTTAATTTGAAGATAGAATAGAGTTAGGTGGCATTGGAGGGAAGGGGGTAAACATGTTAGCTAATTAACATTTCTGCCTGGATATAAGGCCCACATGAATCACACTGGTTGCAGTGTGATATTACTGAAGCTCTCAGAAATGGTCAGTCTGCAAAAATCTGAGTGAGAGAGCAGAGACAGCTAGAGAAAGTTCACCACTCAAAATTAACTTGTACTTAAATTGAAGAGACCCAGGTCATAAGTGCTTAGATTCATTCAACTTTGACTAGAGGGATGGATTTCCAGGGTGGCCCACTGTGTGAAAGTCAGTTTGAGGATCAGAATTTATCCAGCTGGAAAAGGAATAAAGGAGCTAAGAATCACTTTCGATTGTTTGCTGAAGAATCTAATGTCTTCTTTAGGAACTGATTAAACTCTAACTGCAGAGAGCAATTTTCAGTCATTTTAAATGTTAAATGGGAGATCTTTTCTGTGGTTTAGAAAATACTTTGCCAACTGAAATAGTGTTGAGTGAATATTGTTTATAGTTTATGTGGTACAGTGAAAGTCTAAAACTTGAAATCTGGTCCGTGCGACTCTCTCAGCCATTCATTGGAAGTTCAAAGTTTTAAAGAAAGTTTTTGGTTTTTATGGGGATTGTAACATAATGAAAGGCCACAATGTAACATAATGAAAGGCTTTACTTAATGGAAGCATCTCAACAGAAAATTTAATTCTATTCAACATAATGTAAATATGTTACACCATTTCTTTTCTTTTTAGCAATATTCTTATAAATTTGTCATAAATTCTCCCAATTGCTTAAATATTTACAATTTCTCTCAATTCTACTTCTTAAAAATTCACAGTACCTAAACAGAACAGATTTTCATTGTCAGCACCCAGGCCAATATAATACAACCAGATGTAGTGAATATCACCTCCTGCCTTGCTTTAACCATGTACTGTCCAATAAGAAATATCAGTGCAGAAGTAGGCCATTTGACTCATCAAGCCTACACTGACAACAGTCCCAACCAGCCCCTGTTCCCATAACACAAAGTAACTACCCTGCTAATCTCCCTGATACCAAGGGGTAATTTAGCATGGCCAATCAACCCAACCCACACATCTTTGGACTGTGGGAGGAACACAGAGGAGCCAGAAGAAACCCACATAGACACGGGAAGAACATGCGAACAGACAGTCAACCAAGGCCAGAATAGAACCCGGGTCCCTGGCACTGTGAGGCAACAGTTCTAACCACTGCACCCACCAGCCTGTTCTGTATCTCGCCATATCAAAGCATTTAATTGCTCTGCCAATCATTTTTAAAAGTTTCATTCACGGGATGTGGATGTTGCTGGCTGAGCCAATGTTTGTTATCCATCCCTAAATGATTTAATTTGATTTATCACTGTCACATGCATTGGTATAAAGTGAAAAGCATTGATTCTTGCGTGCTATACAGACACGCAAGGAAGGAAATGAGACAGTGTAGAATGTAGTTACATTCATAACTAGGGTGTAGAGAAGAATCAACTTAATATCAGGTATGTCCATTCAAAAGTCTGACAGCAGCAGGGAAGAAGCTGTTCTTGAATCTATTGGTACATTACCTCAAACTTTTGTATCTTTTTCCCGATGGAAGAAGGTGGCAGAGAGAATGCTTGCGGTGTGTGGACTCCTTGTTTATGCTGGCTGCTTTTCAAAGGCAGTGGGAAGTGCAGATGGAGTCAATGGATGGGAGGCTGGTTTGCGTGATGGACTGGGCTTAGTTCGTAACCCTTTTTTTCTTGCGGTCCAGCTCAGAGCAGGAACCATACCAAGAAAGAATGCCCTTGAGCTAAATGGCTTACTTGGCCATTTCTGGGAGCAGTTCAAAGTCAATCCTATTGCTGTGTCCTACTTCTTGTGGCAAAATTAAATCATTTCACCCTCATCATTAAGGTGATTTCTTCCATCTTCTCCTGCCATACTGTAGATTGGTAAACATCGGCAAGTATATAGACTGCAATGAAGCAAAGAAACAGGTTAACATTATGTGCCTGTACGCCTACATAGAACACCAGTTTCCAAGGAAAAGCAACTAAAAATAATTGTGATGTTTCAGCTCTGCAATCAATATCACAAGTAACATAGAGTTGCCAAATTAATAAAAGAAACCATAACATCTACGTTAGAGGCAGAATCATGCAACGTACAATTTGGGAAGTAAGAGAAGGAAGGTCATGGTAAGCCATGCTCCTGTATGCTTTGGGGACATGAACAACCTTACATCAGGCATCTCAAAGCACTGGAGAATTGAAGCACTTGGGGCGGCACAGTTGCATTGTGTTCAGCACTGCTGCTTCACAGCGCCAAGGACGCGGGTTCGATTCCTGACTTGGGTCACTGTCTGTGTGGAGTTTGCACATTCTATGCATGTCTGCGTGGGTTTCCTCCAGGTGCTCCGGTTTCGTCTCACAGTCCAAAGGTGTGCAGGTTAGGTGGACTGGCCATGCTAAATTGCCCCTTAGGGGAACTAGTTAGGGTAAATGCATGGGGTTATAGACCTGGATGGGATTGTGGTTGGCAGACGTGGTGGGCCGAATGGCCTCCCTCTGCACTGTGGGATTCTGTGATAAATAATAAACATATGCTTGACATTAGGTGAGTAAAGGATGAGGGCGATTTTGGATACCCAGGCAAACTAAAGTTTGTTTATTAGTCACAAGGCCTACATTAACACTGCAATGAAGTTACTGTGAAATTCCCCTAGTTGCCACACTCCGGTGCCTGTTCGGGTCAATGCACCTAACCAGCACATCGTCCAGTCTGTGGGAGGGAACTGGGGCACCTGGGGGAAATCCACGCAGACATGGGGAGAATGTGCAAACTCCATGCAGACAGTGATCCAAGCTGGGAATCGAACCCAGGTTTCTGGCTCTGTGAACAGCAATGCTAACCACTGTGCCACTGTGCCAGCCAGAAAGCCATCCTAGTAAGGAAATTTAACCCCATGTTAAGTGAGTAGTGCCAGAGTTATACTGCTTACTGACATCACAGTCCATTCATGAGTTCTGCATCTGAGCGTTGAAAGCACATGCATTGAGAGCTCTCTCTGTTTAGGGGCTTGAAATTGCCAGTGACATTTCTAATATTTGGACTGGAATCGCTGTCACTGACTAACATATTTCCAATAAAACACCTGAAGTTAGTCGATCATCAAAACTTTCTAAGCTTGACTTCCACTATGGAATATAGATATGATAAGTTAATGGAACACCCAGCCAGTGTCACACCTCTTGCCTTTACAGTTTCTTTATATGTCGACATTTTTTTCGCCTGATTAATGCAGAAAAAAGGAATGAAGAGGTGATCTGACTTTTCAAAAGCTTTGTGAAGCCAAGAGGTGTAAGTTTATAGCAATCTCACACTGGGTTTTGCATGGGCATCAATCACACAAGGTGGTGCAAAGCCACTTTTTAAGAGTTCAGGAAGTCCACTAAGTCTTTTTAAAACGTTATCATTGTTACAATGTAACCGATGACAACTTTATATTGAATGTAATGCGCCCAATGGTAACAAGCTGTAAGGGTCAGCTGACCCAGTAAACCATGGAACCAATGACAGAATGATGTGATGGTCACCTGACCAGCTGACTCAATATAAATAAGAACCTGTTGGAAATTGTGGGGGAAGCTTGGATTGATCCAGCATGAGTCTCTAACTTTGGAGTAACTATGTTTCTTTATTAAACCCTTTCCTTGATTTATAAGTTGGAGTAAGCTTTGTTATTTTTTATTGTCTGCATTTGAAGAGTTCCTTCTGGGGGAACAATGATGATTGTGAAGGCCATGGGAAATCATTGATAGATCTACCTAGGAGTTTCATGGAGGTGTCTTATTAAAGGAATGGAGGCTCGCCCAATGATGGGATGTTTAAGCCTACAACTTTCCTCAAACTGGTGTTGTAGGTTCCTAGGTGGAGACTACCTGACTGTAAATCACAGGAGTGACTCTTCTTTTGGTGCACAATAAAGGGTGTTGGTAACAGGAAATTGGCATTTGGCAGAATTACATTAAATCATAGAATCACTACAGTGCAGAAGGAGGCCATTCAGCCCATCAAGTCTGCACCCAAGTCCTTTCCCCTTAATTCCACAAATTTACCCCGCTAATCCCTCTAAATTATGTATCCTGGGACACTAAGGGGCAATTTAGTATAGTCAATGCACCTAACCCACACATCTTTGGACTGTGGGAAGAAGCTAGAGGATCTGGAGGAAACCCACGCAGACACAGGGAGAATTTGCAAAGTCCACACAGGCAGTGGCCCAAGCCGGAAATCGGGCCCAGGTCCCTGAAGCTGTGAGGCAGCAGTGCTAACCACTGTGCCACCGTGCCACCCCAATATCAGGAGAAAGCCATGTTTTCCATCTTGAAAGATGTGCAGGCTGGATGGATTGGCCATGGTAAATGTGTGGGATTACAGAGACATGTTGGGGGAAATGTCCTAGGGAAGGTATTCTGCCAAAGAGAGTTGCTACAGAGTCAATGGGCCAAATGGCCTCCTTCTACACCGTAGGGATTCCATGATTCTAATATTTAAATCTGTCTGACTGCGGACCAGAGTTCCAAATAGCACTGTTACATCAGTGGGTGAAGTACCAGATGTATACAGCTATAATCCAGGTTTTCCAAATGGTACATTCCACTGTGGGGTTGCTGGTCTGGGACGATTATCTGTACTGTGATAGCACCCATAATAAGATGGGGGACTTACGAAGTGTACCACAGTCTGGCATTAATGCATATCTGAAACTACTTTGCATGAACAGAAAGCCAGAAGTGTGACAGAGTTAGTCGTGACCTCCTCCTGCAGCCATAACTGCACTGTTCCCACCCATTGATGCTTTGATACCAAAGCAGATCCGTGGGCTGAGGGAAATTTGTCAAGGAGAAAAGCCAGGGTCCGCCTGAAACAATGGGGAAGTATTGAACCTTACATTGCAACTCAAATTGTAAACAAAAATAATGCGTTAACAGGCAATTTTCCCTTTGCATTTTGAATAAAATAGGTGGCATTATGGCACACGGGCGACACAGTGGCAAAGTGGTTAGCACTGCTGCCTCACAGTGCCAGTGACCTGGGTTCCATTGAAGCGGTGGAGGCTACCTCGCTAAATATATTTAAGTCACGGGTAGATAGGTTTCTGACAGACAGGGGAATTAAGGGTTATGGGGAGAAAGCAGGAAAGTGGAACTGATCCACTTCAGATCAGCCATGATCTTATTGAATGGTGGGGCAGGCTCGAAGGGCTAGATGGCCTACACCTGCTCCTGTTTCTTATGTTCAATTCCCAGCTTGAATCACGGTCTGCGCAGAATCTGTACCTTCTCTCCATTGGTGCGTGGGTTTCCTCCAAGTGCTCCGGTTTCCTCCCACAGCCCGGAAAATATGCTGGTTGGGTGCATTGGTCATGCTAAATTCTCCCTCAGTGTACCCAAACAGGCGCCAGCATGTGGCAAGTAGGGGCTTTTCACAGTAACTTAATTGTAGTGTTAATGTAAGCCTACTTGTGACGCTAATAAAAAAAATTGGAATAAGACACCACATTGCCATTTTGTGCCTTATATTAAACAAGCCTTAATATGCACCAGTTAACTATCCATTAGTGACATGTTTTCTTGCCTGCTAGTTTTTGTAATTTGAGGGAGAGCATGTGAAGATTGTATATATTACATGTGTAAATTGATTAGGCTTTATAACATGATACTCATGGCCTGCAGCTCACCTGCTCACATACAGGCTAATGTGAAGGAAATATAGTTAAAATTAGGTGATTTACCAGAGGCCCAGCCTTTTCTGGATACAAATATGAAAACATTCCAACATTGAAGGTTTGTTGATGTGGAGATGCCGGTGTTGGACTGGGGTGAGCACAGTAAAAAGTCTCACAACACCAAGTTAAAATCCAATAGGTTTATTTACAATCACGAGCTTTCAGAGTGCTGTTCCTTCATCAGGTGACTCACCTGATGAAAGAGCAGCGCTCCAAAAGCTAGTGATTCCAAATAAATCTGTTGGACTTTAACCTGGTGTTGTGAGACTTCTTACAGAATACTTGTTATCAGACCTTGTACGAGTCAGTACTGAGTTTCTTAAGAATACTTTTTAAAACAAGGTGTTCTTCATGGTTGATGCAGTAAGCAACGGTTTAAACCTCCAAGTTTTATCACAAAATGAATTAAATGCTTCGGTGAACATGTAAAAGTGATTTTGTCTAATCCTCTCTCAGTTTTATAAATGGAACTACAACATTTTCAATGAAGCAAAAAAACTTGCATTTATATAGCGCTTTACACAAACATAATCTCGAAATGCCTTACAGCCAATGGGGTACTTTTTTTCAATTGTTGTCACTGTGATAATATAGGAAACAGGGCAGCCAATTTGCATACAATCTCGTACAAACAGCAATGTGCTTGTGATCGATTTGGTGTTTGAAATCTCCAACCCCTTACTCAACATACAAACATTTCTCCTTTGAAGGCTAAATGATCTGAATCGAGTGACTCTGTCACATCTTGATGTGAAGTTTGGGTTGAGTTTCCATATCTGTAAATCATCTCTTGCTAATACTGGCTGCAGTCATGACAAACAAGAGCCCCTCTATCACCATCACATGCTACAAATAATGGTTGATAAAGCACCTGTTCACTGGTCTCCAATGATGTGGAAAAGGGAACATCATAATTTGTTTTTTTAATGCTAATTGAGGGGCAAATATTGCCTAGGACACTGGGGATAACCCTACTCCTCTTCTTCAAAGTAGTCACGGTGCAGAAGGAGGCCATTCAGCCCATCGAGTTGGCACTGGTTCTCGAACAGAGCATCTTTCCCAGGTCCATAAGACTATAAGATATAGGAGCAGAATTAGGTCATTCGGCCCATTGAGTCTGCTCTGTCATTCTATCACGGCTGATATGTCCCCATTCTTCTGCCTTCTCCCTGTAACTGTTGATCCCCTTATTGATCAAGAACTTATCTATCCCTGTTTCAAAGACACAAAATGGCCTGGCTTCCACAGCCCTCTGTGGCAATGAGTTCCACAGATTCACCACCCTCTGGCTGAAGAAATGCATCCTCATCTCAGCTTCAGTGGAGCATCCCCTCACTTTGAGGTTGTGCCCTCGATTTCTAGTCTTTCTCACTAGTGGAAACTTCCTCTCCACATCAATTCTAGCTAGGTCCCTGCCTATCCCCATAACTCTGTGCATTCACCATGGCTAATCCACCTAAGCAACACATTTTTGGATATTAAAGACAACTTAGCATGGCCGGTCCACCTAACCCGTGCATGTTTGGGCTGTGGCAACAAACTGGAGCACTCGGAGGAAACCCATGCAGACACAGGAAGAACATGCAAATTCCACATAGTCACAAAAGGCTGGAATTGAATCTAGGTTCCTGGCACTTTGAGGCAGCAGTGCTAATCACTGATTTGATTTGATTCGATTTGTTATTGTCACATGTATTATTGCACAGTGAAAAGTATTGTTTCTTGCATGCTATACAGACAAAGCATACCATTCATAGAGAGGAAAAGAAGAGAGTGCAAAATGCAGAGTTACAGTCATAGTGCAAGGTAGGTCCATTCAAAAGCCTGATGGCAGCAGGGAAGAAGCTGATCTTGAGTTGGTCACTGTGCCACCATGCTGCCACCGGGATCTTTTACTTCCACTTGGGCAGATAGATGAGGCCTCAGTTTAACATCTCATCTGAAAGAGAGCATCTCTGATAGTCTCCATCATTATGCACAAGCATGTCAGCTTTGGTTTTTGTACTCAAAGCTTGGAGTGGGATTTGAATCTGGAATCTTGTGATTCAGAGGTGCCTATCCTACCACATGAGCCACATCCGATATTTCAATGGAACCAAAGGAAAACTCTTCATTTGTCAGGTGAAAAGTGCCACAGACTTTTATTTCCTCCTGAAGAAGCGGGTATTTTAAATTAATGCTAACTGTTGACAAGTCTCACACCTTAAGTGACTGATGACTTTTAAGAGGCATCTGGACAAATGCATGAATAGGATGGGAATAGAGGATATGGTCCTCGGAAGGAAAGGGGGCTTTAGTTCAGTTGGGCAGCATGGTCGGTGTAGGCTTGGAGGACTGAAGGTCCTGTTCCTGTGCTGTAATTTTCTTTGTTCTTTGTCAATATTTGCATTTGTTGTATCGAATTTTACATTGCCTCCAGGCACTGGAGAGGGAACAGAGAAGATTCACAGGAATGGTTCCAGGGCCAAGGAAGTGTAGCTATGAGCATAGATTGGAGAGATCGGGACTGTTTTCCTTGGAGAAAGGAAGGCTGAGCGGAGACTCGATAGAGCAATTCAAAATTCTGAGGATTATGGGCAGGGTAAATAGTGAGAAACTGTTCCCTCTCAAGGAAGCATCAAGGACAAAAGGGCATAGAATCAAAATAAGATGCAAAAGTAATAGGAGGAAAGGATTTATCACCCAGAGGGAGGGTGGAGCCTGGAAAGAACATCCTGAGGAGGTGGTGGAGACTGATTCGATTGAGGTATTCAAAATGAAATTGGATTGCTATTTGAGGAGAAGGAATGTGCAAGGTTATGAGGATAAGGCAGGGAAGTGGAACCAGGTGGAACACCCTTTCGGAGAATCAGTGCTGGCTCGATGGGCTGAATGGCCTCCTCCTGCACCAATAGACAAGTGCCTACTGTGTAGAAATGGTTGGTTTTCCTTAATTTTGATCTTTGCAAAATAAAATGTTAGCATTCTTCTAAAATTAGTTAAAATTTGTGAGAAATTATAGCATTGTCACTGTCCTGAGTATGTAATTTCTGAAATCAAAGTTCCACCTACAGCATTGCATATATGACATGGGTATATCCAGATTGTATTAAAAATTTATGTGTGCTGCAGTTTCTTTATCAACCTTTTTCCAAGATAAGTTCTTACGCACATGTCCATAATGAAGCCTGCCTGCACCGAGGTATCACAATGTAATTGCAGCATCCTGTTTGTGGTGGTGCTGTAGCCCCTCTACTTTGCACCTCTGGGTTCCTCAGTCTGTGTTGCAGAGAAAACCCGAATCTGCATCTAATTCTTCACCTCTGTTTCACAAGCTGCTCCACATTTGGTTGGAGTATCGTACAACAGTACAGACAGAATGTACAACTTTAAAGTGGGGATTGAATTCTGTCTGGATGCCCTGGTCACATTACACCCTGCCCTTTAAACTCCTCTCACTGAAAGATTATGTCTTTTCTCCCCACCGGGCATTGCCACAGAAGATTGGTAAGAATATTATAAAACATTAAGATGTCGCAAAAGCAAATTAAGCCAAATCTGGAAATTCTGATTAAAATCGATATTTCTCAGCAACCAACCAAGCTTTATCACTTGCTCTCTATGTAGATCTCTTTAGAAAATTTCTTCCAGCACCATACATCATTACATTCTAACAACTGGAGCAAGCAGAGAAACCCATGCGGACATGGGGAGAACATACAAGCTCCACACAGTCAGTGACCCAATCTGAGAATCGAACCCTGGTCCTTGGCGCTGTAAGGCGGCAGTGCTAACAACTGTGCCACTGTAGCACCCACTCCTTGTTTCTTCCCAGTTTTCTCAGGCTTTTACATAAGCATGACCATCACATTATTCCTGCTCCTATCTTCTATGTTTCTATAGGATTTGACTTTTGAGTTGGACAATTAGCCATGATCCTGATGAATGGCAGAGCAGGCTCGAAGGATGCAATGGTCCCCTTCTGCTCCTATCTTCTGCCAACTTGCAGATATCAGAGTTGAGGAAAAATTTCTTCACCCAGAGGGTGGTGTATGTGTGGAATTCACAACCACAGAAAGTAGTTGAGGCCAAAATATTGTGAGATTTGAAGAAGAAATTAGACATAATTCTTGTGGCTAAAGGGATCGAGGGATATGGGTGGAAGGGGGGAATCAAGATATTGAATTCGATGATCAGCCGTGATCAAAATTAATGGCAAAGCAGGCTCGAAGGGCTGAATGGCCTACCCTTGCTTCTAGTTTCTATGTAAAAGCTTGGGAAAACTGGGAAGAAACGTGGAGTGGGCGGCAGGGGGCACAGTAGTTAGCACTGCTGCCTCACAATGCCAGGGATCTGGATTTGATTCCTGGCTTGGGTCAATGTGTGGAGTTTGCATGTTCTCCCCGTGTCTGCATGGGTTTCCTCCTAGTGCTCTGGTTGTTAGAATGTAACTGGTGATAATATTGGACCTGTTGTAGTGTGACCAACGGAAACAAGCTGACCCAGTAAACCATATAACAAATGACAGAATAATGTGATGGTCATGTTTACGTAAAAGCTTGAGAAAACTGGGAAGAAACAAAGAGTGGGCGCTACAGTGGCACAGTTGTTAGCACTGCCACCTTTTGTGCCAAGGACCAGGGTTCGATTCTCGGATTGGGCACTGACTGTGTAGAGTTCGTATGTTCTCCCCGTGTCTGCATGGGTTTCCTCTGGTTGCTCCAGTTGTTAGAATGTAATCAGTGATAAGGTTGGATCTGTTGTAATGTGACCAATGGTAACAAGCTGTAATGGTCAGCTGAATCAGTAAACTATATAACCAATGACAGAATGATGAGATGATCAGCTGGCCAGCTGATTCAGTATAAATTAGAACGTGTTGAGAATTGTGGGGAGCTTGGAATGGCTCAGGGTGGAGTAATGAAGTTTCATTATAAACCTTTTCTTTGATTTTTGACTTGGAGTAAGTTTTGTTATATTTTCATTGCCTACATTTGAAGAGTTCTTTCTGGATGAACGCTGGTTTCCTCTCACAGTCCAAAAGATGTACTGGTTAGAGGGACTGGCTGTGTGGTGTACCCAAACAGGTGCTGGAGTGTGGCAACTAGGGGACCTTCACAGTAACTTCATTGCATTGTTAATGTAAGCCTGTTTGTGACCCTACTAAATAAAACTTAAAAAAAGTATCATCTGCAGCAAAAAGATACTTTGGTGTTTTGATAGAGTTGAACATTTCTGAAAGTGTTTTGAATTTATTTTACAGGATGCCTGGCTTTCTCTTTAACCTATGTGCTATATAAGAAACTGATGTGTATTTGCAAGTGCTGAAAATACATTGATACATGTTTCAACATTTTCAGAAAGACAATGCAGCACGTTATTTTAGACTTCTCACATTCATAATCGCAGAATAGAATAGAATCCCAACAGCGCAGAAGGAGGCCATTTGGCCCATTGAGTCTGTACCGATCACAATCCCACTGAAGCCCTATCCCCATAACCCCATGCATTTACCTTAGCTAGTTCCCCTGCCACTTAGGGTCAATTTAGCATAATCTATTCACATGCTCCACACACCTTTGGAGTATGGAAGGAAACGGTGGGGGGAACCCACACAGACACAGGGACAATGTGCAAACTCCACCTAGACAGTGACTCAAGTTGGGAATTGAACCAAGGTTCCTGATGCAATGAGGCATCTCTGTGCTGCCTGCACTATGTGAAGGAAAGTGATGCACTGGGTGGCATTTAATGAGGGCAACAGAGTGGTAGTGAAGTTTTGTGCACCAGTTGCAGAACTGATGGTAGGCTGTGTCACTGCTGCTAGGAAGCTTGACACAGTTATGGGGCAATCAAGCACCTACCTCAAATTAAGAACCAGGCAGGGGAGGTATCTCACTCCTGAGATCTACTGGCCAGCTGGCAGCTGTCCCGTATTGCCAGCGCCAGCAGAGGCAGTGGCCGCCGCCGGTATTACAGCTTGGCTCGCAGGAGGGATCAACCATGGATCCCCGGATGTAGGTGAGGGTGGACAGCAAGGGGAGCAGGTCGGGAACAAGGCCTGCGGGTTGGTTTTCAGACTGGGTTCCCTCCTCCAGATGCCGAGTCCTTTGATTAGGCACAGAATTAACAAGGCCGCTGAAAATTGCGGATGACCATCCCTGATGACACCACACCATAGGTGGTGGGATTTTTTTCATTGAATCATTCATGGAGTGTGGGTGTCACTGGCTGGGCCAGCATCTATTGCCCATCTCTGAGGTCATTTAAGAGTCAACCACATTGCTGTGGCCCTGGATTCACATGTAGGCCAGACCAGGCAAGGATGACAGATTTCCTTCTCTTAAGGGCATTAATGAACCAGCTGGGCTTTCATGACCATCGGTAATTGTTTTTTGGTTAACATTGAACCTTTAATTCCAGATATTTATTGAATTCAAATTTCACCATCTGCCATGGTGGGATTTGAACTTGGGTTGTCAGAGCATTACTCTGGGCCTCTGGATTAATAGTCCAGTGACAATACCATTACGTCACCATCTCTCTTAAGGGATGAGGGATGTGGCCCTTAAGTGACCACATATGGGCCTGAATGGTCTCTTGGCAGGAAGGTCACACTCCATCCTTTACAAAGGGTTGTGAATCTGTGGAATTCCCTGCCCAGTGAAGCAGTTGAGGCTACCTCATCGAATGCTTTTAAGGCAAGGATAGATAAATTTTTGAGCAGTAAAGGAATTAAGGGTTATGGTGAGCGGGCGGGTAAGTGGAGCCGAGTCCACGAAAAAGATTAGCCTTGATCTTATGGAATGGCAGAGCAGGTTGGAGGGACCAGATGGCCTTCCCCTGCTCCTAGTTCTTACGTTCTTTCCACCCTGAGCTTGATCAGGGTGCTGTCTGGTAAGCAGTGGGAGTTCTACCATCTGCCCCCCCATCTCTGAATTGCCCAAGAAGGGGGAAAGAGGTTCATTAAATTCTCACCAAGTTTCAAAGAATATGTGAAATTGGGTTTGTGAGGTTCAATGATAATTTTGAGAGCAATTACATGGCTGATACAGTACCATGTGATTATGAGATCATCAAACGTGCGTCACATAATTAGCTCCACATTTCCGATCTGCAATACCTCCTCCAGAAATCAAAGGGCAGCGATTCCGCTTGTTGAATTCTTTGAGAATATTTTCGCTTTAATAGTGATGGCATCTCCTGGGAACTGGCTTGGCAGACTGAGCCCAGCATGTACTTACATGGCTGGAATAGGACTGTTAGAGAAACATTCTGGGTTAATTAATGTCTCTGCCCATGCCAATTCAGCTCCCCTCACACTGCTGTGATCTGCAGCCCGTCCCTTCCACGATGCCAGCGTTATTCAACATTCATAGGGAAGTTGGTTTAAAAATAAAAATCACAGAGAAACAAATGTGTGAATATTTATAAAATGTCGTTGCAGCTGTTTGATTTAAGACCGTTTTCAGGCAATGAACCACAATTGATTCCTGATGGCTTTGTTACTCTGGGGAGTTCTGCAAATACATTTTACTGGTGGGATTGTGGGGCAGCCTTGGCTAAGTTGGTAGCACCACTGCCTCAGTCAGAAGGCTGAGACTTCAAAGTAGCAGTGGACGATTCAAAACTGACAGTCCAGTTCAGCACTGAGGGGGGCGTTCTGCCTTGTCGGAGGAACTGACTTTTAGAGGGAAGCGTTAAACTGACACCCCTCCCAGATGGACATATAAGATCCCCTGGCGCTCTTGGAAAAGCATGCAGCGTTGTCCTGACTGATATTCGTCCTTTAACCAACATCGCAGAGATAGATTACCTGGTCTTTGTCACATTGCTGTTTGTGGGAGCTTGCTGCGTGTAAATTGGCTGCTGCAAATCCTACACTGCAACCGTCATTACACTTCAAGAAGCATTGCCATTGACTAAAAAGGGTGTAGAGACATCCGGTGGTTGTGAAAAGTGCTAGTTTTTCTCCAGTTAGTAGGCACATGAAGGGCTGAGTCATGATGGGCTGATGGGGTGGCAAGGTGGCACAGTGATTAGCAGTGCCAGGGACCTGGGTTCAATTCCCAGCTTGGGTCATTGTCTGTTTGTGGAGTTTGCGTGTTTTCCCCATGTCTGCATGAATTTCCTCCAAGTGCTCTGATTTCCTCCCACACTCCAAAGACGTGCTGGTTAGGTGCATTAACCAAGCTAAATTCTCCTTCAGTGTATTCAAACAGGTGCCGGAATGTGGTGACTAGGTGATTTTTCGCAGTAACTTCATTGCAGTGTGAAAGTAAGCCTACTTTGCGACTAATAAATGAACTTTAACTTTACTTTTCTGTCATGTAACCACTCTATGTTTTACTGAATATTTTTTCATTTGTGGAACATGGGCATCGCTGGCTGGCCAGCTTTTATTATCCATCTCTAGTTGCCCTAGAACTGAGTGACTTGTTAGACCGTTTCAGAAGACAGTTGAGAGTGAACCACATTGCTGTGGCTCTGGAATCCATGTAGGTCAGACCAGGTCAGGACAGCAGATTTCCTTCCCTAAAGGACATTAGTGAATCAGATGTGTTTTTCCGGCAATCGGCAATGGTTTCATGGCTCATCAATAGATTCTTAATTCCAGATTTTCTTTTATTGAATTCAAATTCCATCATCTGCTGTGGCAGGATTCAAACCAGGGTCCCTAGAACATTAGCTGAGTTTCTGGTCTAGCAATAATACCACTCGGCCATCATTTGTCTTAATGCAGGTCTTTCTTTGACATGTGGACTAGTGTTTCTGTGGAAATAATGGATGATTATGTGAATGTACTTTGTGGATTATGTGGATGTTCTCTGAAGAGAATTTGTGATTGGCTGAAGTATACGGTTCACATTCCAACAGGCACACAATAATATCTTATGATGTTCCAGATTACAATATCAGCCAGAAAATGTACAAAGTGGATTGAGGATGTAGGTCTGGCAAGTAGTCCTCACTGACATGCTAAACTTGTCCATCATTTGGCTCGAACGCTGGGTACAAATCAAAGTTCTATGGTAGCATGCCCATTAATTAAAAACATATTAGATCTGAGAAACCATCTTATTTGATGACCTCAACACATGACGGTTATGTACCAGCCTTGAAACCATGTCAGCAGATGTAAAATTATTAGCGCTAGATGTCTATTATCGTAAGTCGTCTGAGAAACAAAAGTTGGTTAAAAAGGCACTTCAGAAATGTTGGACCCAGAGGGGTTCAAACATTTACAATGTGGCAGATTAACTCAAAGTGCTTTTTCTTAAGATCAAACTTTTGCAAAAGATGTACAATGAATGCACTATTTTGGCAGGGACCATTGCGTGTCAAATAAAAATGAAAGAATTGTTGCAAATTAAAGAGAAACCTTAAAAAATAATCAACTTCAGTGGTTTCCACAAAATTTGAACGGAAGTTTGAAATTCAATTCTTGCATGGGGGGGAAAAAAATGTAGAGATTCAGTTGAGCATTTTCTTCTGTTTGTTTCATGTTATATGATTTACTTTGCAAACACATTAAGTGTTTTGTACATTATTGCAGTAGTGAAACTTCAAAGTGGTCTTCCCTGAGACAAATTTCAATTCACACTGGCTGCTTAGCTGCTCCTGTGGATGAATTTATAGGCTTTCAAGTCCCATGTTCGCATGATTGTACCCTGGTAGTGCTCACGTTAGGGTGGCAGGGTGGAGAAGTGATTAGCACTACTGCCTCACAGTGCCAGAGACCTGGGTTTGATTCTCGGCTTGGGTCACAGTCTGTGTGGAGTTTGCACGTTCTTCACATGTCTGTGTGGGTTTCCTCCAGGTGCTCTGGTTTCCTCTCTCGTTCTGAAAGACATGCTGGTTAGGCGCATTGACCTGAACAGGCACCGACTGTGGCGAATAGGGGAATTTCACACTAACTTCATTGCAATGTTAATGTAAGCCTTACTTGTGATGAATAAATAAACGTTAACTTTAACTTTAGTTTGCCAGTGCTGGCATTGGGACTGTGGGACTGGGTCACGGAGCTAGATCAAGGTAGTACAGTAGCATAGTGGTTAGCACTGCTGCCTCACAGTGCTAGAGACCTGGGTTTGATTTCCAGCTTGGGTCACTGTCTGTGTCGAGTCTGCACATTCTCCACTTGTCTGCGTGGGTTTCATAGAACATAGAACACTACAGCACAAACAGGCCCTTCGGCCCACAAGTTGCGCCGATCACATCATCACCTACCAACCTACAGACCTATCTATAACCCTCAATCTCATTAAACCCCATATACTCATCCAGAAGTCTTTTAAAAGACCCCAGCGAGTTCGCCTCCACCACCACTGACGGCAGCCGATTCCATTCACTCACCACCCTCTGAGTGAAAAACTTACCCCTAACATCACTTCTGAACCTCCCTCCCCGCACCTTAAATCTGTGTCCTCTCGTAGCGACCATTTCAAACCGGGGAAATAGCCTCTGAGAGTCCACCCTATCTATTCCTCTCAACATTTTGTAAACTTCTATCAGGTCGCCTCTCAACCTTCGTCTCTCCAGGGAAAAGAGTCCCAGCTCCCTCAACCTAACTTCATAAGGCATGCCTCCCAGTCCAGGCAACATCCTTGTAAATCTCCTCTGCACCCTTTCAATAGCTTCTACATCTTTCCTATAGTGAGGCGACCAGAACTGCGCACAATACTCCAAATGAGGCCTGACAAGGGTCTTATAAAGTTCCAGCATTACCTCCCGACTCCTAAACTCAATCCCTCGATTAATGAAGGCCAGTACACCATACGCCTTCTTGACCACCTCCTCCACCTGCGAGGCCGATTTAAGAGTCCTGTGGACCCGGACCCCAAGATCCTTCTGCTCCTCAACACTACTCAGACTTCTGCCCTTGATAGTGTACTCGTTCATCCCGTTGGTTCTGCCAAAATGGACGACTACACATTTATCCGCGTTGAAGTCCATCTGCCACTTCTCCGCCCAGTCCTGCATCCTATCTATGTCCTGCTGCAACTTTTGCCATCCTTCCAGATCATCCACAACACCACCGACCTTTGTGTCATCAGCGAACTTACTTACCCATCCCTCCACTTCCTCATCCAGGTCATTTATGAAAATGACAAACAACAAGGGTCCCAGAACAGATCCTTGAGGCACTCCGCTGGTGACTGACCTCCATTCAGAAAAAGCCCCATCCACAACCACTCTCTGCCTTCTGCAGGCAAGCCAGTTCTGGATCCACAAGGCCAAAGGCCCTTGGATCCCATGCCCTCTCACCTTCTCAAGAAGTCTTGCATGGGGGACCTTATCAAACGCCTTGCTGAAGTCCATGTACACTACGTCCACGGCACTTCCTTCGTCAATGTGTTCAGTCACATTATCGAAGAACTCAACTAGGCTTGTAAGGCACGACCTGCCCTTGACAAATCCACGCTGACTATTCCTGATCATGTCAAACCTCTCCAAATGTTCGTAAATCTTGTCCCTCAGAAGCCTCTCCATCAGCTTACCAACCACTGAGGTCAGACTCACCGGTCGGTAATTTCCCGGGCTATCTCTGTTCCCTTTCTTAAAAATAGGAACTACATCTGCAATCCTCCAATCCTCTGGAACCTCTCCCGTCTCCATTGACGACGCAAAGATCATCGCCAGGGGCTCTGCAATCTCTTCCCTCGCCTCCCACAGTATCCTGGGGTACATCCCATCTGGTCCCGGCGACTTATCTACCTTGATAGAATTCAAAAGTTCCAACACATCCTCCTCCTTAATATTCACGTACTCAATCCTTTCCATCTGCTGCAAATCCATAACAAAATCTCCCAGATCGGCTTCCACCGTGAATACTGAGGCGAAGTACTCGTTAAGCACCTCCGCCATTTCTTCTGGTTCCACACAAACCTTTCCCCCCTCACCTTTTATAGGTCCTATCCCTTCTCTTCTTATCCTTTTACCTTTCACATATTTATAGAAGGCCTTGGGATTCTCCTTAATCTTACCCGCCAAGGTCTTCTCATGACCCCTTCTGGCTCTCCTAATTTCCCTTTTAAGTTCCCTCCTACAGTCCTTATACTCCTCAAGATCTTTAACATCTCCTAATTCCCTGAACCTCTTGTACACCTTCCTTTTCTTCCTGACTAGGTTCAACACATCCTTTGTGCACCACGGTTCCCTCGACCCACCAAAACCCCCTCGTCTCATCGGAACGTTGTCATTCAGAGCTCCAGACACACATTCCTTGAATATCTGCCACCTTCCTTCGGTACTTTTCCCTAAGAACGCCTCCTTCCAGTTTATTTGTCCAAGTAACTTCCTGACTTCTTCGTATCTCCCCTTACCCCAGACAAACACCTTCCTAGCCTGCCTGATCCTATCTCGTTCCAACGCAATTGTGAAGGAGATAGAATTATGGTCACCATATCCAAGATGCTCTCCTACCGAAAGATCCATCACCTGCCCTGGTTCATTTGCCAGTACCAGGTCAAGTACAGCCTCTCCCCTCGTAGGCTTGTCCACATACTGCGTCAGGAAACCTTCCTGAACACACCTAACAAACTCCTCCCCATCTATACCCCTTACCCTAGGGATATTCCAGTCGATGTTTGGGAAATTGAAGTCTCCCATCACGACAACTCTGTTATTAAAACATCTCTCCAGAATCTGTTTCCCTATTTGCACTTCAACTTCCCTGTCACTATTGGGCGGCCTATAGATTACACCCAGCAAAGTTTTTGACCCTTTGCTGTTCCTAACTTCCACCCACAGAGATTCTGTAGACAATCCCTCCACGACATCCTCTTTCTCTGTAGCCATGACACTATCCCTGATCAACAGTGCCACGCCACCACCCCTTCTGCCACCCTCCCTGTCCTTCCTGAAGCACCTGAAGCCTGGCACCTGAAGTACCCAGTCCTGTCCCTGAGACATCCAAGTCTCCGTAATGGCCACCACATCACAATCCCAAACAGCTATCCACGCCCTAAGCTCATCTACCTTATTCACTATACTCCTTGCATTAAAATATATACACTTCAGCCCCTCAGTCTGGGCATTTCCCATCTCCACCACCTGTCTAACCTCCCTCCCATACTGCCTGCGGTCCTCCCCTACCTGGGAGCGAACCTCCTCCGTCCCAGTTTCCCCATCACAGTTCCCTCCCCCCATCCTTTCTAGTTTAAAGTCCCCCCGGTAGCCTTAGCCAGTCTTCCCGCCAAGATACTAGTTCCCCTGGTATTTAAGTGCCACCCGTCCCTACTATAGAGGTCCCACCTACCCCTAAAGAGGTCCCAGTGATCTAGGAACCGAAATCCCTGCCCTCTACACCAGTCCCTCAGCCACGCATTCACCCTCCACCTCATTTCATTTCTTCCCTCATTCTCCCTTGGCACAGGCAGCAATCCTGAGATTACTACCTTTGCTTTTCTCTTCCTCAGCTGCCTACCCAGTTCCCTATAGTCCCTTTTCACGAGTGCCTCCCTCTTCTTACCTACATCAGTAGTACCTATATGTACTACTACCTCCGGTTCCTCACCCTCCCCTTTCAGGATGTCTGGGACCCGCCCAGAGACATCCCGGATCCCAGCCCCAGGGAGACACACCACCATCCGCGACTCCCTTCTACGTCCACAAAAACGCCTGTCCGCCCCCCTCACTGTGGAGTCCCCTATTAATACTACCTTTCTGCTTCCCTTTTTGATTTTTTTAAGGGTTTCCTCTGGGTGCCCCGGTTTCCTCCCAAAAGATGTGCTGGTTAGGTGCATTGGCCACACTAAATTCTCCCTTAGTGTACCCGAACAAGCTCTGGGATATGGTAACTGGTGGATTTTCACAGTAACTTCTTTGCAGTGTTAATGTAAGCCTACTTGCGACACTAATAAATAAACTTAATAAGTTAAACTAGATGCACTGTAAATATTATGCTTGCACATATTACCAGCATTTAGGGTGGGACTTTTCAGTCGCACTTGCCCTAAATCTGGAAAATCCCACCTGAGGCCAATGGACCTTCTTGAATGTCTCGATTTAACTGCAGCCAATGCATCCGTGTGTGTGTGTGTGTGTGTGTGTGTGTGTAGCTTAATTTGCAAATCACTTAAAATCTGTGCCTTCTCATTCTCAATCCTTTTTATGAACAGGAACAGTTTCTCTCTATCTACTGTCCAGCCCCCTCATAACACAGGGCGCAGTGGCACAGTGGTTAGCACTGCTGCCTCACAGCTCCAGGGACCTGAATTTGATTCCTGGCTTGGGTCACTGTTTGTGTGGAGTTTGCACATCCCCTGTGTGGGTGTCCGCCGGGTGCCCTTACAATGACTAAACAAGTATCTGTAATGATGGCAATGGGAAAGCAGGAATATGCGGGCTGAATAGCCAGTTAATACCATTTCTTAATAAGATAGCCCTGGTATTCGTCCTGGTCGAGAGATGCCTGCATTTAAAAGGAATTGCTGATCACAAATGTTTTGTATCGTCATTTGAAAATGTTCTCCAAACTCCCTGCCAAGCTTGGTGATGACTGTGGGGAGGTTCCATCTCTGTGTTTTCACTGGAGCATGTTTTGAAAAGGCAGTTCTCCATCCAGCGTGCAGCAACTGCAGGGAACCAGCACTAGTACCTCTAATGCTAGAGATCCTTTATACAGAAAAAAATCTCTTTTATGAATCTCACACTGCTACATCCGAGACATTGAAATCCAATTTCCAATCACAGAATTGTTAAGGCCATTCAGACCATCTTGTTGCACTGGCTGTCCAAATAAGTATTTTGACTTAGTGCCATTCCTCTGCCTCTTCCCCCCACCCCTGCACATTGTTTTATTCAACTAATCACCCAACATCTTCTTGAATGCCTTGATGAACTTGCAGCCGGTGCATCCCAGACCTGGTCACCCGATGCGTATGAAAAAGCTTAATTTGCAAATCACTTAGAATCTGTACCTTCTCATTCTCAATCCTTTTTATGAACAGAAACAGTTTCTCCCTATCTACTGTCCAGCCCCCTCGTAACACGGGGTGTAGTGGCACAGTGGTTAGCACAGCTGCCTCACAGCTCCAGGGACCTGAGTTTGATTCCTGACTTGGGTCACTGTTTGTGTGGAGTTTGCACATTCTCTGCGTGGGTGTCCTCCGGGTGCTCTGGTTTCCTCCCATAATCCAAAGAAGTATGGATTAGATGCATTGGCCATGCTAAATTGCCCCTTAGTGTCCTGGGATGTGTAGGTTAGAGGGATTAGCGGGTAAATCTCTGGGGATAGGGCCTGGGTGGGACTGTTGTCGGTGCAGACTCGATGGGCCAAATGGCCTTCTTTTGTACTGTAGGATTCTATGATTTTGAACAACTATATCAGATCTCTTCAGTCTTTTTCTCTCCAAGGAGTCCAGATTCAATCTTTTCTCATAACTGAAGTTTCGCATCCCAGTCTTGTCTATCTTTTCTATACTCTCTCTAACATGGATCTATTCTGTTTATGACCCTCTGGATGCTGGGGGAGTAAGATGGAGGAGGGCAATGAATCACTAATGTCCTTCTTGCTGCAACATTTGTTACCCAGAGGTTTTCTCCATTGCCAGATATGCTGAGGAGAAGCCAGCAGTCGGGTTATACGTACAAGGTCGCATTCCTTAGGAAAATGAAGGCATCTGGCCCATTATCAAACAGCAGTGGATGTGTCAGCAAGTACATGGGGTTAACAAGCCACTCAATATCCATAATGAGGAGACAAGCCGCCACCTTTCAATGCTTGTTGACTCCATCACACTGCCTCTGGGAATGCACTCAAGAGAACATCGGAACACACAAACCAGGGGCAGGGGCTAGGCCACTCGGTCCCTCGAGCCTGCTCTGCCATTCAATAAGATCACGGCTGATTTAATTTTAATCTCAACTTCACCTTCCAGCCCATCCCTGAGCTTTCAAGAATCTATCTACCCCTGCCTTAAAGATATTCAAAGACCCTGCCTTTTGAGGAAAAGAGTTCCAAAGTCTCACAACCCTAAGAGAGAAAAAAGATCCTCACCTCTGTCCGAAATGGGCAATCCCTTATTTTTAAACAGTGCCACCTAGTTCTTCATTCTCCGCAAGAGGAAAATAGTTTTTACATATTAACCTGCTCAATGCCTTCTCAGCAGCACTACACTAACTTCTAGAGAACACATTAAGAAGGTTCATGGAAGTCGTACAGTGCAGAAGGAGGCCATTCGGCCCATCAAGTCTCTGATGGAGCAGCCCATCCAGAACCTATTCCAGTAAACCCATGTTTATGCCCTGTTAATTCACCTCACCTACACAACTTTGGACACGAAGGGGCAATTTAGCATGGCCAATCTCCCTAACCTACACATCTTTGGACCCTAAGGGGCAATTTACCATGGCCGATCCAACTAGCCTACACATTTTTGGAGTGTGGGAGGAAACCCACGGGGTGAATGTACAAATTCCACTCAGTCAGTTACCCAAATCTGGAAGTGAACCTGTGTCCCTGGCATCGTGAGGCGGCAGTGCTAACCACTGCACCACCTTGTCATCAAGGCAATGCGCTGAAGCAAAGAGCAAACTCATACACATACGCTCATCACCTTAAATACTCTAAATTTGGTTGCAACCTTGTTCTACCATGTCTAGAGCGAGTACTCCTGTGGTGATGGCTCAGATAGAGTATGGTCAATAGCATGGACTTAATGGACTGAATGGCTTGTGTCTCTGTGCTCAATAGCATGTAACTATGTAATGCTATGTGAAGTAGATGGTATTAACATATCAAAGGAATGCTCATTAAGGTAGGGCAGATCCCAGTAAGGATATTAGGGAATTGTATTATCACCTATGAAAATATAATTTATATGTCTTATGCAAGAAAATAAAGTTCTTCCACCAAATGGGGCAGCACTGTGGGGTTAGCACTGCTGCCTTGCAGTGCCAGGGACTCGGGTTTGATTACCAGCATGGGTAACTGCCTGTGCGGAGTTTACACATTCTCCCTGTGTCTGCGTGGGTTTCATCTGGATGCTCGGTTTCCTCCCACAGTCCAAAGATGTGCAGGATAGATGGATTGGCCATGCTAAATTGCCGATCGTGTCCAAGGATGTGCGGGTGAGGTAGATCGGCCATGCTAAATTGCCTCTTGGTGTCCTAAGGTGTGTGGGGTTTGGGGGATTAGTGGGGTAAATAGATGGGGTTGTAGGAATAGGGCAGGGGGGTGGTCTGGGTAAGATGTTCTGTCAGAGAGTTGGTGCAGACCTGATGGGCTGAATGGCCTCTTGATACACTGTCGGAATTGTATGATTCTACAGAATATCTAAGGGCATTTTAGCTGGGCCTGAAAAATTGTTCATTCAGCATTTTCCTGTCCCTTTGGATCAGCAGCTGATTTTGTGACCCTGAATTGTCCATTCCATAAATAATCCCATTAGAAAGAAGACTTACTTGTCTTGAATAGATAGGAAACTTGGGACAGGCAATCCAATATTGTCCCTTCCATATTGTCGACAGGAATTTAAATTACCCTGGCTGTGCCAAACACAATATGGTCAGAGATCCAGAAATTAAATCACAAAGTACTCAACAAATCAGGGTGGGAGAAACAGCTGGCGTTTCTGGGCGATGATCTTTCTAGCAGCTTCTATTTGTATTTTATATTTCTAGCTTCCATGTTATTTTGTTCGTGTGTTCGGTGTAACTAATTTGACTCCACATTTAAGATCAGAATCCCTTGTTCGATCAGTGTAGATTGGACATGGCTAGGTGAAAAATGTCTTCCATGAACATTCAAGGTATGAGTGAGAAGACCAAAAGAGAACTGGGCCACTCGGCCCGTTGAGTCTGCTCTACCATTGTTGATCATTGTTGATATGGCTGAAGATTTCCAGCACCAGAGATGGCAATACATTAGTGGTTTATTGGAGCTTGAAGACATACATAACTACACCTTTCCCTTCTTTTCTTTTCATGTTGTCACAAACTTGCTTGGGATATGCAGTGGGACCCATTGCGAGTGAGCATGGAAAACTTGCCATTCCAATCAAAACGCCATTGGCACAGGAAAAACCCAGCCGGAAAAGAGGACGGAAGATCTTGACCGATGATGAGAATGGCGAGAGCATCATTTTAAGGAGGTTGGAACAAGGTGGCATCTTTCAGATTGATGGCCGAGATCTTTAAAATTATGAAGGTACTTTCATAGAAGAATCACAGAACCCCTCCAGTGCAGAAGGAGGCCATTTGGCCCATTAAACAAGCACTGACAACAATCCTACCCAGGTCCTATCCCCATAATCAAACGTAATTACCCCGCTACTTCCCCTAACCTATGTACTTTTGGACAGTAAGGGGCAACTTAGTATGGCCAATCCACCTAACCTACACATCTTTGGACAGTAAGGGGCAACTTAGCATGGCCAATCCACCTAGCCTACACATCTTTGGACACTTTAGCATGGCAATCCACCTAACCTGTGCATCTTGGGACATTAAAGGGTGATTTAGCATGGCAAATCAATCTAACTTACATGTATTTGGCGTGTGGGAGGAAACTTGAGCCCCCAGAGGAAACCCATGCAGACATGGGGAGAATGTGTAAACTCCACAAAGAAAGTCACCTGAGGCCAGAATTGAATCCAGGTTCCTTGTACTGAGGCAGCAGTACTAACCACTGTGCACCCGCAAAGATAGTTCCATGGTCACCACTACTGGCTGTCAATTCCAGATTTATTAATTGAATTTAAATTCCACCAGATGCTGTGCTGGGTTTTGAACACTATCCCCAGCGGTAAGCCTGGGCTTCTAGATTGCTAGTACAGTGACACTACCATTCTGCCACCATCCCTTCATAGAATAGAAAATAGAGAAAATGTTAGGCTTGTGAAAAGGA
Source organism: Carcharhinus amblyrhynchos (assembly GCF_965287045.1). Lineage (NCBI taxonomy): Eukaryota > Metazoa > Chordata > Chondrichthyes > Carcharhiniformes > Carcharhinidae > Carcharhinus > Carcharhinus amblyrhynchos. The sequence goes on along the minus strand of NC_137335.1, from coordinate 11,747,917 downwards.
TCCCTAGGAGTTATAAATATGTGATTGTCACTAATAAGCCACATTTCTGATATTACAACTGTAATTTCATGTCAGAAAAAGAAAATATTTCACTAGCAGTCAAAAGCTTTGGAATGTCCCGAGGTCATAAAAAGTGCTCTTTGAAGGCAAGTCTCTTACTGTTATGTCTGTGGGTGGCACGGAGGCACAGTGGTTAGCACTGCTGCCTTACAGTGCCCGGGACCTGAGTTCGATTCCCGGCTTGGGTTGCGGTCTGTGTGAAGTTTGCATGTTCTCCCCGTGTGCGCGTGGGTTTTCTCCGGGTGCTCCGCTTTTCTCCCACAGTCCAAAGATGTGAATTGGCCGTGATAAGTTGTCCCTTAGGGTCAGGGGTAAATACGTGGAGTGACGGGGATTGAGCCTGGGTGTGATTGTGGTCCGTGCAGGCTCGCTGGGCCGAACAGCCGCCTCCTGCACTGTAGGATTCCATGATCTGCCATTAATATTCTTCATGTTGAATACTTACTGGAATTGTTTGCATTTAAGGAAAAGCTAAATGAGTGCACGAGGAAGAAAGGAACAGATGGATAGGATTGCAGTTCACTAATGCCCTTTAGGAAGGAAATCTGCCTTCCTTATCTGATCTGGCCTACATGTGACTCTGGAGCAACAGCAATGTGGTTGACTCTCAACTGCTCATGGGCAATAGGGATGGGCAATAAATGCTGGCCAGCCAGCGATGCCCATGTCCCATGAGTGAATTTTAAAAAAAGGCTCATATGGGATAGACAACTTGTGCCACATAGTCTGTTTCTGTCAGTAAATTCTAAGTCACTCTGCATTTTATGTATTGCCATATTGTCAATGAATACTCAGGTTAATAACATGCTGACATTGGTAGACGGGGAAGAAGGGTGGCACAGTAGTGAGCAGTGCTGCTTCACAATGCCAGTGATCCAGGTTCAATACTGGCCTTGGGTCACATGTCTGCGTGGGTTTCCTCTGGGTGCTTGGGTTTCCTCCCACAGTCCAAAGATATGCAGGTTAGGTTAATTGGCCATGCTAAATTGACCCTTAGTATTAGGGAGAATTAGCAGGGTAAAAATGTGGGGTTATGGGGTAGGGCCTGGGTAGGATTGTGGTTGGTGAGCTGAATGATCTCCTTCTGCACTGTAGCGATTCTATCTGTTCAAACACTGGTTTGATATATGTGCCTTTTGTAATGTTTGCTTAAATGAGCAACTGAATGATAGCAATAATTATTTTTATTTGCTCATGGGGTGCGGGCATTGCTGACTGGGCCAGCATTTATTGCCCATCCCTGAATGTGTTTGAGAGTCAAAATGTTGCCATAGATCTGGAGTCAGATGCAGCTCAGATCAGGTAAAAATGGCAGATTTCCTTCCCTAAAGGACATTTGTAAACCAGGTGGATTTTTACAACAATTGACAATGAGTTTCATGGTCATCAGTAGATTTTTGATTCCAGATTGCAACTGAATTGAAATTTCACTATCTACCATAGAATCCCTATAATGATGAGAGGTATTGATCAAGTTGATTCTTGGAGGCTTTTTCCCAGGGCTGAAATGGTTGCCATAAGAGGACACAGGTTTAAGGTGCTGGGGACTAGGTACAGAGGAGATGTCAGGGGTATGTTTTTCACTCAGAGGGTGGTGGGTGCATGGAATCGGCTACCAGTAGTGGTGGACGTGGATTCAATGGGGTCTTTTAAGAGATTTTTGGATAAGTACATGGAACTTAATAAGATAGAGATTTATAAGTATGCCTAGTAGGTAAGGACATGTTCGGCGCAAGTTGTGGGCCGAAGGGCCTGTTTGTGCTCTAGTTTTTCTATGTTTCTTCTATGTTTCTATTACAGGTCCAACAACAATATCAATGCACCACTACCTCTCCCAAAAGCAGTTTGATTTCTGATGGGATCCTAAGTGAGAGTAAAAGCCAAAAGTATGATTTACAAAGTATGAAACATTTACATCCTATTTGCTTCCAAAATGAATTAGTTTTGCAGCCATTCTTGTATTCTTTCGAGGGAAGGCTATGACCTAATGGTATTATCGCTAGACTATTAATCCAGAAATTTGGCTAATGTTCTGGGGACCTCTGTTCTAATCCTGCCCTGACAGTTGGTGAAATTTGAATTCCATTAAGGATAAATAAGTAAATCTGGAGTTAAGAATCTACTGATGACCATGAAACCTATGCTAGGTAAACTCCCATCTGGTTCACCAATATCCTTTAGGGCAGGAAATCTGCCATCCTTAGCTGGCCTGACTGACATGTGACTCCACAGTAATGTGTTTGACTCTCACTTGCCCTCTGAGGACAACTAGGGATGGGCAGTAAATGCTGGCAACACCCATGTCCTACAAATGAGTAAAAAAAAAATTAGCATCAGTGGAAAATCAACATTTCAGTAGACTATTGTACCATATCTAGATTTCAAGCAAAAATCAGTCATTCTTTGACATGTAGAATATTAATGGCAGATCATAATAGTAATCTTTTCCAAGGATTGTATAATTACAGAGCCAGATGTAAAAGCGTTTGATCTATCATTTGTGCATAAAAAAGTGGCAATAAGGTGGGAGTTAAAATGGAGTTATGTAGCCATGCGAACTGACGTTCCAGTGATCTGAAAACAAACATCTGCAACCCATTACATCAAAGCCCAGTTGCTCCATAAAAAAAGACCTTTTGTTAGATAACAGATTGATAGAAGAGAGACGCTGCATGATAAAAATCACCTTCAATTGTATGGAATCAATAGAAATCATTCCTGAATTGACTAAAAGAAGTGACTTTCAGAGCGGAAGTTGAGGTAATGAGAAACTTACTGCTGTGCGCAGTGCCCATGTTTAATACAAGGCCTATAATTCGGAACCATTTATGAGCCCTGTGGTTAAAAAGAATCTTTAAAGTTATTTTAAGAATGGAGATGAGAGTGCTAGCATGTCAGCCTTCGATTAGTTCACCCGTCCGATCAGCCTGAAGGAAGCTACAGTGGTCAACTCGTTGCTATAATTTACACAGGGGCCCGAGCAGTACCTTGATAACAAGTGTTCTCCCCCCAATGCAAAAGCCAGAATATTTCTCCGAAGCATACCTTATCGGAAGGATGTAGCATAAATGAATGAATGTGGCTGTACAGAATAGGGTGGCACAATGGTTAGCACTGCTGCCTCACAGCGCCAGGGACCCGGGTTCGATTCCCGGCTTGGGTCACTGTCTGTGTGGGGTCTGCATGTTCTTCCCGTGTCTGCGTGGGTTTCCTTCCACAGTCCAAATGATATTCTGGTTAGGTGCATTGTCCATGTTAAATTCTCCCTTAGTGTACCCAAACAGGCTCCAGGGTGTGGCGATCAGGGGATTTTCACAGAAACTACATTGCAGTGTTAATGTAAGCCTATTTGTGACTAACAAATAAACTTTAGTCTGAAACTTGCACAATATTAATGCAAACTAAGTCAAATCATTCAGTTAACCCATGTTCATTCAGACTGGAGGTTAGGAGTAGTCAGTAAGAATACTGATTGCCTCTGTGTGGAGGTGATGGTCAATGATATTATCACCAGACTATTAGGCCAGAAACTCAGCTAATGTTCTGGGAACCTTGGGTTTGAATCCTGCTACAGCTGTGGAATTTGAATTCAATAAAAGATATCTAGAATTAAGGGGGTGATTCTCCTGTCGCAACCCACAGATTTTCTGATGGGTCGGGAGTTGCGCGTGCCGGCCATTTTGTGGGATTTGTGCTTGTGTTCCCGATGTATGCGCGTCTCCCAGAGCCGGAGACGGGCACAGTCGGGACCACACTAGAAACTGGCAAGAAGAGAGGTAAGTGATTTAAACCTTTACTTAACGTATTTTTAATCTGTTTTAAATGTGATTATCGGGCCCGGCACAGAACTTGCTGGGCCCGATAGCATCTCCCCCCCCCTCCAGGAGTACTTCACTTTGGCAGGGTTTACAGTAGCTCCACTCATTCAGGGAACTAATGGGAGACCCTGCCGGAGTGAAGTGGGGGCAATTGGGATGCTCCAGGTGTTGGGTGGCAGGGGCATGGTGCCCCATGGGTACCCTGGCAGTGCCAGCTTGTGTTCCTGGCACTGCCCAAGGGGCAAAGTGTCCATGCCTAGGGGGCATCTTGGCACTGCCCATTGGGCAGTGTCAAGGGGTGGGGCCTATAGTGGGAGGGGCCTAGGGGTGATTGGCGGGGTTGGAGGGCCCTGCTGCCACTCTGCGTGGGGATCGGTTTGGGCTGGAGGGAGTCCAGGGACCGGGGCGGGCTGGTGGGGGGGAAGTCTGTCTCCCATTGGAGGGGTCCACCTCCAAAGGGGTGGGGGGGGTTTCAGCGGGGGGATTCTGCCTTGGTGAGGGGGTGGGGGATCATCACTGCTGCATGTGGGCCGCTGGACATCAAGGTGCTTTGGGACGGGGGTGGTGGGGCGGGGAGTTTGGGGCTGTCCCAGGAATTGTTTTGGAGCAGTGATCAGGTCATGGAGGGGACTGGAGGTGAGGGCAGCACTGCAGGGGTCTTGGGCTGGCCAGCGAATGGGAAGACTGACAGAACGGGGCCACCGCGCGTGCGCAGAGTTCCAGAACTCCAGTTTCACAACTGGGATCTCTGCAGGGCACAGAGTGTGGAGATTCAGTCCTGAAGTTGCATTGAAGAAACAGCCATGATCTAGAACAGTTTTCTTGCCAATTCAGCACTTTTGGGAGAATCGCTCCCTTAAGAATCTATTGACGACTATGAAATGTCATTAAACCCATCTGGTTCACTAATGTCTCTTTAGGGAAGGAAATCTGCCATCCTTACCTGGTCTGGCCTATATGTGACTCCAGAGCCACAGCAATGTGGGTGACTCTCAACAGCCTCCAGACAACCAGGGATGGACAATAAATGCTGGCCAACCAGTGACGCCCATGTCCTACAAATAAATAAAAAAAAAGCCAGACTAGCATGAAGTACGTAAATAAAATAGTGCTAAATGAACATTTAGAAACAATAGCAAACCTCAGGGCAGCAACCAATTGTTTTAATTTTGTGATCTCTTTGATTAGCAAGTTCTAATTTACTTCCTCCTCTTGGGCAGCACGGTGGCACAGTGGTTAGCACTGCAGCCTCACAGCACCCCTGACCCAGGTTCACTTCACTAGGTGGATTGGCCATGCTAAATGCCCCTTAGTATCTTGAGTAATGGGGTAAATATGTGAGGCAATGGGGATATGGCCTGGTCAAGAGAATTAGTAAGAAGTCTCACAACACCAGATTAAAGTCCAACAGGTTTATTTGGTAGTAAACGCCATTGGCTTTCGGAATGCTGTTCCTTCAGGTGAGTGGGGAGTTCTGATCACAAACAGGGCATATATAGGAACACACAGTTTACAGACTACTGATTAGAATGCCACATCATGACTACCGGAGAATCAGTGCCCATTCACAGCACGTAAACTTTTGTCTTGGTTCAGATGAGGGAACTCAGGCACAGTGGTTAGTGCTGCTACTTCACAACACCTGGGATCCAGGTTCCATTCCCAGCTTGGGTCACAGTCTGTGCGGAATCTGTACATTCCCCCCGTATCTGGGTGGGTTTCCACTGGGTGCTTCGGTTTCCTCCTACAGTCCGACAAACGTGCTGGTTAGGTGCATCGGCCATGCTAAATTCTCCCTCAATGGGCCCAGACAGGCACTGGAGTGTGGAGTGTGGAGGGGATTTTCACAGTAACTTCATTGTGGTGTTAATGTAAGTCTATTTATGACACTAATAAATAAATTTTAAAAGGTGGGAAAGGGACTGGGAGAGGAAATTTCAAGAAAAGTTGCCTGTATATCAAGAATAGTGAAAATCACGGGACTCCCAGTCATACTGCTATCGTGTAGAGTATATCACAGCTTTCAGAACAGCGGTATGAAAACTGCTGTACATAAACCATTAAATTTACCATCCTTAAGTGCCGTTTGCTGATACTGGAAAGGGTTTTTATTCTGTGAAGAAGTCTTCCTGGCTCCACTAGAAATAACTACTTGAAAGGCTGAGATAATTTTTTCAATGCAGTTTTGAAAAGCAAAGTGTATCATTCAATAGAGGGTGTAGCAGGATTTACCAGGATGCTGTCTGCGATGGAACATTTAAGTTATGAGGGAGGTTGGATAGAACATAAGAACATAAGAAATAGGAGCAGGAGTAGGCCATCTGGCCCTTCGAGCCTGCCCCACCATTCAATAAGATCATGGCTGATCTGTCGTGTCTCAGTTCCACATTCCTGCCCTCTCCCCATAACCCTTAATCCCCTCGCTTATCAAAAACCCATCAACCCGCGTCTTAAAAATTTTTAGCGAGGTAGCCTCCACCACTTCAACAGGCAGAGAATTCCAGAGATTCACCACCCTTTGAGTGAAGAAATTCTTCCTCAACTCCGTTCTAAACCGCCCCCCCCTTTATCTTGAGGCTGTGTCCCCTAGTCCTACTGTCCTTTCTGAGCGGGAAGAGTCTCTCCACCTCTATCCCATCCATCCCATTCATGTTATACGTCTCAATGAGACCTCCCCTCATTCTTCTAAACTCTAACGAGTACAAGCCTAGTTTATTCAGCCTCTCCTCATAGCTCAACCCCCTCAACTCCGGCATCAGCCTAGTAAACCTCCTCTGCACTCCCTCCAAGGCCAAAACATACTTGCGTAAGTACAGTGCCCAAAACTGCACACAGTACTCCAGCTGCGGCCTCACCAATGTCCTATATAGCCGCAGCAAGACCTCCCTACTTTTATATTCAATCCCCCTCGCTATGAAGGCCAGCATCCCATTCGCTTTCCTGACCACCTGCTGCACCTGCAAGCTGGGTTTTTGCGACTCATGCACAAGGACCCCGAGGTCCCTCTGCACCGTCGCCTGCTGCAGTTTTTCTCCACGTAAGTAATAGGCTTGGGTTGTTTTCATTGGAGCACAGAAATCTGAGGGGTGACCTGATCAAGGTGTTCAAGATTGAGGGGCATGGACAGAATGGATAGGGAATGGTTGTTCCCCTTAGCTGAAGGCTCATTTACGAGGCGACACAAGTTAAAATTAGGGGAGGATTTGAGGAAACATTTTTTTACTCAGAGGGTGGTGAGGGTCTGGAATGCACTGCCTGGGAGGGTGGTGAAGGCGGGATGCCTCATCCTTTAAAAAGTGTCTGGATGAATACTTGGCACGCCATAACATACAAGGCTATGGGCCAAGTACTAGCAAGTGGGATTAGGTGGGCAGGTCAGGGCATTTTATGCGTCGGTGCAGACTCGATGGGCCAAAGGGCCTCTTCTGCACTGTGGTGTTCTGTGATTGTATCAGACTAACAAGGAAATCGATTTCCATGCTTGTACGATCCCTTTCTGTGTGGTATCATTCCACAAACACCAATTGTTCCCTCTGCATCAGATATTCATTTTCATACACTCTCTACAGCACTAATACTGCACAAGTACAGCATGCAACTTTATTTGTGGAGTGTGTGTGGATATTTAATTGGCAACACTCGAAGGCTTGTGGAGATGAACCCATTGATCTTTTGTTCTGCTCACTTGCTGTAAAGGCGTCATGCATTACGCGTTGTGCGAATGGTGAATTCAAAACATCATTGCCACACACAGATTATACGCAGACAAGAGCTTGAAGAGGTGAACAGCCTCTGTGATGACTAGAGGTGCCAATCAGTCAATTGCTCCCATGCATGGTTTATCCAAGAAAGTTTTCTCTTTGCAAGTTTCGAACTTTGATGCTTATCACTGGAGGGTGAATCTATTTACTGTCGCGGCATTTTTGGGGTCAATTATATTTGCAGCATGAAACAAAAGGGCAGAAGTCACAAGTATGTTTACAGTCGGGTTTCACTGGTGCTATGTGGGAACTCTGCGCTTAATATCTCCTAAAATAATCATGTAGTCGCGTTGTGTAACTTTATCTTCAGATTATGATTATTGATTGACATGTCCACAGTCATTCTTTCTTCTCAAGAATGATAGAGTTCCTAGTGCAGAAAGAGGCCATTCGGCCCATCAAGTCTGCACCAACTCTTCAATAGAACGTCTTATCCAGGCTCACACCTCTACTCCATCCTTGTAATCCCACATATTTACCCCAGTAATCTTCCTTAACCTACACTTCTTTGGTCACCAAAGGACAATCAAGCGTGGCCATTCCACCTAACCTGCACACAAATGCAAATTATTAATGGCTGAAATGGAATTCCAATGTACAGTTGTTTTATTATTATTAAAAGAGATAAGGCAAATTTTTAACTTACTGATTTTATATTATTGTGTGCAATCTGTCAATACATTTAAAGAAGGGAGAAGTTTTGTACATGTTGTAGGGACGATGATTGAAGTTAAATATTTGAAATTATCATTTGGCTCTACAGAACTTGAGTATGGCTGAAAAAAGACATTGTGTTGAAGTTTTTCATCCTGTACTCATCAGGACAATCACAAAGGTATCAATGATGGGGAAACAACAACTCTATACTCTAAAAGAAGAGAGTGCTGATTGATGATCAGGTATCCTCTGGTAGAAGCACTTGACAGTTTACGGTGCAGTCATCTGCTGATTGGCATTAACGGATCAAATAAGATAAAATTGGCAAACGTTAGGCCAAACGCAAAGTAGGAAATTTTTGATTTGATCCGTAAATGCTGCCATGTGGCTTCAACAGATAACCATATCAAAGACCGTCAACGCCTCTGCCAATCAGAGACCACTTTTCAACCAATCAGCACTCTCTTCTCAGGTGGTATAATGTTGTTGTTTCTGCTGACATTGGTATTTTTGCGATTGGCCAGATGAGTGCACGATGAAAAGCTTCAGCAAACATGTCTTTTTTCAGCAATACCCTTTTGAACCGATGAGGCCCATTTGTTAACTCGATTTTTTTTTTGGCCAGGATCTTTCATTGTGGGTCTGCGGCAAAAAGGGGGGCACTTCCTGTTGAAGGCAGTGCTTTCTCAGTTCAGCTTTGAAAAATTAATGGCTTAGGTTTTGCAGACAATGGTAAGCAAATAGCACCATCTGTTCTTTAGACATATGCTTGCTTTCTGTGGGTTTTAGCACCAGAACTTTCAGTTATTAGAAATTCAAAATTATATGGCACCCTCACAGAGGATTTGGACCTCTGTGAATGGAGCAAGCAAAAGTGTGTCTCTTTCATCCTTACTGAGAGATGTAGGGTGGAATTTTACTGGCTTCCCAGGGGCGGTGTTGGAAGTGGGAGAGCAATGTCCAAAAACTGGGTGCTAGATGTGATCATTCCTTTGGGAAATCTTGTAGGCAAATTCAGAGTGGTAACAGCAACCCGCCAGGCAAGGACAAATCATAATTAGTATCAATTAAGTGTCCAGCTGGAAGCAGAATGGTTAAACCTTTGATTGGATTCGATTTGATTTATTATTGTCACATGTATTGGGATACAGTGAAAAGTATTGTTTCTTGTGCATTACACAGACAACGTATCCCGTACACAGAGTAAAAGCAAAATACTGCAGATGCTGAAATCTGAAACAAAAACAGAAAATGCTGGGGAATCTCAGCAGGTCTGACAGCATCTGTGGGGAGAAAATAGAACCAACGTTTCAAGTCTAGGTGACCCTTCCTCATTCAGACCTTTGTCCTGACAAAGAGTCATCCAGACTTGAAACATTGGCTCTATTCTCCATTCTCTTCCCGCAGATGCATTCATAGAGTACAGAGGCGAGAAGGAGAGGCTGCAGAATATAATGTTACAGTCATAGCTAGGGTGCAGCTTAATATAAGGCAGGTCCATTCAAAAGTCTGGTGGCAGCAGGGAAGATGCTGTGCCTCAGTCAGTTGGTATGTGATCAGTTGGTTTGCGTAGATGGAGTCAATAGATGGAAAATGTTCCTGAAGGAGCGTGGACGCCCTTGCTGTGGTCTTTTGATGACAAACCATCAGGCCATTGATGCTTCCTTCAAATGTCTCTCTCCTGGATGCACTTGAGAGAAAAGAATAGCAAGTTAATTAATGATCATAAAGTGAATCCATCATCGTCTCCATAATGCCATGTCAGTGGAAAAGAGCGTTTGAGAGTCAGGATCTCAAACTTGAGACTAAGATCGTGGGGCAGGGAACCCCTGTATGTTTTGGGCTATCTAACATCAGGCACTGCAAAGCATTGGAGACGTGAAGCATTTGGGGCAGCACGATGGCACAGTGGTTAACATTGTTTCCTCACAGCTCCAGGGGCCTGGGTTCGATTCCCGGATTGGGTCACTGTCTGTGCGGAGATTGCACATTCTCCTCATGTTTGTGTGGGTTTCCTCCGGGTGCTTGAGTTTCCTTCCACAGTCTAAAGATGTGTAGGTTAGGTGCATTGGTGATGCTAAATTGCCCCTTAGTCTCCCGGGATGTCTAGGTTAGAAGGATTTGTGGGGTTACTGGGATAGGGCCTGGGTGGGATTGTTGTTGGTGCAGACTTGATGGGCTGATTGGCCTCCTTCTGCACTGTAGGGATTCTATAATTTCTCTGATTCTATGATGTGGCATCCATGGTGACTTCAGAAAATCCTCCAAATCTACTGGCAAGGAATGTAATCAAACAGTGGTTTCCCCTCCCAAGCCAATATGCCCAACATCAATGTTCTAATCACTCAAACATGAGCTCCACTAGGCAGGACGTTTACTCTGCATTCCTGATACCAGGCTCCCAAAATAACTTCCCAACTTGAAACTTGGTTGTGGCAGGAAATTCCCAGGAGAACAATGGAAAAGCTTTAGGGATTTCCTCAAAAGATTTCTGAAGATGCTTGCCGACTTGTGGGAGTGCCTGACTTGTGAGCGACCAAAATGGAGGAGGTTGATTGGAAAAGGCACCGAACCCATCTAGAGGCTTTGTGGGAACACAAAATGATAAGGCATCGGTGAAAGCAGAAACCTGCAAAGAACAAACCCAATCCAGCTCTCACCTTTAATGCACGTGGAAGAGTGTGATTGGTTTTCTGGGAACTCATCGAAGATGAGCGGAATCAAGTCTTCTCTCATCCTCAAGGACTGCCAATGCGGAAGAAGATGAAGATAATGTCACAGGATGAGAAGGGTATCCTATCACTCCTCCAACCAGCAGAGTCCACCAGCCATACCTAACTGGGCAGCGGTAGCTGGATAACTGCCCATCTCCAAGAAAGACAGTGTGGCCGAGTAGGATGCCAATGAGGTCATCACCCAGAAATGGTCCCAACATCTGAGAATCACTTAAGATGCTGAGCTAACACCTATAGGAACTGAATCAAAAAATGAAACATAAAGTAAATAATTAAAATAAAGTAAATAATCATCTATAAAAAGGTAAACAAAGAGAGGGAATGAAAGGATAATGAGAGCAAAAAAGACATACAAATTAGGAGTAGGAATAGGCCACTTGGCTCCTTGAGCCTGCTTTTTATTTATTCATTCATCAGACATGGGCTGGCCACCATATATTGCCCATCCCTAGTTATCTGGGGGCAGTTGAGAGTTAACCATCTTGCTGTGGCTCTGGATCACATGTAGATCAGACCAGCTAAGGACAGCAGATTTTCCTTCCCTAAAGGACATTAGTGAACTGGATGGGTTTATCCAACAAGCGACAATTGTTATCAGTAGATTCTTAATTCCAGATTTTTTAAAATTGAATTCAAGTTCCACTACCTGCCATTGCAGGATTCAAACCTGGATCCCCAGAACATTAGCTGAGTTGCTGGATCAATAGTCGAGTGATAATATCACTAGGCCATCGCCTGCTCTGCCATCTAATAAGATCATGGCTGATCCGATTTTAACCTGAACCCCACATTCCTGCGTAACCTGATGAGGAGAAAATAATCTGTGTCCCAAATTGGTGACTCCCTTATTTTTAAACTGTGACCCTAGTTCAAGATTCTCCTACAAGTGGAAACATCCTTTCCAGATCCACCCTGTCAAGACCCTTAGCATATTAAATGTTTCAATGTGATCTCCTCTTACTCTTCTAAATTACAGTGGATACAAGCTCATTCTAGGTCTTAGACTAATAAACCTTCTCTGCGCTGCTTCTAATGTATTTACATCCTTACTTAAATAAGTAGACTAATACTGTACAAAGTATTCGAGATGTGGTCTCATCAATGTCCTGTCTAACTGAAGCATAGATTTTTCATTTTTGCATTAAATTTCCCTCCCAATAAACAATAACGTTCTATTAGCTTTTCTAATTACTTGTTGTATCTGCATACTAACCTCATACAATTCATGTACTAGGACACCCAGATCCCTCTGCATCTCAGAGCTCTGCCATCTCTCACCATTCTTCCTGCCAAAATGGACAATTCCACATTTTCTCACATTATACTCATTTTGCCAGAACTTTACCCACTTAATCTATTTATATCCCTTTGTAGCCTCCTTAAGTCCTCCTTCATGACTTACTATCCTACTATCTTTATATCATCAAATTTAGCAACTATACCTTCTGCCCCTTTATCCAAGTCATTTATTTAATTGTTTAAAAAGTTGTGGTCCCAGCACTGATCCCTGTAGCACACCACTCATTGCATCTTGCCAACCAGAAAATTATCCATTTATACCTACTCTGTTTCCTGTTAGCTAGCCAATCTTCTGTGCATGACAATGTTACCCCCTACACCATGAGCTTTTATTTTCTGCAGTAAACTTTGATGTGACACATTATCAAATGCCTTCTGGAAATTTAAGTACAGTACATCCATCAGTTCCTCTTTATCCACGGCAGACATTGTGTCTTCAAAGAACTCCAATAAATTAGCTAAACGTGATTTCCCTTTCACGAAACCATGTTGACTCTGCCTGATTACCTTGAATGTATTCAAGTGCCCTGCTATACCTTTGTAATAGCCTCTAATATTTTCCCTATGACAGACATTGAGCCTTTGGATTCCTACTTTCTGGTTTCCTTTTTGAATAAAGGAGTAACATTTGCTATTTTCCAATTTAATGAAACTTTCCCCAATTGTCGGGAATTTTGGAAAATGAAAACCAATGCATTAACTATCTCACTAGCCATTTCTTTTAAGATCTAAGGGTGAAGTTCATCAGGACCTGGGAACTTGCAGATCCAACAATTCAAATACTATCCCCTGTTTTTTCATTACTAATTCATCAGTGTCACTTTCTATAGGACCTGTGTTCATGTTAAATATTTTCTTTTAAAAGTATCTACAGAAACTCTTGCTATCTCTTTCTCTATTTTTGGCTATCTTTCTCTCATACTCTAATCTTTCCCTCCTTTATCAATATTTTAGTCATTCTTTTCTTTTTTTTATATTCTGTCCAATCTTCCCACCTGCCACCCATCCTGTGCAATTACATGTTTTATCTTTAAAGCCATATGACCATAGGAGCAGAATTAGGCCACTCAGCCCATCGAGTCTGCTCCGTCATTCAATCATGGCTGATATTTTTCTCATCTTCATTCTCTTGACTTTTCCCCATTCTCCTGCCTTTTTCCTACCTATCTATCTCTGTCTTAAAGACACTCAATGACCTGGCTTCCACAACCTTCTGCTGCAAAGAGTTCCACAGATTCATTACTCTCTCGCTGAAGAAATTCCTCCTCCTCTCTGTTTTAAAGGATCGTCGCTTTAGCCTGAGGTTGTGCCCTCTGGTTCTAGTTTTTCCTACTCGTGAAAACATCCTCTCCATCTCCACTCTATCCAGGCCTTGCAGTATCCTGCAAGTTTCAATAAGATCCCCCCCTCATCCTTCTAAACTCCAACGAATACAGTCCCAGAGTCCTCAACCGTTCCTCATACGACGAGCTCTTCATTCCAGGGATCATTCTTATGAACCTCCTCTGGACCCTTTCCAAGGCCAGCACATTCTTCCTTAGATATGGGGCCCAAAACTGCTCACAATGCTCCAAATGGGGTCTGGTCAGAGCCTTATGCAGCCTCAGAAGTACATCCCTGCTCTTGTATTCTCGCCCTCTCGACATGAATGTTAAGTTTGATACTGGCTGGAACTCTCTGATATCATACACCCAGTAAGAAGTCTCACAACGCCAGGTTAAAGTCCAAACAGTTTATGTGGTTGGACTTTAGCCTGGTGTTGTGAGGCTTCTTACTGTGTTTACCCCAGTCCAACGCCGGCAACTCCACATCATACACCCAACCACTGCCGCTAGCGCGAATGGAGAATTTGGCGCTCAGCCGATTCTCCAATCATTGCAGTAGGACTGGCACTATGAGGTGCTGAGAAAACCTTAGTGCTGTCAAATTATATTAAAATATAACATATACTAGAAAAGAAAATAAAACATTTTATTCAGTTCTGAATTGTGATTAGAACTTTCATCAGTGAGGGCATGAGCTGAAAGGCACAGAGTATTCACAAAATGTTGGGATCTTGCTTTATAGCGTAAAGTTCCCCAATTTACGGGGGCAATACTGACAAAATAGATAGGGGAGTAGGCCTTGCAGTAGGCCCCAAGCCTGTTCCACCATTCAATGAGCTCGTACCTGACATATGACCTTTATTCATTCCCTTGCCTTTGCCCAATATCCCTCAATAGAGAGGAAAGACAATCTGACACGCTGGCCCAATGGTTAGCACTGCTGCCTCAAAGTGCCAGGGACCCGGGTTCGATTCTGGCCTCGGGTGACTGTCTGTGTGGAGTTTGCACATTCTCCCCATGTCTGCATGGATTCTCTCCGGGTGCTCCGGTGTCCTCCCACATTCCAAAGATGTGTGGGTTAGTTTCATTGGCCATGCTAAATTGATCCTAGTGTCAGAGGGATTAGCAGGGTAAATATGTGGGTTTACAGGAATAGGGCCTGGGTCAGACTGTGGTCAGTGCTGACTTGATGGGCCAAATGGCCTCCTTCTGCACTGTATGATGATTCCCTCCTTTACCACGCTTTCAGGCAGCGAGTTCCAGCCACCCTCTGGGTGAAAAAGCTTTCCTCAAATCCCCTCTAAATCTTCTGCCCCTTATCTTAAATTTATGCCCCCCACCGTTATTGATCCCTCCACCATGGGCAAAAGATGGGACAGGGTTCCCAACTTCTCCCTCTCCCAACTTGTAGAAGCATTTCCTGATTTCGCTGCTGAAAAGTCTAACTTTGATTTTTAGACGACTCCAACCAGTGGGAATAGTTTCTCTCTATCTAACCACTCTATCCGACTACCTGAAAACTTCAATCAACTTTCAAAACCCCTTAACCTTTCAATATCCAGGGAATGCCATCTTTGTTTGTGTAATGGCTACTCATAATTTAACCCTTGGATCACCGGTATCTCGAAAGTAAATCCCAACACTAAATGTAAAGTTCAAAAAGCTCCCTGTGGATCCTTGTGGGAATTTCAAGGAGTAATTGGGTGCAATCAGCATCTTTCTTTCCTCGGGATGAGAATGGGAATTTTTAAAAAGCTTTATGGCATTATTCCCCTTTCAATCAGTTTGTTTATTTACTGCAGATGTGACCAGGCCTGTTTGTATTTAAATTTTATATGTTCTGTGGCTTTGAAGTTTGAAAAGTTTCACCAAATTATGATATATAGTTGTGATATTATTCACAAGAGAAAGGTTTCCTGTATCTCTGACATATCTGATATAATGCAATACAAATCACAATTTACAGATCTTTTTGGTTAGAATCTACTGTGCACTCTGCTCCCCCCACCCCGCATCCAATTATTGCCAGTAGTAACGATCGCTGCCTTGTAGATGCGCAGTATAGCATCTTCCTTGGCCTCACAATATCCGTTTTCAGTCAATGAAGTGCTTCTTGAATAGCAATCCCTGTTATAATGGAGGAAACCTGCATGCAGCGAACATCGAAGAGATAATCCAAACCAGAGAGTTCTCTTTTTTTATTTTGATTGTGATCTGATTTGGTTTGATTTATTATTGTCACATGGATTAGTATACAGTGAAAAGTATTGTTTCTTGTGTGCTATACAAACAAAGCATACCGTTCATAGACAAGCAAAGGAGAGAGTGCAGGATGTAGTGTTACAGTCATAGTTAGGGTGTAGAGAAACATCAACTTAATGTGAGGTAGGTCCATTCAAAAGTCTCATGGCAGAAGGGGAGAAGCTGTTCTCGAGTCCATTGGCATGTGACTTTTGTATCTTTTTCCCAATAGAAGAAGGTAGAAGAGAGAATGTCTGGGGTGCGTGAGGTCCTTAATTACGCTGGACGCATTGTCGAGGCAACGGGAAGTGTAGACAGAGTCAATGGGTGGGAGGCTTGTGAGAGGACGACTTTCACAATCTTTTGTAGTTCCTTGTGGCCTTGGACAGAGCAGGAGCCATACCAAGCTGTGAGTACAACCAGAAAGGATATCTTCCATGGTGCAGCTGTAAAAGTTGGTGAGAGTCGTAGCTGACATGCCAAATTTCCTTGGTCTTCTTTTAGTGATTTTGTTGAAGGAATTAAAGGTTAGTAAAGCACCGGGGGGGCGGGGGGGGGGGACGGGGGGGGGGACTCCATTCTTCAAAATTGTACCCTGGGATCTTTTATATTCAGGGCAGACTGGGCCTTGCTTTAACATCCCACCTGAGAAGTGATACATCCAACAGGGGAATAAAATACAAAGGTCTGAGGTCATGTACCAGCCTCAAGAACAATTTCTTCCCTGCTGCTATCAGACTTATATTGGACCTACCTCACACTAAGCTGATCGTTCTCTACACCTTAGCTTTGACCATAACACTCCATTCTGCACCCTCTCCTTTCCTTCCCTATGAACGGTTATGCTTTGTCTGTATAGTGCGTGAGAAACAATACTTTTCACTGCATCTCTCTCTATGCATGTGACAATAATAACAACTCAACTCAACTTAACTCAGATCAGATCAACTCGGATTGGATTGGATCAGATCGGATCAGATCAACTCAACTCAACTCAACTGAGATCAATCAACTCAACTCAACTCAACTCAACTCAACTCAACTCAACTCAACTCAACTCAACTCAACTCAACTCAACTCAACTCAACTCAACTCAACTCAACTCAACTCAACTCAACTCAACTCAAATCAAATCAAATCAACTCAACTCAACTCAACTCAACTCAGATCAAATCAAGTGTTGAACCTGCAACAATCATGACCAATTTCAGACACCGGAGAGCTTTTTCTCTGATTCTCATAGACTTTAGTTTTGATGGAGCTCCTTGGTGTCAAATTCATTCGAATGCTTATTTGATGTCAAGGAAATTGATTCAGTCTCATCTCAGGGATTCAGCTGTTTTACTGAGGATTGGACCGGGGCTGGCATGAGGTCGGGAGCTGAGTGCTTTTGGTGGAATTAAAACCACGGCATGGTGAGTACACCATTGCTGAGTGAACGGTGCTTGATGGCAGTGTTGACAACTCCTTTCATCACTTTGCTAATGATTGACAGCAGACTAATGGGGCGGTAATTCACAGGGTCAGATTTGTCCTGTATTTTGTGAACAGGACATATCTGGGAAATTTTCCACAATGTCAGGATTCCACTGACAGACAAATAGTAAATAATATACAAAATAGGATGAGTTCCTTCTTTATCTATCAACATTCTCCAATGTATTCAAGTAGAACTTTACTATTTCCTGCCATTGCTGAAACTGCTTCCAAAAATCTTGGTTCCCTCTTTTGTGTCAAGAACTCCTTTGCAATTATTAGCTCATAACTTTTCTATAATATCCTAGTGTAGCATTCTCTTACTTGTTCCAGTGGACTCCTGTCCTAATTCCTTGAAATGACCAAGAATTAAAGGCCAGGGCTGGAACATCCTGACTTCAGTTTGGGTCTTGTAAGGGATCGAGGTGTCACCAACCTCATACAAGGGCACTTAGATAGAAAGACCATGCCTCCCAGCATGTGAAGATACTTTATTGTCTGGAACCTGACATAATACTGGAGACTTTTTTAAAGTTTAAGTTTATTTATTAGTGGCACAAAGTAGACTTACTTTAACACTGCGATGAGGTTACTGTGAAAATCCCCTCATTGCCACAGTCCGGGTACACTGAGGGAGAATTTAGCATGGCCAATGCGCCTAGCCAGCACATCTTTGGAGTGTGGGAAGAAATCAGAGCACCCAGAGGAAACCCATGCAGACATGGGGAGAAGGTGCAGATTCCGCACTGATGGTTACCCAAGGCTGGAATTGAACCCAGGTCCCTCGTGCTTTGAGGCAGCAGCGCTAACCATTGTGCCGCTGCACCGCCTCCTGGTAGGATTGTTATGCCTAGTGCAGTGAGAATAGGTAGTAGGGACATCCAGGATCAGAAAGCAGCCTGGCACCCCTCCCCCAAAAGTTGGGCAGGATTCAAAAGAAGAGATTGACTGGAATTTTCCGGTTATTCATGCCCCACCGCGCTGCAAGCAAAGATGAAGAATTTGGCGCTCCGGCAAATCTCTGTTCACTGTAGTGGGACAGAAAACCCCGTTGGCATAAACGGCCAAAGAATCCCACCCATTATGGACCAACCGCCTGAGTAAGGGGACAAAAGGAAAATGTAAGATGCCCTCAAGAGACCCTGCAAGTTATCATCACCTTCAATGGTAGCCTGATGCCAGGGTTCTGGGAAGAAGCCATATTGGCTGGGCACTTACTACCCCACCCTGCAGATAAGGCACACTTTCTCCCGACTGCACAACCTTTGTTAAGGTCAATGTGGGAAGCATTAATGGGAATGCTGCAGTTGTGATCAGAGCATTTCCAGAATTAAGATTGAAATGCTGGTTGTATATTTAATCAGAGAACCATAGAAACCTGACAGTGCAGAAGGAGGCCACTTGGTCCATCGCGCCTGCACTGACCACAATCCCACCCAGGCCCTATCCTCGCAATCCCATGCACTCACTCTGTTAATCCCGCCGATACTAAGGTGTAATTTAGCATGGCCAATCAACCTAACCTGCACATCTTTGCACTGTGGGTGGGAACAGGGGCACCCGGAGGAAACCCACACAGACACGGGGAGAACACTTCACCTTGTCTTACACATTGGCCCTGTTTTGTACTATGCACTGCAACATTTGTTTTGGGATCACAATTCGGAAGAAGCAATCTTTCGAGGCTTATTTGATGAGTTTGGAATAAGCAAAGTTTGTGCAGCAAGATGTGTCAAGTAAGAGTTCCCATGAATCAGCTGGAAATTATGTAGGAGATACAAGCAATGCAAGTTCTCCTCCAACTCACTCAGCACCCTGACTTGAAAGTATATCACTGTTTCTCCACTGTCGCTGAGTCAAGAATGGTGTAACGTCCTCCCTGATGACACAACTGGTGTACCAAATGGACTGCAATGGATCCAGAAGGTGGCATGCCACCACCATCTCAAGGGCAATTAAGGATGGGCATTAAATGCTGGCTTTGCCAGAGAAACTCACGTTGCCTAAATGAATGACAAAACATTGTTTATAAAAAAACAGGAGGATTAGCCCGTATGTCAAAAAACAAATGACATTCAAACAGGGCGTGTGAATAGTCAAGTCAGGAGCTGTTCATCTATCTTCATTCTTGTTTTGATTATGAAGGATTTCAGAGATAAGATTGTTTTGGAAATTGCCTTTTTAAACATACGTGATTCTTTCTCAAGAGTTGCTGCTACTCCTCTGCCGAGGGGGGAGGGGAATGTGAGGAAAACCTTTCTTACCCAGAAGGTGGTGACGGTCTCGAATGCGCTGCCTGGGAGGGTGGTGGAGGTGGGTTGCCTGGCAAACTATAAAAAGTACCTGGATGAGCATTTGACACATCATAACATGCTGGTAAATGGGATTAGGTCGTGTTTCTCACGTGTCTGTGCAGACTCAATGTGCCAAAAGACCTCTTCTGCACTGTATGATTCTATGATTTTATGAGATGTCGTACAGGGAACAGGTGAGGACTCTGGGTCTGTACTCGTTGGAGTTTAGAAGGATGAGGGGGAATCTTACTGTAACTTGCAGGGTACTGCGAGGTGGATAGAGTGGACGTGGAGAGGATGTTTCCACTAGTAGGACAAGCTGGAACTAGAGGGCAGAACCTCAGGCTAAAGGGACAATCCTTTAAAACAGAGATGAGGAGGAATTTCTTCAGCCAGAGAGTGGTGAATCTGAGGAACTCTGCCGCAGAAAGCTGTGGAGGCTTTATTGTCTTTAAGACAAAGGTAGATAAGTGTCTAATTAATAAAGGGATCGGGGTTATGGGGAAAAGGCAGGAGAATGGGGATGAGAAAAATATCAGCCATGATTGTATGCTGGAGCAGACTTGATGGGCCGAGTGGCCTAATTTTGCTCCTATGTCTTATGGCCTTATGCTCTTGTTGTCAGGAGTGCGGCGGGAACTCCATTGCGGTATGTAAAGGGTGTTAATTTTGTGTGTACAGTGGCAGAGTGGGAACACCTCTGCAGAAATATTAGTAATTTGCAAAATGACTGGTAGTGATGGTTGGATGGCCTTATATCAGCTTTAAAGTATTTTGCTGGTTAGAGATGACCTTCTAAACAAGCAAGGAACTCTCTGCCACCACACTGCACATTGTGTTCTGTATACCGTCATTCTATAGGATTGGGGCACAGGACCTTACAGCACCTGGCCTCCACAACCTTCTGCAGCGGAGTTCCTCAGATTCACCATTCTCCAGCTGAAAAAAAATTCCTCCTCATCTCATTTTAAAGGACCTTCCCTTTAGTCTGAGGTTGTGCCTCTGGTTCTAGTTTTTCCTACTGGCAGAAACATCCTTTCCGTGTCCACTCTATGCAGACCTCGCATAGTAAGTTGTAAGTTTCAATAAGATCCACCCTCATCCTTCTAAACTCCGAGTACAGTCCTCAACCATTCCTCATATGACAAGTCATAAAATCATAGAATCCTACAGTGCAGAAGAGGCTTTTTGGCCCATTGAGTCTGCACCGACATGTGAAGAACACCAGCCAATCCCATTTACCAGCACTTGGCCGATAGCCTTGAAGGAGGCCATTCAGCCCATTGTGCTTGTCGATGCTTTAAAGGAGCCAATTGGTCCCACTCCCTTGCTTCTTTTCCATAGCCTTGCAAATTTTTCCTTTCAAATACACATATAATTTCAATTTGACTGTCACAATAAATATGCTTCCACAGTGCTTCCATTCTCTATCATAAGGAAGTCTTGTGGTGCAGTGGCTAATGCACCCTATCTCTGGCCCAATAACTCTGGGTTTGAATCCAACAGTAGGACTTGCTGGCCATGGAAGGAGTACTCATTATGCAGTACAATCGGCTGATAATCCTTCCCTGACTATTCTCCAAAGGGAAAAACAGTACGTGTGCTAAAAATATTCCATCTCCTAATGGCTCACCACACAGCAAAGTTTCACAAATAATTGATGGAATGAATAATCAGTGACTTTTGATTTATTATTGTTACATGTATTAGCATACAGTGAAAAGTATTTCTTGCACGCTATACAGATAAAACATACTGTTCTTTGAGAAGTAAAGGAGAGAGTGCTGTGTTGCAGTCATAACTAAGATGTAGAGAAAGATTAGCTCAATATAAGGTAAATCCATTCAAAAGTCTGATGGCAGCAGGGAAGAAGCTGTTCTTGAGTCGGTTGGTACGTGACCTCAGGCTTTTGTATCTTTTTCCCGACAGAAGAAGGTGGAAAAGAATATGTCCGGGATATGTGGGGTCCTTAATTATGCTGGCTGCTTTTCCTGAGGCAGCGGGAAGTGTAGACAGAGTCAATGGATGGGAGGCTGGTTTGTCTGATGGACTGGGATACATCCACAATTCTTTGTAGTTCCTTGTGGTCTTGGGCAGAGCAGGAGCCATACCAAGCTGTGATACAACCAGAAAGAATGCTTTCTATGGTGCATCTGTAAAAAGTGAAACTGGTTTTTCTGAGTTGGGTAAGAATACTGATTGAAACATTGGGAGAATTCCTTACTTTTCCTACAGTGCTCTAAGATTGTTAATGTTTATCTAAATAGATATAAAGGCAAATTGAACATCTGAAATCTTGTCTTAAAGGTGATGGCCTGAATATCCAGGGGAGACTTGAACATGGCTGGGGGTGTGGGGGGAGGGGTGGAATTTTGTAGCTGAGTGCGGTGTGGGAATGCTGGTAGGATGAATTCTGATCCATGACTAAAATTCCTGACTCTTCCCAAACCCTGGGGTCAGGGGTCAAGAAACATTTTAGGTGGGGTGTGCACACAATCCTGAAAAAATGACAGCACCTGCAATTGAATTGTTCTTTCACATCCAGTAGAACTGGGAAGTGCTCTGCTGGGAATGTTGAGGGTTAAAGGAGCTTGTAAGGGCCACCAGAAGGACATTTGAATGGGGAGGTGGTGGTGTAGTACCAACCACTGTAATCCAGAGACTCAGGGTAATGCTGTGGGGAGCCGAGTTCGAATCCCACCATGGCAGATGTGGAATTTGAATTCAGTAAAAAACATGGAATTAAGATCTGCTGATGACAATGAAATTGATTGTCATCACAGAATCCAACAGGAGGCCATTCAGCCCATCAAGTCTGCACTGGCCGCAATCCTACCCAGGCCTTATTCCCGTAACTCCAAATATTTGCCCTACTAATCTCCCTGACACTGGGGTCAATTTGGAATGGCCGATCAATCTAATCCGCACATCTTGGGAGGAAATTGGAGCACCTGGAGGAAACCCACACAGACATGGGGAGAATGTGCAAACCCCACACAGACAGTGACCCGAAGCCGGAATCGAACCCAGGCCCCTGGCGCTATGAGGCAGCAGTGCTGTGCAGCTAAAAAACCCATCTGACTCACAAATGTCCTTCAGTGAAGGAAATCTGCCATCTTTACCTGGCCTGGCCTACAGACACCCAGCAATGTAACTGACTCTCTTAAATGCCCTCGGGGATGGGCAATAAATGCTGCGATCACGCAAACCGGCCTCCCATCCATTGACTCTGTCGACACTTCCCGCTGCCTTGGGAAAAGCAGCCAGCATAATTAAGGACCCCGACCCCCACCCCACAGAGTAAAGAAAAATCCAGTATCCACATACAGGAACACAAGTGTGCCTGTTGGGTTGGAGTTACCGAGAAACTCGACACAACATCGAGGGCCGAAGGGCCTTTACTGTGCTGTACTGTTCTATGTAAACTCACCAACGCGTGTTGCCAGGCGTATTTGCTCCGCAGTGCACTAAATACAAAATAAATCTTTTACACGGGGTTTCGATGAATCCACGGAGGTCCAGTCAAGTGCATAAGTGCAAGCAGGTTGATACATCTGAAACATCTTTGCTCCGGAGAATGTGAAGCTTGTTAACAGTTCCAGGACGCCTGATTCCCAGGGGTTGTCTAATCTCCGGTATCTATCGCAGGTCAGTGGTTTTGTTGTTTTATCACACTGACCCTGTCATTTGCTCACAAGATAAACTTCCTCATTTCACAGTAAGAGCAGTGATTGCCTGCTTTGCTCAGTTTACCAGCGCTGCTTGTTCTGAGCATTACTGGCTTAGTATTTGAACAAAGCCAATGTTGTTATAACAGATTAGTTCAACAATCGCTGCTGTCCAGCTGCAGATCCCTCTCCGGCATTTGAAAACTCGGTCAGTTTAATCCTTATTTTGCTGATTTCTTGTATGATTTCCAGCACACTTTGTCTTTTTTTTGAAGAAGGAAATAGAAATACTCTGTCTGTAGACAGCCATGGCACATTACCTGGAGCTGGTTTAGTGTTTAAAAACATTAAATCATAGAATCCTACAGTGCAGAAAGAGGCCCTTCGAGTTTGCACCAAACACAATCCCACCCAGGCCCTAACCCCCATATCCCTACGTATATTATACCCACTAATCCCTCTAACCTACACATCCCTGGACACTAAGGGACAATTTCTTAGCATGGCCAATCAACCTAACCTGCACATCTTTGGACTGTGGGGAAAAAACCGGACTACTCGGAGGAAACCCATGCAGACATGAGGAGAATGTGCAAACTCCACAAAGACAGTGACCCGAGCCAGGAATCGAACTCAGGACGCTGGAGCTGTGAAGCAGCAGTGCTAACCACTGTGCCGCCCAATTATTACTTAATCATAGAATCCCTTCAGTGCAGAAGGAGCCAGTCAGGCCTGCATTGACAACAATCCCACCCAGGTCCTATCCCCGTAAGCCCACATATTCACCCTGTTAATTCCCCTGACATGAACAGACAATTTTTGCATGGCCAATCCACCTGTCCTGCACATTTTTGGAGCGCTCGGGGGAAATTCATGCAGACATGGAGAGAGAGTGCAGATTCCACACTGACAGTGACCCAAGAGTTGGGATTGAACCTGGGACTCTGGCACAGTGAGGCAGCAGTGCTAACCACTGTGTCACTGTACTAGCCAGATATAATGTACTGAATCCTTGGATGATTGGATATGTGGGTTTTCGGTGTCAATCCCAGTCAGTGACTTACAAATAGATCTATTGTAAAGTCAAGCAGGGGCAATTCAGATGAAGACAATGCAGATGGGCCCAGTTCAGGCTGGAGCAGTTTTGGTGGAGGAAGTTCATAGGGGGGTTGGGGCAGCAGTTTGGGAATGGGCACTGCCAGCTGGTGAGACATCCAGAGTGGCAGGAGAGGAAAGGCACCAAGTGAGGACAAGAGGATCACTGGCATTATTACAGAGTGACTTGGCCAGGCTGGGATAGTAGGGAAGTGCTCTACTCGGAGTGTTGAGGGGTAAAGGGACTCAGAGGGGCCACCAATAGGATATTTGAATGGGGAGACAGTGGCATAGTGGTATTCTTACTGGGCTAGTAATCTAGAGACTCAGAGTATTGTGCTGCTGGGGACCCGAGTTCAAATCCCACCACGGCAGATGGTGAAATTTGAATTCAATAAAAATCTGGAATTAGAAGTCTAATGAAGACCATAAAACCATTGTCGATTGTTACAAAAACCCATCTGGTTTATGCAGCTGGTGAATGTATGGGTGGAATTTTACCACCTCATCGCGCCCGTTGTGTGGCGGGAAAATGTTGCAAAATCTAACGTGATGCGATTAGCAGGAATGGCGTCGGTTTTCGCGCCCTTTCCCATTTTACCAAGAAAAACAAATCGACGCAATGCCCAAAATGGGTGAAACTGCAATTTGTATTTTTTTGCATTTGTCACAATGTCATTAGTGAGATTCACTCCCAATTATCCCAGCTCATCTGCCTTAATCACCTCACTTACTGTAGTTGGATCAGTCTGGAAAGCACCTCGTGTATAAAAGTCGGATTCAGGCAGTGAAGGTGAGTGCGGAGATAAGTCTTCACGTTCAAACTGCTCTGTGCTGCACAGAGAGAGTTCTTTCATGGCGGCCATGTTGCGTTCAGGTTAGGGAGGGCTGCAAGTGTGTGTGTGAGGGGGTGGTGGCGTTTGTGTTTCTTACAGGGTTGAATCTTGGGCTCTCAGCACAGACCCGGCTCAGAGCGTTGACCTAAGATCTTAGTGATGACTCTGGGTCCTAGTGCTGGCAGCAGCAAGCGTGGTTGCTGGAAACTCTCTGAAGTGGCAGTGCTTCAGCCTCAGGACTTGGCAAGCTGCACTGTCTGTGGCCACTACGATGTGGAGATGCCGGCGTTGGACTGGGGTAAACACAGTAAGAGGTTATAAAGTCCAACAGGTTTATTTGGTAGCAGTAACCACTAGCTTTCGGAGCGCTGTTCCTTCGTCAGGTGAGTGGGGAGTTCTGATCAAGACAGGGCATAAAAAGGCTCACACTCAGTTTACAGAATACTGATTAGAATGCAAGTCTTTACAACTGATCAAGTCTTAAAGGTGCAGACAATGTGAGTGGAAATAGCATTAAGCATAGGTTAAACATATTAACACGACCACTACTGCATGGGATCTGGGAGTGTGTTTGTGAGTGTGGGGAGAATGGGAGGGGGCCTGTCTTGCCATTCTAGGAGCTGTGGTGGGGGGGATATGGGGAGTGTGTGTTGCTAAGGGTCTGTGGGGAGGCATGGGGAATGTGAGCTTCTGGGTATCTGTGGGGACGTAGTGCGAGTGTGTATTGCTAAAGGTCTGTGGGGGCGTAGGGCGAGTGTGTGTTGCTGGGCATCTGTGGGGGCGTAGGGCGAGGGTGTGTTGCTGGGCATCTGTGGGGGCGTAGGGCGAGTGTGTGTTGTTGGGGGTCTGTGGGGGTATATAGCAAGTGTGTGTTTCTGGGGGGTCTGTGGGGGTATATGGCGAGTGTGTGTTTCTGGGGGGTCTGTGGGGGTATATAGCAAGTGTGTGTTGCTGGGGGTCTGTGGGGTATATGGCGAGTGTGTGTTTCTGGGGGGTCTGTGGGGTATATGGCGAGTGTGTGTTTCTGGGGGGTCTGTGGAATAGGTGTGGGGAGAGTGAATTGCTGAGGGTCTACGGGGGGGGAAGTATGGGGAGTGGGTGTTGCTGGGGGTCTTCGTGGATGTATAGGGAGTGTGTTTTGCTGGCCTGGGTGAGCAGAATTCTTTAACCTCTCCGTCTGCCTCTCCCCTTCCCCAGATTCCACCCTCCAGATTGACGAGATGGCTTTTGCACTGCCCCTGCTGTTCTTTTGTTTGCTGCTGGAGCGAAGGAGGATCAGGAGGATACATTGCCAGCAGAGGAGGACCAGGCCTTACCACTCACAGGAGGAGAGGGAGTTGGCCACCAGAGGCAAGATATGGCCGCCATTCACCCCGAGAGTGTTGGGGGGACAGGGGGGAGGGTGGGGGTGGGTGCGGCAGGAGGAGGAGGGAGCAGAGACCTTGACAGTTCTGCATGTGAGTACCCTTTGACATCGTGTGCCGCTGACAGCTCCAAAAAGAGACAGTGCAACAACTGTGCCATTTGTTGTAGGATCTGGCACCTCGGGGCATGGTGGGGCGGGCACCCATACCCGGTGTCTGTGAAGGTGACAACAACCTTAAACCTTACCGCCACCAGCGATTATGGGTATTCTTCTCCTTGGGGGGACAGAAGGAGCCATGTAGAATCTGTTGGCATGGGTCCTGCAGAGTTTCAGGGGGTGGCCCTCAGAGGGCAGAGGTTCTTGGATGGGAGAAGAGAGGTGCTTGGAGATCAGGGACTGAACGCATGGAGGGTGCTAGGGGTGAGGGGATCCGGGGGTTGTTTAGGGGGAAGATGCTAGATGAGGTTAAAAACTCACCCTTGCTGCCCGGATGAGATCATTCATCATAGAATCATAGAACCCTACAGTGCAGAAAGAGGCCCTTCGGCCCATCAAGTCTGCACCAAACACAATCCCACCCAGGCCCTACCTCCATACCTCTACATATTATACCCACTAATCCCTCTAACTTACACACCCCTGGACACTAAGGGGCAATTTCTTAGCATGGCCAATCAACCTAATCCGCACATCTTTGGACTGTGGGGAGGAAACCAGAGTACCCGGAGGAAACCCATGCAGACACAAGGGGAATGTGCCAACTCCACACAAACTCCATTCAGTTTCTTGTGGCACTGCTTCCCGGTTCTCCTAGCCAATACCCTGGCACTCACACACACCGCCATTGCCTCCCAGGCTGCGTTTCCATCCCTTCCTCTGGGATGGTGTCCTGCTGGGGGGAGAGGGTTTCCCACTTTGCTTCCAACGCCTCCAGCAACCTGACCAGATCTGCATCAGAAAGATGGGGAGCTATCTTCCTGAAGGTCATTTCTTCCTGCATTACCTGCCTCTCTGTCCATCCTTGGGGGTTCTTATGGAGCTCTGCCTCGGGCCTCTGTGATGAACGGGGACAGGGGAGAGAGAGGGTCATGTCAGTCAACCATTGGGGCCAGGGAGGATGATGAGGAGGTCATGTGCAAGGGGGGGGATCGGGGGTGGGGGTGTAAAGTGGGGGGGTCAGTAATGTTGGGGGGGAGTGTCTCTAATATTGTGGGGGGGAGAGGGGGAGAGGGGGATTCTGTCAGCAGAGCTGGGCTTTTTCTCTGCTTTCCCTGCTTTTGCGCAGTTTGATCGGAGCTGCAGGTTTTCTAGCCAGCTAGGCCACACCCACTGCCTCTAGTGGTTAGAAACAGTCTCGCCCATTTTTTTCAAAGATTGTGTGCGTAAAATTGGGCGTGGAAAGTCGTCGGACAAACGGATCAGGAAGTCTCCCATTTTCACACTAGCTGGACACTTAGAAAAGATCTCGTAAAGCTCCACCCTGTGGTTTGGGCGAGGTTCATAAAATCCTGCTCGAGGTTAATGGAGAATTCCGTTCTGTGAGCCGCGATTCCGGGGTGCACGCAGTGGTAAAATTCCAGCTTACACCTCTGACATCAAGCAGATGTGTGTGTAATGGGGACAGCATCATTCCTCACACTGAAGACAACAACAAGGTCAACCTAAGCATCTTAACAATGTTTTATTGGTGATTTATGTATAGACGTCGTGAGAAAAGACTGGTTTACATTTGATTTCTGTGTTTGTACCTGTTTTGCAGCAAAAAAGTGGCGTTGACATGATAGAAATGTTTGGGGTTCCCTGATGTTCCTGGGAGGTCCATGACCTGAGATGCTTGGGACACCCAGTCATAAACCTTTGTATGATTGCTCTCAAATCCGACATGTTGCTCTCTACAGGGGAAAGGTGGATGGGGCAAGCAATGGTGCGTCTCCTTAGCCAATCGCATTGAAGAATTGTTAATCATAGACTCCCCACGGTGCAGAAGGAGGCCCTTTGACCCATCCAGTTTGCACTGCCCATTATCCCACCCAGGCCCCATTCCCATAATCCCTCATAGTTACCCTGCCAAACCCCCTGACACTAGGATTAATTTAATCTGGCCAGTCAACCTAGCCCGCACGTCTTTAGACTGTGGGAGGAAACCGGAACACTCAGAGGAAACCCGCGCAGACATGGGGAGAATATGCAAACTCCACACAGGCCCAAACCGGGAATTGAACCCGGGTCCCTGGTGCTGTTAGGCAGCAGTGCTAACCACTGTGCCACTGTGCCGCCCTGTGCTGTTAATGACCAGTGCGCACCCTGAATCATGAAGTGTAAATTTGAATAGTCAGTCCAACATCAAATCAAGTTCAGAGAGACAAATAAATGGCTGCATTTCCCAGACATGGAATATTTTCGGCTATCAGGTCCATCGACGGACAGATATCTCGGTTGTCAGAGCAATGGCACCATTTAGCCACCAGGTTTCTGTCCACTAAAGGACCCCAGATGGGTCAAGACAGAGGGAGGGCCAACCAGTGTGTTGGCAGCATTGTCAGAGGCTGGAGTGTCAGTGTGTTTTGCTGAGGTGAAAGCCTCAAAGGAGGATGGAGGGAATTGACTGCAAGGTCTGAGGGAACTGGTGGCCATCTTGGAACCCTGGACACTCTTGTGCGATGATGTGGATACATATGGGTTGCCCAATCCAATATGACATATGGCTCACTCAGCACTGGGTGAATGTTGGCATGCCCCATTGGCAAGCACCATTGGACCATTAAATGAATGCGTGAAAGCCTGACAGAGGTTTGTGGACTTTTTCCAATTTGAATCTTTGCTAAACCACTGGAGAGCCTTTGTCAGTGATACAGTCAAAGTCTCAGCCCAGCCAAAACATATGCATAATATGATGGTTTGTGGGTATTAAGCAAGATTTGCACCACATCTTAAATGTATTTAAGATGTGGGCGTATTTCCAAATCTTTCTGAGCCATTGCCACATAGAAACCAACTCCTTGAAGACCAGCCTTCCATCCATTGACCCTGTCTATACTTCCTGTTGCCTCAGCAAAGCAGCCAGCAAAATTAAGGACCCCATGCACCCTGGGCATTCTCTCTTCCACCTTCTTCCATTGGGAAAAGGATACAAAAGTCTGAGATCACATACCAACCTCCTCCAGAACAATTTTTTCCCTGCTGCCATCAAACTTTTGAATGGATCTACCTCATTAAGCTGATTTTTCTCTATACCCTTGCTATGACTATAACACTACATCCTGCACTCTCTTGTTTCAGGGGTCACTGTCTGAGGAGGTGTCATAGTCTGAGGATTCATGGTAGATCATTTAGGACAGAGATGAGGAGATACTTCTTCACTCAAAGAGTGGTGAGCCTGTGGAATTCATTACCACAGGAAGTAGTTGATGCCAAAACATTGAATGTATTCAAGAGGGGACTGGATATAGCACTTGGGATGAATGGGATCAAAGGTTATAGGAAGAATGCAGGATTAGATTACTGAGTTGGGTGATCAGCAATGATTGTAATGAGTGGCGGAGCAGGCGCGAAGGGCCAAATGGCCTCCTCCTGCTCCTATCTTCTTTGTTTCTATGTTTCTGTGTTTGCTTCTCCATGAATGGTATGCTTTGTCTGCAGAGCGCGCAAGAAACGATGCTTTTCACTTGTATTAGTCAATATGCTAATATATGTGACAATAATAAATCAAATCAGTTTCGACTTAGCAATTTTACAGGAGCACAGTGGTACAGTAGCATGGTAGCACAGTGGTTACCACTGCTGCTTCACACTCCAGGGACCTAGGTTCGAATCCTGGCTTGGGTCACTGTCTGTGTGGAGTTTGCAAATTCTCCCTGTGTCTGCATGAGTTTCCTCCGAGTGCTCTGGTTTCTTCCCATAGTCTAAAGATGTGTGGGCTAGGCTGATTGGCCATTCTAAATTGCCACTTAGGATCCCAGGATGCATAGGTTCGAGGGATTGGTGGATAAATATATAGGGATATGGGGATAGGGCTTAGGTGGGATTGTGGTTGGTGCAGGCTCGATGGGCCAAATGGCCTCTTTCTGCACTGAAGGATTCTATGATTCAAATCAACTGACAAAATAAGACGGGCAGCACGGTGGCACAGTGGTTAGCATAGCACCAGGGACCCAGGTTCGATTCCTGGCTTGGGTCACTATCTGTGTGGAGTCTGCACGTTCTCCTCGTGTCTGCATGGGCTTCTTCCAGGTGCTCTGGTTTCCTCTCACAGTCCAAAGATGTGCAGGTTAGGTGGATTGGCTGTGATAAATTGTCCTTTAGTGTCAGGGGGATTAGTGGGTTAAATATGTGGAGTCACGGAGGTAGGGACTGTGGTCGGCGCAAACTCACTGGACTGAATGGCCTCCTTCTGCTCTGTAGGGATTCTATAATTCTAGACAAACTTGGCTGACCTTTTGACTCTGACTCCCTTTTCTTCATGAGGAAAGCTCCCTCCCTTTGCAGACCAAATGCAACTTTCCAGTATAAACAGGAACCCTATCATTTAGTATTGCGGTGAATTGACCCCAAGCTGTGACAGGAGTTTCAGCGATATCACCACGTCGAATATTGTTTCCGAAACACGATCACGGCTGCCATTGACATTATTATAGGTGACATAGATCAGATAGCTAAAGTTTTGTGCCTTTATTCTGCCAGTTGATGAAAAAAAGGAGATAGTCATGACACACACACAGGTACTGACAGTGACTATTTGCTAAAAGCTCATTCATCAGACTCTTGGGTTAAAAAGGTTTCACTTTAATTTAAACTGCTTGACCAAGGATTCACCTGAGTTATTCTGCAGGTGCTAATATCATTTGTAAAAGGTAAGGAAAACATTCTGGAAGAGCAGGGTCTTTTCACTATCCACCACCGGACTTCAGTAAATTCTCGCATTCTCTCATTCATCAACTCAATATATGTTTGTCAAGCTGCCGGGGCTGGGGACTAAGGTTTCATTGTCGAGACATCCATCGTCTGCACAGTTTAGCATTCCACTAATGTATCACTTCTTCCTCAACACTGACATGATGTGACTCACCAGGGAGAACTCCTGAGGGAAAAAAAACCTCGTCAAAACTGCCTGAATTGTAGCAGAAATATTCCAGTTGATGGATGGAGTATATATTAAGATTGTAAAAGGCACAGTAAGGTAAGATAACACTTTGATTACTTAGCAGGCTTTTCAGCAATGTAAGCAAAGAAACAATCGAGAGGTTTGCAAAATAAAGTGGTGCAAGACTTTTGCAGGAGACTTTTCAAAGCTGTGGCTTTAAAAAAAAGGACTTTGCTGTTCAACAATTTGTGCTATTTGGGGAAATGTTTGTATTTTTAAAAGATTCGCATCAATCAAAGATAATTTTTCTTCAGGACAAATATGTCTCACTGTTTATTTTATTTTAAAATATAATTTGTTCTTTAATTTACCACTGAAGGTGAATTAAGTTAAGTTTATTTATTGGTGTCACAGGTAGGCTTACATTAACACTGTAATAAGAACATAAGAAGTAGGAGCAGGAGTAGGTCATCTGGCCCCTCAAGCCTTCTCCGCCATTCAATAAGATTGTGGCTAATCTTTTCGTGGACTCAGCTCCACTTACTCGCCCACTCACTCTTAATTCCTTTACTGTGTAAAAATGTGTCTATCCTTGCCTTAAAAACATTCGATGAGGTAGCCTCAACTGCTTCACTGGGCAGGGAATTCCACAGATTCACAACCCATTGAGTGAAGAAGTTCCTCCTCAACTCAGTCCTAAATCTGCTCCCCCTTATTTTGAAGCCATGCTCTCTAGTTCTCGTCTCACCCATCAGTGGAAACAACCTCCCTGCTTATCTTTTCTCTTCATAATCTTATATGTTTCTATAAGATCTCCCCTCATCCTTCTGAATTCCAATGAGTATTGCTCCAGTCTACTCAGTCTCTCCTCATAAGCCAACCCCTCAACTCCGGAATCAAGATGAAGTTACTGTGAAAATCCCTTCATTGCCACACTCTGGCCCCTGTTCGGGTACACTGAGGGAGAATTTAGCATGGCCAACGCACCCAACCAGCATGTCTTTCAGACTGAGGGAAGAAACTGCAGCACCCAAAGGAAACTCACGCAGAAACACGGGGAGAACATGCAAACTCCCCGTGTCTTTGTGGGTTTCCTCCAGGTGCTCCGGTTTCCTCCCACAGTCTGAAAGACCCGAACAGGCGCCAGAGTGTGGCGACTAGGGAAATTTCACGGTAACTTCACTGCAGTGTTACTTGTGCTTATTACAAACACTTTGACATTAAGGACAATTTAGCATGACCAATACACCTAACCAGCACGTCTTTCCGACTGTGGGAGGAAGCCGGATTACCCGGAGGAAACCCTCGCAGACACAGGAAGAATGTGCAGAATCTGCAAGGATAGTGAGCCAAGCTGGGAATCTGTCCCGGATTCCTGGCACTGTGAGACAGCAATGCTCATCATTTTGGTCTGAGAAGTGTCACAGTACTTAAATGATCTTTTAACATTTCACCGATATGTGGCACCCTTAATGTTTCAAAAGTCATCGATAAGATTCTGATATCATTGAGAGGATTGTGTCTTGTACCATTTCTGCTAAACTGTGGACATCAGTGAATAATCTCACAGTACAGAGATATCATTTCTTTAAGGGAGCTCCTTGATTCATATATTTGGGGGATTATCAGGGCCTCTTTCTCATCTTCAACAATGACAAACTGAATGCCAACAAAATATGTTTTCCAGTGAAGTGAACTCTCCGTCTGAAAGATAATCTTCAACTGAACACAGCAGATGTTGGGGGAATTTTCCCCTCTCCTGTCGCAGGAATTGTAGTTGGCAAGGGATGTACCATGCAAAGATCCGTTGACCTCGGATGGGATTTTCCGGTCACGCTTGTCTTGAAACCAGAATTTATTCATTCGTGGGGCATAGGCATTGCCCCACTTATTGCACATTTCTAGTTGCCCTCGACTATGACATTTCAGAGGGCAGTTGAGAGTCAACCACATTGTCGTGGCTCTGGAGTCACATATAGGCCAGAGCAGGTGAGGACTGCAGATTTCCTTCCCTAAAGGACATTAGTGAACCAGATGGGTTTTTCCGACAATGGTTTCATGGTGATCGGTAGATTCTTAATTCCTGATATTTTTTATTGAATTCAACTGCGGGATTCGAACCCAGGTTCCCAGAGCATTGGCTGAGTTTCTGGATTAATGGTCTAGCAATAATACCAATAGGCCATCACTTCCCCATAGAAATGAATGAAAAATATGCTACGATGATCTTTGACAATCTCAAATCAACAATATTAATTATAATATTGCTCACTCATCTATTTGCTGAATGAGTTTAAGTTGTTTGTATTTGGATTCATGGTTTGGTTATATCTGGTAAAAGTAATCACAGAAATGGGCAATTGCATCAGAATCTTCTAGAAAGTTGACTGAATTTTTCGCTACTGGTATCAGTCATGTTGTACAAACTTCATACATACACAACCCTTCCTTCTCTCCCAGCTACCTTCAGATGCATCATGTTGTTATTAACAACAAGAGCGACTTGAATTTATATAGCACCTTCAACGTAGTGAAACCTCCCAAGGTACTCACAAGACTGTCATTGAATGAGAAAATTGTTAATGCCTAACAGAAAACAGATTTATAAGCAACAAGAGACAACATCAGAAGATAAGGTGCTGTTCCTCCTGTTTGCCTTCGGTTTCACTGGATTGTTACAGCAGGACATGGGCAGACAAAGGTGGCACGATGGCACAGTAGTTAGCACTGTTATCTCACAGTGCCAAGGATGCGGGTTCGATTCCTGGCTTGGGTCACTGTCTGTGTGGAGCTTGCACATTTTATCTGTGTCTGCGTGGGTTTTCTCCAGGCACTCTGGTTTCCTCCCACAGTTCAAAGATGTGCGGTTTAGGCGGATTGGCCATGCTAATTTGCCCCTTAGTGTCGGGGGACTAGGTAAGGTAAATACATGGGGTTAAAGGGATAGGGGCTGGATGGGATTGTGGTCAGTGCAGACTCAATGGGCTGAATGGCCTCCTTCTTTGTAGAATTCAATGACATGTGAAGCATGAGAGCAAGAGGGTGAGTCAAAATGGCAAGCAATAGGAGCTCCTGTTTTGTCTCTGTGGTTGGTTCAGCATGGTTCACATTGGTCAGTGAAGTACCCCTATCCACCTTGCCAACATAATAGAATGGGCCAGAGAAACTAGAGCTGAAATCTTGCTGCCGTTCACACTCGCAACATATGACAATCCCACTAACGGCATACCCCCACCTCAGGTTTCTCGGCAACAATAGGTGTGTTCGCTGGAAACCTCATTGACAATGATGGGACTGTAAGGTTTGATTTGATCTATTATTGTCACATGCATTGGGATACAGTGAAAAGTATTGTTTCTTGCACGCTATGCAGACAAAACGCACCACTCATAGAGTACTCTGGGGAGAAGGAAAGGAGAGAGTGCAGAACGTAGTGTCACAGTCATAGCTAGGGTGTAGAGAAAGATCAACTTAATATCCAAAAACCTGATATCATCAGGGAAGAAGCTGTTCTTGAGTCAGTTGGTGCATGACCTCAGACTTTTGTATCTCTTTCCTGATGGAAGAAGATGGAAGAGAGAATGTCCGGGGTGTGTGGGGTCCTTGATTATACTGGCTGCTTTTCCGAGGCAGTGAAAAGTGTAAACGGAGTCAAGGGATGGGAATGGTTTTGAGAAGGGGTTCAAAGTCAAAGAACTGACACAAGACATCAGGCCTATGGCCATATTGGTATCTTCGCAGATCTCATTGAGAGCAAGAATAACTGTTGCTTTGGCTGTTCTGTGCAAACTGCAAGGCGATGATAAGTGTCACCACCCATCCCACCTACCTCTGAGCCCACTCCCATAATATGAGGGAGCAGGGAAGACCCTCAGGACTGAGGGAGGATGGAAAGACCCTCAGGACTGAGGGAGGTAGGTGGATTGAACATGCAAAATTGCCCCTTAGAGTCTACAGCGCAGAAGGAAGACATCTGGCCCATTGAGCCTGCACCGGCAACAATCCAATCCAGGTCCCATCTCCTCAATCCCCTGACACTAAGGGGCAATTTAGCAAGGATGGATGGGAGGCTGGTTTGCGTGATGGACTGGGGTACGTTCACGACTCTGTAGTTTACTGCGGTCCTGTCTGACCAGGGATCTCTCCCATCTTAAACCCCATCATTGAGCAGATTGGAAGGATTTTCAGGCTGGATAATCAACCTTTTTGGATACATTACAAACGCACCTTCCACGTGCATCAAATCCTCAGGTAAAACATGAACCTGGAACTTCTAGCCCAGAGAAAGGGATGCTGCCACTGCCCTACAAGACCTTTATTCATTTTTGGGACATGGGCATCATTGGCTGGCCAATATTTATTGCCCTTCCCTAGTTGCCTGAGGGCAGTTCAGAATCAATCACATTGCTGTGGCTCTGGAGTCACATGTAGGCCAGGCCAAGTAAGGATGACAGATTCTCTTTCCTAAAGGACATTTGTGAACCAAATGGGTTTTTCCGACAATCGACAATGGCTTCATGGTTATCAGTAGATACTTAATTCCAAATTTTTTTATTGAATTCAAATTCTACCAGCTGCCGTGGTGGGATTTGAACTCAGCTCCCCAGAGTATTAGCCGAGTTACTGGATTAATAATCTAGCAATAATTTCACGAGGCTATCACCTCCCCTCCTACACTTTGCAAAGTGTAATGCACTTGTGAGGGAAAGATGCCATATAATATCCACATTCTTTCTTTATTCCCTTCTCAGTGTTCTTGCTACTCTGATCATCTCTCCCCAGCAAAGCATTTTCAGGAGAATCTAAAAAGGTTTCACTCAGTAAATGACTAAGTGGCGGGCGGCAACTTTAATCTCACCAGAGCTAAGTTTGCCAACTTCCTGTCTACTGCTGTGTCTCCCTCAAACTGTCTGAATCACTGTCCTCGTCAAGTTGCTTTGAGAGTGCAACAGTGTTCAGGCGACTGGCTGTTTAACAAGTAATATTCTGTCCCTCTGCCTCATTTTGTGGGATTCTAGCGGAGATTTTTTTTTTACAGGTGACAGAGGTTACTGTCTAAAGCCCTGGTTTGTGGCTTTAGTGCCAAGTGCTCAGAATCCCAGCCAAGAGCACCATAGCCAAATACATGGGGCTGGCTTGTTTAGTTACAAAGCGTACTTTTGTGGTCTTTGAGATGAATTATTTGGATAGGCCCATGCGAGGAGTTTACAGAGTGACTCAAAGAGTGTCTGCCGTACCTTTGTTGTAAGTTATGCTTTTACACAGTGCAGCACTTAAACCAGCAATTTTGTTCCATCGACCACAGTGAGACACAACCAAAGTGGATTTGAGAAGAGGTTCAAAGTCAAAGAACTGACACACGACATCAAATCTATGGCCGTATAGATATCTGCACAGACCTCATTGAGGTCTTTGGCTGCTCTGCACAAACTGCAGGGTGATGATAAGTTCCACCGCCCACCCCCACCCACCTCTGAGCCCACCCCCATAATATGAGGGGGCAGGGGAGACCCTCAGGACTGAGGGAGGACGGAAAGACCCTCAGGACTGAGGGAGGCAGGTGGATTGGCCATGCAAAATTGCCCCTTGGAATCTACAGCGCAGAAGGAAGCCATCTGGCCCATCAAACCTGCACCAGCAACAATCCCACCCAGGTCCCATCCCCTCAACACCCCTGACACTAAGGGGCAATTTAGCATGGCAATCAACCTAACCCGCACATCTTTGGACTGTAGGAGGAAACCGGACCACCCCGAGGAAACCCACGCAGGCATGGGAAGAATGTGCAAATTCCACAGACAGTGACCTGAAGTTGGAATTGAACCCGGGTCCATAGTGCTGTGAGATATCAGTGCGAACCACCGTGCCATCGTACTGCCCATTCCCTAGTGTAGGTTAGGGTGGATTGGCCATAGGAAATGTGTGGGGCTATGGGGATAGGGTGTGGGAAAGGGCCTGGGTAAGATACTCTGTTAGAGAGTCAGTGCAGACTCGATGGGCCGAATGGCCAGCTTCTGCATTGTAAGGACTCTGTGATTCTAGGGCCCACCTTCTCACCCCCGCTATGGGTTTCCTGGAAGTGAGGACAGCCTGCCATTGGTTTGGTTCCGTCACACCAGTTAAAGGTGAGCCACCTCCTCCTCTGGAAAATCTGCCCTGGGGGTGGGGGAGGGGATGGAAAATCCAGCTCATGGGGTCAGTGCAGGATTTTTCACAACGGGTCAAATTGTTGGGGCTGATGGGCAGAATTTATCATAAGGGATGAGAGAAGACACGTTTGAGCCAAGCAAAAACATTGGGATGGAATTCTCTGATCTTAATGACATTACTGTTACTAGAGAGGCGGTGCTCGACAGACTGGAGGGACTGATTGTGGACAAGTCCCCAGGACCGGATGGAATGCATCCGAGGGTTCTGAAAGAAATGGCGGAGGTGATAGTGGATGCCTTGGTGGTTATTTTCCAAACGTCGCTGGATTCTGGGGAAGTGCCGGATGATTGGAAAACGGCTAATGTTACGCCGTTGTTTAAGAAGGGTGCCAGGCAAAAGGCGGGGAATTATAGGCCGGTTAGTTTAACGTCTGTGGTAGGTAAAATGTTAGAATCTGTCATTAAGGAGGAAATTGCGAGGCATCTTGAAGGGAATTGCTTGATAGAGCAGACGCAGCACGGTTTCATTAAAGGGAAGTGAGCAGCGATAGATCAGCCATGATCTTATTGAATGGCGGGGCAGGCTCGAAGGGCTGGATGGCCTACTCCTGCTCCTATTTCTTATGTTCTTATGTTCTTATGATCTTGTATGCTCTACCGCTGCTGCCAGTGAGAGGGGGAAATCTGGCGCTCAGCCGCAAATCCCAGCCATGGGCGAGGTGGGAGAATGCTGGCCATTATTTGGCCCAGGAGAATCATAGAATCCTTACAGTGCAGAAGGAGGCCATGCGCCCATCGAGTCCTCACTGACACTCTGACAGAGCTTCCCAATCAGGCTCTATCCCCATATTTACCCCGCTAATCCTCCTAGGAATAGCAGCAAAGGGGAGATCTCAAAGAAACGTATAAAGTAACGAAAGGAATTGATAAGGTAGGTTGTTTCCACTGCCGGGTGAAACTGGAACTAGGCATGGCCTCAAAATAAGGAGCAGCAGATTTAGGACTGAGTTGAGGAGGAACTTCTTCACCCAAAGGGTTGTGAATCTGTGGAATTCCCTCCCCAGTGAAGCAGTTAAGGCTCCCCATTGAATGCTTTTAAGGCAAGGGTCAATAAATTTTGAACAGTAAAGGAATTAAGGGTTATGGTGAGCGGGTGGGTAAGTGGAGCTGAATCCATCAACCATGATCTTATTGAATGGCGGAGCAGGCTCGAGGGGCCAGATGGCCTACTCTTGGTCCTAGTTCTTATGATCGCATGTGGCAAAAATGCCCCCATGGCTGAATTATCGAGGCAAATTTTGCCAAGTGACAACCTGGCTTGGATTCTTTCTCGATAGGACGTGGATTAGAGAGTTGTGAGCGAAGATAAGAGGGCTGGATTCCTGGCGCACCTGATTTTCCAGTCTGAAGGATTAATCTGCTACAGTTGTGATTGATGTGCGTGCAAATGCACGCCATAATACCAAACAAGACAGGGCTGATTTGTTTCAGAGTATGAAACAGTGAAGAGTGGGAAGGGAATTCGGATTGTCATTGGAGGTGAGGAGAAGGTCTGGGAGATTAAGTGAAATACAAGACTCAATCAGGGATATGGTTCACTGGTGAGTTGTTTCAGATCATTCCGAAATCCCTGTTCGAAACCAATAAAGGGAGCAGAATGTCATTGCTTGGTTTATACCAAGAATTTGAAGTAGTGGAATAATGCTCCTTTGGTGCCTTGTAAAATAATCAGTTTGCTAATAATTGGTCCGCTTCCTTTTGGCACCCTTCCATCACTTTTTTGTGATCCACAGCTGCTGTTTTAAGCATAAAGTCATAGATTCATACAGTGCAGAAGAGGCCCTTCAGCCCATTGAGTTTGCACCAACATGAGAGAAACATCTGACCGTCTAATCCCATTTACCAGCACTTGGCCCATAGCCCTCAAATAAATGACGTGCCAGGTACTTCTCAAAAGATGTGAGGCAAATGGCCTTTACCACCTTCCCAGGCAGCACTGGGTAAAGAAGTTTTTCCTCACATCCCCCCCTAAACATCCTATCCCTCACCTTGAACCTATGTCCTCTCATGACTGAACTTTCAACTCAGGGCAATAACTGCTCCCTATCCACTCTGTCCATGCCCCTCATAATTAGTTACCATGGAGCCAATAAAACATTAGATGTGCGTTTGATATCAAGCCAAAAAATGCTGGAAATTCTCAGCAGGTCTGGCAATCAAAGAACAGTACAGCACAGGAACAGGCCCTTCGGCCCTCCAAGCCTGTGCTGATCACCTCGTTCTACATAGAGCAACCACCTGTATCCCTCTATATCCCACCTTTCATGTGCCTATCCAATTAAGTCTTCAATGTCGCTAATGTTGCATTAATCACCTCACTTGGCAGTTCATTCCAGACCCCCTCCACCCTTTCAGTAAAAAGCTTCCCCCGCACATCTCTACTGAACCTTTCCGCCCCTCACCTTGAACTTGTGACCCCTTGTAATTGTCATTTCTGCCCTGGGAAAATGCTTTCATTTTCACCCTAATTATACCCCTCATAATTTTATAAACTTCTATCAGGTTGCCCCCCAGTCTCCGTCTTTCCAGGAAGGACAATCCCAGTTTATTCAATCTCTCTCATAGCTAATACCCTCCATACCAAGCAACATCCTGGTAAACCTTTTCTGTACTCCCTCCAAAGCTACCACATCTTTCTGGTAGTGTGATGACCAGATTGGATACAGTATTCCAAATGTGGCCCAACCAACGTTTTATATAACTGTAACTGGGGATGGCACGGTGGCACGGTGGTTAGCATTGCTGCCTCACAGCGCCCAGGGACCTGTGTTCGATTCCCGGCTTGGGTCATTGTCTGTGTGGAGTTTGCATGTTCTCCCTGTCTCTCTGTGGGCTTCCTCCGGGTGCTCCGGTTTCTTTCCCAGAAGGCGTGTCTGTTAGGGGCATTGACCGTACTAAATTCTTCCTCAGCGTACCCGGACAGGCACCAGAGTGAGACAACTAGGGAATTTTCATAGTAACTTCATTGCAATGTGAATATAAGCCTACTTGTGACTAATGAATAAACTTTAACATAATTTGGCAACTTTTATACTCGATGCCCTGGCCGATGAAGGCAAGCATGCCATATGCTTTCTTCACCACCTTTCTCACATGTGCTGTCACCTTTAAGGACCTGATCCTTAAAAAATCATATCAGAATAACACTTGTTTCTGTTTTTCAGTTTGTCTTAGCTTCCACAATTTTTTGTGTTCTTTTTCCCATCATTAGTGCAGTGGTAGTTTCAAAACTTCTCTTTGTGTGAAATGCGATACCCAAGGAGCATTATTGAATCAGATGGCTTTTTATGACAATTGACAATGACTCCAAGGTCATCATTGGACTTTTAATTCCAGGTTTTTATTGAGTTAAAGTTTCACCATCTGCCATGATGGGATTTGAACTTGCATCTCCAGATCTTGCTCTGGATTGCTGGTCCAGTGATAATACCTTTGATTTGATTTGATTTATTATTGTTGCATCTGTTAGCATACAGTGAAAGTATCGTTTCTTGCTCGCTATACAAACAAAGCATACTGTTTATAGAGAAGGAAAGGAGAGAGTGTAGAATGTAGTGTTACAGTCATAGCCAGGGTGTAGGGAAAAATTAACTTAGTGTGAGGTAAGTCCATTCAAAAGTCTGATGGCAACAGGGAAGAAGCTGTTCTTGAGTTGGTTGGCGCGTGACCTCAGAGTTTTATACCTTTTTCCCGACGGAAGAAGATAGAAGAGAATATGTCCGATGTGCTGATTATCCTGGCTGCATTTCCGTGGCAGCGGGATATGTAAACAAAGCCAGTGGATGGCAGGCTGGTTTGCGTGATGAACTGGGCTTCATTTACAACACTTTATAGTTTCTTGAGGATTTGCGCAGAGGATATACCAAGCTGTGACACAACCAGAAAGAATGCTTTCTCTGGTGCATCTGTGAAAATTGATGGGAGTCATGGCGGACATGCCAAATTTCCTGAGTCTTCTGAGAAAATAGAGGCATTGGTGATCTTTCTAGTGTTGGCATGGGGGGGACCAGGACAGGTTGTTGGTGATCTAGACACCTAAAAGCTTGAAGCTCTCGACCCTTTCCACTTGGTCCCCGTTGATGTAGATTGGGGAATATTCTCCACTTCGCTTCCTGAAGTTGATGACTATCTCTTTTGCTTTGTTGACATTGAGGGAGAGATTATTGTTGCCGTACCAGTCCACCAGATTCTCTACCTCTTTCCTGCACTCCATCTTGTCATTGGTTGAGATCTGACCCACTACAATGGTGTCATCAGCAAGCTTGAAATTCGAGTCAGAGGGGAATTTGGCTGCACAGTCATAGGTGTATAAGAAGTTTCACTGCACTACTGCCTCCCCCGCCGATAATCTATAACGTGTGGGTGATCTGCTCTGGCAGATTACTGCTGAGGCGGTGAAGACAAAAGAGAAACATCTATCCCTACATTGTAAAAATAAATGAAAGGGACTTGACAGTTCCATTCTAATGAGCAGAAAATGTCAGAGGCATCACTAAGTGCAGAGAGATGGTGGAGCATTACAAATAATTTAGGAATGTATTTTTTCCTTTTTTAACGACTGCTATGCTTACCAAGATGAAGGTTATTAGTTTTTGGGTAGAAATGCTTTCCTTTTTCGGAATCATGAGAGCATGATAAATGTTGCTAACTAACAGCAAAGCAGGGACAGATTTGACCCATCCCTTTTAGGATCTAGATTCAGGCTATCTCTGTTACTCTATAGATAGTCGACATCTTTTCCCAAAGGTAGGGGAGTTTGAGACAAGAGGGCATAGGATTAAGGTGAGAGGGGAGAGATACAAAAGGGCCCAGAGGGGCATTTATTTCACTCAGAGGGTAGTGAGTGTCTGGATCGAGCTTCCAGAGGCAGTAGTAGAGACAGGTACAATTTTGTCTTTTAAAAAGCATTTAGATGGTTACCAACAACCTGTCCTGGACCCCCATGCCGGCACTATAGTTAAGAAAGACCACCCACGCGTCTACTTTCTCAGAAGACTAAGGAAATTTGGCATGTCAGCTATGACTCTCACCAACTTTTACAGATGCACCATAGAAAGCATTCTCTCTGGTTGTATCACAGCTTGGTATGGCTCCTGCTCTGTCAAGACCACAAGGAACTACAAAATGTCGTGAATGTAGCCCAATCCATCACGCAAATCAGCCTCCCCTCCATTGACCCTGTCTACATTTCCCACTGCCTCAGCAAAGCAGCCAGCATAATTAAGGACCCCACACACCC
Organism: Carcharhinus amblyrhynchos; assembly: GCF_965287045.1. Taxonomy (NCBI): domain Eukaryota; kingdom Metazoa; phylum Chordata; class Chondrichthyes; order Carcharhiniformes; family Carcharhinidae; genus Carcharhinus; species Carcharhinus amblyrhynchos. Next base: position 11,704,758 of record NC_137335.1, on the reverse strand, counting down.
CGGACATTCTCTCTTCCACCTTCTTCTGTCGGGAAAAAGGTACAAAAGTCTGAGGTCACGTACCAACCAGCTCAAGAACAGCTTCTTCCCTGCTGCTGTCAGACTTTTGAATGGAATTACCTTGCATTAATTTGATCTTTACACTCTAGCTTTGATTGTAACACTACATTCTGCACTCTCGTGTTTCCTTCTCTATGAATGGTATGCTTTGTCTGTATAGCACACAAGAAACAATACTTTTCCCTGCATGTTAATATATGTGACAATAATAAATCAAATCAAACATGGGTAAGATGAGTGTAGAGGGGTATGGGCCAAATGTGGGCAATTAGCACGAGCTCAATGATTTAACAAAAAGTGGCAGTCTGGACAAGTTGGGCTGAAGGGCCTGTTTCTGTGCTGTAAACCTCTATGACTCTATCTGAAGGAATGGCCCCTTCTTCATCTTAGTGGCCGCAAAATAGGAATTGAGCCTGTTCACTAACCATGACACCATGAGTAAGATTAGGTACATTTAACACCCAACAATGGCAGGGATTCTCCAGCCGTTCACACCTGCCACCGCTGCCAGGCAGGACGGAGAATTTGATACTCAGCCAAATCTCCGTTCACCTCAGGAGAATTTCGGCTGAGTGAGGTCGGAGAATCCGATCGCGTGTTTCGTAATGAGTTATGGAAAATGCTGAATCATTGGGCAGCACGGTGGCACAGTGGTTAGCACTGCTGCCTCACAGCAGGGTTCGATTCCAACCTTGGGTCTCTGTATGTGTGGAGTTTGCACATTCTTCCCATGTCTGCATGGGTTTCCTCCAGATGCTCCAGTTTCATCCCACAGTCCAATGATGTGCCCAGTTCAGTTGGTTGGCCATTCTCAATTGACTCTATTATCAGAGGAATTAGCAGGGTAAATGTGTAGGTTTGCAGGGGTAGGATCTGGGTGGGATTGGGGCTGGCGTGGGCTCGTTGGGCCAAAGGGCCTCCTTCTGCACTATGAGGATTCTATGACTATTTGTGTGGAGTTTGCACATTCTCCCTGTGTCTGCGTGGGCTTCTTCCAGATGCTCTGGTTTCCTCCCATTGTCCAAAGATGTGCGGGTTAGCTTAATTGGCCATGCTAAATTGCCCCTGAGTGTCAGGAGGATTAGCAGCGTAAATATGAGGGATTACAAGAATAGGACCTGGGTGGGACAATTGTTGGCGCAGGCTCGATGGGCCAACTGGCCTCCTTCTGCACTGTAAGGATTCTAAGATTTATACATTAATAGAACTTTGGGCCAACATGGTGCTTAAAAAACGGATTAAATATTTACGCTTTGATTGGACGTAGAGTCCGATCAAAAACACACGGCTCTCGCAGTCAACTTTGTGAGCAATCAGCATGCACCTCACTTCACTTGCCCTTGCTTTATGTGCACAACGCTTTAGTCACGCCAATCGGAGGAAAAACTCTGCGGATGAAAGCCAGCAGAATCTGGCAACCCTACACTTGGGCAGCGGTCAAGAAAATGTCTTGCAGGCCTCGCTCAGAATCCTGATGGGCCGCGTGCAGGTTGCCCACCACTGGAAGGATTAAAGATCAAAAGATCCAACTCAGAGATATACATTACCATCTCGAAAGAAATCATATGTGCACAGCCAGAAAAAAGATTGCCCTCAAGTCCACACAGGAGGCAAGGCCAACCAAGCTGAAGGTTTCAATGTAGCTCGCCGCGGCTCAGTGGTAAAGCAATGCAGATATATCATCTTAAAACGATTTGGCTCACATGAACCGGGAGTGAATGGGTAGCTGTAGCTGCAGGAAATCATGACCAAAGGCTTCTGATGTACAAAGCACTTAGGATGTAATTTACCCAGAATGAACAATGAATCTTTCCCTTTTGGTACTGGATTATCCCTGATCTCCGAAATAAATGAAAATAGCATTCAGATAGCCCCTCAGGTCATTCTGTTTCTGAAGTTCCAGCACTATTGGAGAGCTGGAGTCATTGGCAATAATTTTAACTACAGCTGATGTGTAAGTGCTTGACATTAGATCAATTGCCCACCGTATAGGGTCATACAGGTTTACAGCATGGAAGCAGGCCCTTCGGCCCAACTTGTCTATGCCACCTTTTTTTTAAACCCCCTAAGCTAAATAAAATCATAGAGGTTATGGTAATAGGAGGAATGTAGGAAGTGTGGTTGATAATGTAACACAGCTGATATTGGATCAGCTGTCCTTTACACTTAACTCCTATTATTAGCCCCATTGAGTTGCATGTTAACATTCTACACAACACACGTATCCATTAATGCATTAAGCCTGAGGTCTAATTATGTGCTGCACCTTGCCTCATTAGCAGAAGGTATGCTGGCTTCTGTCTATATTTACAAATTGTTGTGTAATGCATCATAGTTGACATTTCTTGGAGGAAAATCATCATCACTGCCTTAGGGCAGCACGGTGGCACAGTGCATCGCCCTGCTGCCTCATAGCGCCAGGGACCCAGATTCGATTCCAGCCTCGAGTGACTGTGTGGATTTTGCACTTTTTCCCCGTGTCTGCGTGGGCTTCCTCCGGGTTTTCTCCCACAGTTCAAAGATGTGCGGGTTAGGAGGATTAACCGTGCTAAATTGACCCTTAGTGCCAGGGGGCTAGTTAAATATGAGGGGTTATGAGATAGGGTCTGGTTGGGGTTGTTATTGGTGCCAGCTCGACAGAATCATTGAATCATAGAATCTTACAGTGCAGAAGAAGGCCATTCAGCCCATCGAGTCTGCATTGATAACAATCCCACCCAATCCTTACCTCTGTAACCCCAAGTATTTACCCTACTAATTGCCCTAACCTACACACCTTGGGACACTAAGACAGAACTTAACATGGCCAATTCAACTAGCCGCACATCTCTGAACTTGTCTCCTTTGGAATGATCTCCTTCTGCACTGTAGATTCTGTGTTTCATGCAAAGTGCATGGAGAACATCCTCTTGGTCAACCATACAAAGTCAGATCATGCCATACATTGAAACTTGAGCGGCTTGCATTTATAATCTGAGCCTGTCTTAGATTTGGAGAGACAATGTGTGCGTTATTTATAGTGCGGTTTTTAAAAAATATGTAACATTACTTTGTATATCATGCAAAACTTTTCTTCTGTGAAGGAACGGCAATCTATTCTGACTTCTTTATGTTGCAGCTTTCTGCACACAATATTGAGCTATTTGTCATAGAACGGCAACCGCAACTGACAGATATAAATATCTTTAGGAAAATGTGTTTTTCATGATGTTGGACCTGATAGGTCATGAGCACTATCATCTGGTTGTTTTGAATGGTAAGTTACAGAAGGAAAATCACCATTCAACACATATGATCAACTCTTTGTTCAGAATTTAAAGAAAGCATTGCCTATAAATCATGCCCACCACAACAAACAGATGACCAAGGTTTGAATCCCACCACAGCAGATGGTGGAATTTGAAGTCAACAGAAAATATCTGGAATTAAGAATCTACTGATGACCATGAAACTATTGTCGATTGTCAGAAAAATCCATCTGGTTCACTGATATCCTTTATTTGATTTGATTTGATTTGATTTATTATTATCACACGTATTGTTTCTTGCGTGCTACACAGACAGAGCATACCATTCATAGAGAAGGAAAGGAGACAGTGCAGAATGTAGTATTACAGTCATAGCTAGGGTGAAGAGAAAGATCAACTTAATGCAAGGTAGGTCCATTCAAAAGTCTGACAGCAGCAGGGAAGAAGCTGTTCTTGAGTCGGTTGGTATGTGATCTCAGACTTTTGTATCTTCTTCCCAACGGAAGAAGATGGAAGAGAGAATGTTTGGGATGCGTGGGGTCTTTAATTATGCTGGCTGCTTTGCCGATGCAACGGGAAGTGTAGACAGAGTCAATGGATGGGCGGCTGTTTTGCATGATGGATTGGGCTACATTCATGATCTTTTGTAGTTCCTTGCGGTCTTGGGCAGAGCAGGAAAGAATGCTTTCTACGGTGCATCTGTAAAAGTTGGTGAGAGCCGTAGCTGACGTGCCAAATTTCCTTCGTCTTCTGAGAAAGTAGAGGCATTGGTGGGCTTTCTTAACTATTGTGTCAGCATGGAGGGACGAGGACAGGTTATTGATGATCTGGACACCCAAAAACTTGAAGCTCTCGACTCTTCCTACTTTGAAAGAAATCTTCCGTCTTTGAAGGAAATCTGCTGACCTTACCTCGTCTGGCTGACACGTGACTCCAGAGCCATAGTAATGTGTTGACTCTCAAACTGCTCTCTGAAATAGCCATAGCAAACCTCTCAATTCAAGGGCAACGAGGGATGGGCAATAAATGCTGGCCAGCCAGCAATGCCCATGTCCCACGAATGAATAAAAACAAGTGGACTTGGGTATGCAGGGCACAATTTGCGGATGACACAAAACCCGGAACCTTTCTTATGAAACTTTTCTGCACTCTCTAATACCTTCACATCCATCCTAAAATGTGGCACCCAGAACTGGATGCACTACTCCAGCTGAGGCCAAACCTGTGTTTTACAAGATTAAATCTACTTTCTTCGCTTAAAGACCCTATTGATAAAACAAGGATGCCACATGCTTTATTAATCACTCCCTCAACCTAATCCTGATCTGAATGGGGTGGGTTGGACTTCGGAGAGGGGGGAGTTGGACCTTGGTAGGGAACTGGGATCAGATTTTTTTGCGGGGGGGAGGTTCAGACCTGGGAGGGACGGGGGTGGGGATGGTGGGAACTTTGGAGGTTGTGGATAATAGAACCTATAAGGGAGGGGTCAAACCTTGGGGCATGGGGTAGATGTTGTCAGACTTTGTGGGGGGGAGCGGTGGCTGGGGGGTGGAGTGTGTAAGAGGGAGGGGGCCTTGAGAGGAAGGGTTTGGGTTAGGTTGGACCTGTGAGCGGGGTGGGGTAGACTGGATAAAGTCAGGCCTCGGAGTCTGGTGGGGGGGTGATATCGAATTGGGTGGGAGAGGTGGGTGAGAGTGGGGCCTACTGAAGTGGGTAGAGGTGTCTCAAGCAGGTATGGAGAATCCCATGGGAGAGGAGTGGCCAGGGAGGTAGGGAATACTGTGGGGAGAGTGGGAGGGTGGAGGTAGATAGTGTTTCTATGGGAGTCGGGGGTTTGGGAGAAAGACCCGTGGGAGACCATGGGTGTGGGGTGAGTCTCATTGGAGAGGGGGTTGGGGGGGGGAAGGGTTGGTGAGCAAGTCTAGTTCTTTACAATAGAAGATAGAAGTGGTTTTAATTCTTCTAATATTTCCTGAGCATCTATTAGTGTATCCATGTCGGATCTATTCCCATTTAGATCACAATGTGGAGATTGACGTTGAACTGGGGTGGGCACAGTAAAAAGTTTCACAATATCAGGTTAAAGTCCAAAAGGTTATTTGGTATCACGAGCTTTCGGAGTGTTGCTCCTTCGTCAGGTGAGTCACCTGATGAAGGAGCAGTGCTCTGAAAGCTTGTGATGCCACCTAAACCTGTTGGATTTTAACCCCCTGCTGTTGTGAGACTTCTTACTGTGCCCATTTAGATCGCATTTTTGGATGGTTCCCAGGGAAGGGCAGTTGCCCTGAGGATGTTTAGGCCTCTGATGGAAAAAGGTGGAAGAGAGAATGTCCGGGGTGCGTGAGGTCCTTAATTATGTTGGCTGCTTTGTCGAGGCAGCAGGAAGTGTAGACAGTATCAATGAAGGGGAGGCTGGTTTGCGTGATGGATTGGGCTACATTCATGTCTTTTTGTAGTTCCTTGTGATCTTGGGCAGAGCAGGAGCCATACCAAGCTGTGATACAACCAGAAAGAATGCTTTCTATGGTGCATCTATAAAAGTTGGTGAGAGTTGTAGCTGACATGCCAAATTTCCATAGCCTCCTGAGAAAGTAGAGGTGTTGGCAGGCTTTCTTAACTATAATATCTGAATGGGGGGCCCAGGACAGGTTGTTGGTGATCTGGACACCTCAGAATTTGAAGCTCTCGACCCTTTCTATTTTGCCCCCATTGATGTAGACAGGGGCATGTTCTCCTTTAGGCTTCCTGAAGTTGATGGCAATCTCTTCTGTTTTGTTGACATTGAGGGAGAGATTATTGTTGCCGCACCAGTTCACCAGGTTCTCTATCTCATTCCTGCATTCTGCCTTGTTTTTTGAGATCCGACCCAGTCTGGTGGTGTCATCAGCAAACTTGAAAATCGAATTGGAGGTTAAAAGCTTCATGAGAGAATTGACCTCAAAATTGAAAGGGCACAGCGTGGATTTTGAAGGTTCTCGCCATTTTTACATCTATCATAAATCAGCCTGAACTACTGAGCAGTGCTAGATTTCCAAAACAGTGAACGTTTGCCTACTTTCTCCAGTCACTCGATTGCTGCGATTATTTATCATGTTTTCTAAGAAGTGTTGCTTATTAAACTTGAGTATATTGCAGCTTCACAAGGAGTGCGTTGACAATTTAGCTGTTATGGAGGTCATGTGGCACAGTGGCTAACATCCCTACTTTTGAGTCAGCAGCTCTGCGTTCATGTCCCACTGCAGGACTTGATAGTCAAAGAAGGTGTGTCCAGAATATGGCCAAGGAATATTGATCTATATAGCACCATATATCCTGTATCTATGTATGACCATTACCATAATCATCGAATCATAGAATCTGTACAGTGCAGAAGGAGGCCCTTCAGCCCATTGAATCTGCACCGACTCTTTGTCAGAGTACCTTAACCAGACCCCCTTCCTCACCCTATCTCCATAACCCCACACATTCACCCTGCTAATCCCCCTAACCTGGATATCTTTGGGCACTAAGGGGCAGCTCAGCATGGCCAATCCACCTAACCTGCACAGTGCTAGGCAAGTATATCAAATTCACATAATTGCATTCACTTCACTGCGGGATCTATTGGTGAGGATTGCAACAGCACACCTTGTGGAGGAGCAGGGTATCCCTCAAGGAACATTTGGGTTTCAGTGTTTAACTGTGCACGTACATACTCTGGAGGTTGCTGCTAAACTTGCTCTGTATAATCATAGAAACCCTACAGCGTAGAAGAAGGCCATTCAGCCCATCGAGCCTACACCAACAACAATCCCATCCAGGCCCTACCCTGTAACCCTATGTATTTATCCATGAAACCCTCTGACATTAACAGGGAATTTAGCATGGCCAATCCACCAAACTTGCATATCTTTGGACACAAAGAGGAAATTTATCATGGCCAATCCACCTAACCCACACATCATTGGAGGCTAAGGGGCAATTTAACATCGCCAATATACCTAATCTACAAATCTTTTGATACCTAGGGGCAATTTAGAATGCCAATCCACCTAACCCCCACATCTTTGGACACTAAGGGGAATCTAGCATGGCAATCCACCTTAGCTTCTCACCTTTGGAAACTAAGGGGCAATTTAGCATGGCCAATCCACCTAACTTGCACATCTTTGGACACTAAGGGGCAATTTAGCTCACTAATCCACCCAATCTACAAATCTTTGGACACTAAGGTGCAATTTATCATGGCCAATCCACCTAACGCGCACATCATTGGAGACTAAGGGGCAATTTAACATGACCAATATGCCTATTCTACAAATCTTTAGATACCAAGAGGTGATTTAGCATGGCCAATCCACCTAACCCCCACATCTTTGGAGACTAAGGGGGAATTTAGCATGGCCAATCCACCTAAATGGCATACCTTTGGACTATGGGAAGAAACGGGAGCACCCGGAGGAAACCCACATGGACAAGGGGAGAACATGCAAACTCCACACGGAATTGAACCCGGGTCCCTGGAAACTGTGAGGTAGCAGGGCTAACTATTATGTCACCATGCCACCCACAAAATCACAAACAGCCTCACTGCTATTCCTGTTGCGAATTCCAGGCCATTAATTACATTGACATTTTTACAGACACTCAGGGTGTAAATCGTTATCAAAATATCGATACATAAATACATAATCGATACATAAATCGATACATTTTGCTCTTATTCATAAAATAATTATCAACTAATCTGAAGGTGAAAGCTGAAAGCAAAATTATTCAAATGAAACTCTCAGTAAAGTTTCACCATTTCTGGGGTATATTTTCTGACTGATACAGTTTCTATGTGATTGTTGAAGCTACCATACCATGTTGCATTTTTAAATGTGGCATTGATCCCAGATGAGTAAAGAGCAGAGATATTTTGTAACATCATGGTTGACTGTGTCCATTGGAAAATATACTTGTAATTTCCTAAATATGTTAGGGATTGTGGTTTTGAACATAAAGAAAAAAGATTTGCATGCATAGATCCAAAATAACAGATAGAAATGCCAGTAGCTGCGACCTGAGACAGAGATAAGGAGAGGTGGCACAGTGGCACAGCGGCTAGCACTGCTACTTTACAGTGCCAGGAACCCGGGTTCAATTCCCAGCTTGGGTCACTGTCTGTGTGGTGTTTGCACATTCTCCCCATGTCTGCGTGGGTTTACTCTGGTTTCCTCCCACACTCCAAAGATATGCGGAATTGGTTGATTGGGCCATGCTAAGTTGCTCCTTAGCGTCAGGGGGAGGAGCAGGGTAAATATGTGGGGTTTCGAGAACAGGGCCTGGGTGGGACTCTTGTCGGTGCAGGCTCGATGGGCCGAATGGCCTCCTTCTGCAGTGTAGTGATTCTATTCTAAACTGTACAGAGTAAAAACTAAAATTAAGACAGAAGCCCGTGAAACGCTCCAATCACCTCATGTTCAAGTCATGTGACTTGACTTAAAGGAATCATGCAACCACCCAAATATGTTACCATCCCCACTCTACTTGGCACTGGTGTTGTTATTAATGCCACCGTTTTTTAATCAATTACCCTTTTCCTCCTTTGGCTCCTGAAGGATTGATTCCTGTCTGAGATCAGTCATGAAGCACTGATATTCTTGTGTGTTCTCACCTGTATGAGCCTCCGTGTACTGGCCACAACATTAGCCTGCACCCTGGTCCATTCAATAAGAACATGACTGATCTGATATGATAATTCTCAATTCCACTTTCCCACCTTATCCCCATTCCCTTACTGATTAAAAACCTGCCCATCTCAACCTTAAACGTAATTAATGACCCAGCCTCGACAGCGCTCTATGGTAAAGAATTCCACAGATTCACCATCCTTGAGAGAAGAAATTCCTCCTCATCTCTGTCTTAAGCATGGAGGTGCAATGGTTAGCACTGCTGCCTTATAACGCCTGGGACCCAGGTTCGATTCCCAGCTTGGGTCACTGTCTATGTGGACTTTGCATATTCTCCCCATGTCTGCGTGAGTTTCCTCCAGATGCTTCTATAGTTGAAAGATGTGCAGAGTGGGTGATTTAGCCATGATAAATTGCACCTTAGTGTGCAAAGATGTGCAGGTTAGGTCAATTGGCCATGCTAAATTGTACCTTGGTTTCCAAAGATGTGTAGGTTAGGTGGATTAGGCATATTAAATTGCCCCTTTGTGTCCAAAGATATGTAAGTTAGGTCAATTGGTCTTGCTAAATTGTCCCTTGGTTTCCAAACATATGTAGGTTAGGTGGATTAGCCATGTTAAATTGCCCCTTAGTTTCCAAAGACATGTAGGTTAGGTGGATTGGCCATGTTAAATTGTCCCTTAGTGTCCAAAGATGTGTAGGTTAGGTGGATTGGCCATGGTAAATTGCCGCTCAGTGCCCCAGGATGTGTAGGTTAGGTGGACTGGCCATGGTAAATTGCCCCTCAGTGCCCCAGGATGTGTAGGTTAGGTGGATTGGCCATGATAAATTGTCCCTTAGTGCCCCAGGATGTGTAGGTTAGGTGGACTGGCCATGGTAAATTGCCCCTCAGTGCCCCAGGATGTGTAGGTTAGGTGGATTGGCCATGGTAAATTGTCCCTTAGTGCCCCAGGATGTGTAGGTTAGGTGGATTGGCCATGGTAAATGCTCTGATTTGGGTTAGGGCAGAGGGGAGTGCCTGGGTGGGATGCTCTTTCAGAGCGCGGTGCAGACTCGATGGGCCGGTTGGCTTCTTTCTGTGCTGCAGTGATCCTATGAAAAGAATGAACAAAAGAGGGAAAGAAAGAATTTGCACTTAGATAATGCCCTTCGCAACTTTGGGGCATTAATTAATGATTTAATTCCAATGAATGCTTTTTGAAGTTTTGTTACGGCAGTCGGTGGAAATGTTTTGGCTGCTCATGCCCATCTACATGTGAGGATAGAGGGTGTGGCCAAATCTCTGTTCTCTGCAGCAAGATGGGAGAATCCCATCAACATGGATGGCTAGGAAATCCCCCCAGAATGTGGGAAAGTCAGTGGGGATTTTAGGACTGTGCCTGATCTCTTGACTAGTTTTCCCACCTCCTTTCGCAACGGTTGAGGGTGCCAATTGCAACGCCATCACCACCACAACAGCGGAGAAAAAAGTTAATTTTAGCACAATGGCGGGATTGACCCTGGAACCAAATGAACTGCGTGATTCATAGACTGGGGAGTGAGTCACTGTGTTAATGAGAGATCTTCCTCATGATGTTTTTAACAGAAGTGTTGTCACTGAAATATCTTAGCTGACGCACAGCATTGTCGTAGCAAATTCGTGGCGGACACGGAGTTACCCAGGACTTTTGCCAATGCTGTGTTTAATTTGAGTCATGCTGGAATCGTAAAAGGGAATTTTTAACATTCGTTATGGCCAAAATCCAAGCTCAGCGCGTCCTCTGCTAATCTTACAAGCCAAGAACATAGCTGGGCCCATCTCTTGTGAACCATCACCACAATGCTTCTGCAGTGACTGTACAGATTTTAAATGACTCCACCGTGACCACTCCTTGTGCCAAAAGATCTTGGAGAGGAATTTGAACAGTGGCTTGCAAAATGCCTAATAGCATGCATTCATCCTTCCACAGACAGAGACGCTGGAGTAACTTGATATATAACAAATATCACACTCTGAATGGATGCAGTCCATTATTGATGGAGTTTCTCTGCCATTGACAGCAAGCCAGCATTAAAGGATAGCTAAGTAAACATTGTTGAAAAAGCGTTATATGCAACAGTATAACTAGGTGTGTCTAGACTTCATTTTACTTCCCTCACCCCCCTCCACCCACCCTTTTTATTCTCCTCTTTCTCCAAAGGCAACGGCAGGAAATATTTCTGATGAGTCTCATTTTTATCCCTGGGCCGGGACAACGCACTGTGGCAGAATGGTTAGCACTGCTGCCTTCACAGCACCAGGGACCCCGGTTTGAATCCCAGGTCACTGCTGGTGTGGAGTTTGCACATTCTCCCCGCGTCTGCGTGGGTTTCGTCCAGGTGCTCCCATGTTTCTTCACACGTTGCGGATTGGCCATGTTGAAATTGCCCCTTAGTGTCAGGGAGGTTAGCTAGGGTAAATGCAAGGGGTTATGGGGATAGGGCCTTGGTGGGATTGTGGTCGATACAGGCTCGATGGGCTGTATGGTCTCCTGCTGCACTGTAGGGATTCTATGATTTAAATGCTAAACATTGCCTTAAACAAGTGTATCCAACTGCATCCTCATTCCACGCAGTGACACTTGGCGGGATGGAACTTCAAATTTCCATTTAACTTTACAGCCTAATGTATCAAGGCCAAACAGTCACACTTGGACTATTACTACAACTATGGCTGAGAGAATCAGAGAATCCCTCCAATGCAAAAGAGGCTATTTGGCCCATCGAGTCTGCGCTGACTCTCTGACAGAGTATTTTATCCAAGGCCTCTCTCCTGCCCTATCCTGGTAACCCCACACATTTACCATGGTTAATCCACCTAATCTGCATGTCTCATGGACGGTGGGAGGAAACTGGAGCACCTGGAGCAAACCTATGCAGACATGGGGAGAATGCGCACACAGACAGTGACCCAAGGTTGGAATTGAACCTGGGTCCCTGGAGCTGTGAGGCAGCAGTGCTAACCATTGTGCCACCAAGTATAATTAACAATTGCATGAGTTGGATTAAAGTTCTGAATGTGTGTCAGGACTGAGCCTGCACACTATTAATTCTTAACAACAGTTGTGCCGCTTTAGATAGAAAGTGTGATTTGTTCCCTATTTAAATTCAACAGTTCACCCTCTGTATCTCAGTGAAATTAGCAATGAAGCACCTTTGATTGCATGTAGTAACTTCTATTCATTCATGGAATGTAGAGGTCACTGGCTGGGCCAGCATTTATTGCCCCTCTTTAATTGCCCTAGAACTGAATGGCATGCCAGGCCATTTCAGAGGGCATTGAAGAGTCAACCACATTACTGTAGCCCAGGGCTACAGACCAGGTAAGGACGGCAGATTTCCTTCCCTAAAGGTACACTAATGAACAAGATGGGGTTTCACAACAATCGACAGTGGTTACATAGCCATCATTAGACTTTGAATTCATAAGTTCATAAGTTATAGGAGCAGAATTAGGCCATTCGGCCCATTGAGTCCACTCCACTATTCGATCATGGCAGATATGCTCCTTATCCCCATTTTCCAGCCTCTCCCCATAACCCTTCAACCCATTCCCAATTAAAAATCTACCTCCACCTTAAATTTACTCACTGTCCCCGCATCCACCGCACTTTTGGGGTAGCGAATTCCACAGATACACAACCCTTTGGGAGACCCTTAGTTTCTCCTCAATTCTGTTTTAAATTTGCTACCCCTTATCCTGAGACTATGACCTCTCATCCTGGAATGCCCCATAAGAGGAAGCATACGATCCACATCTACCTTATCCAGACTTTTTATCATCTTGTATACCTCAATTGATCTCCCCTCATTCTTCTAAATCTCAGAGAGTACAGGCCTAAAACTGTTCAATCTCTCTTCATACGACAAACCCCTCATCTCTGGAATCAATCTAGTGGACCTCTGAACTGCCTCCAAGGAAACTACACCTTTCCTCAAATAAGGGGACCAAAACTGTGCACAGTACCCCGACTCCAGAATTCAAATTTCATGACTGGCGTGGTGGGATTCGAACCCAGGTCGTTAGAGCTTTACCCTGGGTTGCTGGATGGCTGGCCCAATGACCATACCCACTCTGCTATCGCTTCCCCATTGGCTTGCAGTTACCGTAAAAAACAGTCCAGGTTTAATGTTACTTCAAACTTCCAAGTATCTGCTAAAATAACAAATGCCAATTGAACTTCTGGGACTAATTCAGTTTGCAAGAAAAATATCCTTTTGCGATTTCATAGTCTCCATAGGTTCCTTGGTGAAAAATGCAGAGGTGTGTATGAAGAAAGGAGATTTGGTTAGGGAGGAAAAGGATTTATTTCTGACGAACTAAAGCTACAACTGCAGTTACAAGGCTGAGAGTGAACTGGTGTGATGCGGAGAGCAAGCAATTAAATGAATCAAATGCAAAAATAACTACTTCACAAAGGAATGGTGGTTTAATGAAATTTAAATTGAAACGACCTTTGCAAATATGGGATGGGCACGATTTTGGCGGAGGAGCTGGGGGTGGGGGAAAGGGGAGGAAGCGTTACGTTTCACTGACCTGTGATAGGGATCAATTGGCACAGTATGAAAGCTCAAGACAGTTTAACATTGAGAGCTGTCTGGAGAATTGACATTGCAGTCACTTTGCTCTTTGAGAGGGATTCCTTTTTCCATTCTGTACAGTTGCTTTTTAAACTGCGGGCCGGAATTCTCCCAACCCGCCTGCCACTGGAATTTTAGCAGGCAGGTTGCGGATAATGTGAAACTCCAGTGACGGCTGGGCGGGAATTTTAGACAGCACGGCCGGAGAATTCCACCCGTGGTCTTCTGCCTAGAGTCCCTACAGCGCGGAAAGAGGCCTTCCAGCCCATCGAGCCTGCGCTGACATCTCCACGTTATTCTTAACTTGGGTTCCAGATTGTCAAGATTCTCCGGCCATTCCTGCTGGTGGGATCTTCCCCATTCCCCAGTGGGGATCAGTGCGAACGTTGGGAAAATCCATTGACAGTGATGGGATTGGAAGATACCACCAGCAGCCAATGGCATGCCACCTCTGCAAAACACACCCAAGTGGGTGAGGGGTGCATGTGCGGAATTCTTCTGGTCTCTTCCTCTGATCATCCCATTGATTTCACCTTGGCTTCCTTCTTTATGTATTTACTTCTTCACCCCTCCATCATTTCTCTCGTCCCCTGATTATTTTATTTGCTGCACTGTTCCCATGGGTGGTCCAAGTTAGATTTACTTCCCCTGTCTAATCTTTGTGGCCCTCCAGATTAAAACATTCACACCAATAGTTTATGTGTCAGGATCTTGATGCTTGAGGTGAGGAACATGCATTGCCTCACAAACGTTATGAGACACAGGAATCCAAAGGAGATTCACCAGGCTCATTCCTGGGATGAGAGGGTTGTCCTCTGAAGACAGTCTGGGTCTGTATTCCTTGGAGTTTGGAAGAGTGAGGGGTGACCTTATTTAAACATCTAAGATCCTAAGGGGACCTGCTAGGGTAGATAGTGACAGGTTTTCACCAGTGGGAGAGAGGAAATTTGGCATGTCAGCTACGAGTTGCACCAATGTTTACAGATGCACCGTAGGAACCATTCTTTCTGGTTGTATCACAGCTTGGTATGGCCCCTGCTTTGCCCTAGATTGCAAGAAACTACAAAAGGTTGTGAATGTTGCCCAATCCATCACGCAAACCATCCATCTATCTACACTTCCCACTGTCTCGGCAGAACAGCCAGCATAATTAAGGAAACATACCAAGCTCTGATACAACCAGAAAGAATGGTGCATCTATAAAAGCTGATGTCAGTCATAGCAGACATGCCAAATTTCCTTAGCGTCCTGAGAAAGTAGAGGCGTTGGTGGGCTTTCTTAACTACAGCGTTGGCATGGAGGGACCAGGACAGGTTGTTGGTGATCTGGACACCTGGAAACTTGAAGCTCCTGACTATTTCCACTTCGTCCCTGTTGATGTAGACAGGGGCACGTTCTCCACTACACTTCCTGAAGTCGATGACAATCTCCTTCTTGTGAATTCCTATCCAATTAATGTTCCACTTGTCATGCAAAGGAAGAAGGGATTAATGGGTTGTAATTCCAATTGGGCCCTGGATGGAATGAGGTGGGGTCAGCCCCCTGGAGCCTATGAAATGGGAGGGAACCTGCGTTCAGTTTCGACGGCCCCTGATTAGGCATTCTAGCGATCTCGATGGGCTGAAGGGCCTGTTCCTGTCATGTTAATGGGGCCTTGATACATCCTCCTCCTACCTCCAGTGAAAGCTCATGACCCTCTCTGGGATCTAGGTGTACGCACACGAGTAGACTTGGCTCGACCATTCCTCTTCCAAGAACATTGTGGCCCGTGACTCAGCCTGCTTTGTTGGATTGTAGCCAATGGTTTTAATGAGAAGAGGTGAGAAACAACAGCGTCACGTCAAAGATTTACTTTCTCAACGGCTCTATCAAGCTTCACAATAATCCTTCGTGGAATTACTCAATGAAACCAAGAGCAATTAACAGTATTTGTTTGTAAGGCTTCCAAGTGTCCTGCCGGATGTTCAGGTTGTTTGTCTTTCAGCAGCCGGGTTACTGAAGCCATTATTTTTTGGGGTGGAGTTGACCTTGGAAGCAAATTTGCCCCAGTGTGAAAAGCTTTGTCACGCACTGCCTGTGCTGAAAAGGGCACTTTGTAGGGGTGACATGCTTCATGCTGCCAGGGCAGAGCTTTAACGGAGAGTTCCATTTCTCCTCGCCCTTTTCCTTCACACTGCAGGGAAGCACAAGTTTCCAGTGTACGTTTTTCTGGAAGATTCTCCACAGCCGAGCACTTAATCTGAAAGCAGTTTGGTGGACCTGGCTTACTTTACGAAATAGCCGTCTAACAGCAATCAATGGTAAGATTGAAGCAATCCTTTTCTCGCTGGTGTCAATTTGCGGGATGTGGAAGGAAAGTATAAGGTGCAAAAATTCAAATTTGGTGGACTACAGGCGATAGTTTTTTAAAAGAATTCATTCATGGGGCAGGGGGTTTTAGTTCAGTCGGTCAGTGCAGGCTTGGATGGGTGAAGGCCTGTTTCTATACTATAATTTTCTTTGTTTTTTTGTCCTCTGACTTGGGCATCGTTAGCTGGCCAGCATTTATTACCCATCCCTAGTTGCCCTTAGAGGGCAGTTGAGAATCAACCACATTACTGTGGGTCTGGAGTCACATGCAGGCCAGACTAGGTAAGGACGGCAGATTTCCATGCCTAATCAGTGAACCAGAAGGGTTTTTCCGACAATCGACAATGGTTTTGTGATCATCAATAGATTCTTAATTCTAGATACTTTTTATTGAATTCAAATTCCACCACCTGCCATGGCGGAATTAGTGTGAAAACACTAAGGGGTAAATTTTCCAGTCCCACCGCAGGAATCATCGCAAGAGGAGAAGACAATCTAGCAGACCGTTAACTTTGGTCTTCGACCTTGGTCGGGAATTTGGGGTCCTGGAGTGGGTGGGACTGGAAAACCTGCCTGAAGCATAAGGAACTAAACCATACTTTTCTCCAAAGGTGACAGAAAAGGTTTCCCAAAAGCAAACAGGCTGCTGTATTACTCTGACACCAACTGCTGTCTCATAATGCCAGGGAACCCGGGTTCAACTCCTGGCTTGGGTCGTTGTATGTGTGGAGACTGCACACTCTTCCCGTGTCTGGGTGGGTTTCCTCCGGGTGCTCCGGTTTCCTTCCATGGTCTAAAAGATGTGCTGGTTAGATGCATTGGCCTTGCTAAATTCTCCTCCAGTGTACCTGAACAAGTGCTGGAGTGTTGCGACTAGGGTCTTTTCATAGTAATTTCATTGCAGTGTTAAGGTATGCCTACTTATTACACTAATAACTAGACTTTAAACGTTTAATTTAGTTATTCTGTTAATACCTTTCATAACATTACCCCATCTTGGTTTCTCCATTGCTACAACCTTCATCCATTGAACCAGAGAATCCCTACAGTACAGAAGGTGGCCATTCGGCCCACTGATTCTACACTGGCTCTCTGAAAGAGCTTCTTACCCAGGCCCAGCTCTCCGTCCTATCCCCCTACTCCATGCATTTACCATGGCTAATCCACTAAACCTGCACATCTTTGAAATGTGGGAGGAAACCAGAGCACCCGAAGGAAACCCATGCAGACATGGGGGGCGCATGCAAACCCTACACAGACAGTGACCCGAGCAGGGAATTGAATCCAGACCTCTGGCACTGTGAGGCAGCAGTGCTAACCACTATGCCACCATAAGAGTGGCAAGAATGGGAGAGAATCTTGGTTAGCCATGCTTGATATGGAATGGCACCTCTCAATATGGAATAGCACTAGCGATCTGTCTCAGGAATACTAGCTAGAAACGGTGCGAGTTTGTTACAGCACAGCACTCGGTGTAGGAAGATAATTGGAATGGAATTTGCATAAGTAACTGCTCTGATCCACTCCATCGATCTCCTTTGCATAAGATTAAAAAGCAGCCTATTATCACAATCTTTTCATTGCCTTGGCATCTCTGAACACTAACTGATTTAAGACCCCAGTCTGACCCTGTTAACCTCACAATCATTTCCAATATGATGATTAATGCCACATTCACTTTTACAGCCTCTTTTGACTTGAATCGGCTCTGCAGTGGGACGAGGCTACAAAGGGCCTCTGGAATCTTCTCTGCTTGCATTGTGGGGCAGAGTTCAGAGCATTGACACTGGTGGACTTAGAATAGCACATGCGTGGAATGGTGCACAATTATGCACGCACAGCTCTACCTGCCTCGTGTAACTGTCGAAAGGTTACGGCTGTCACCTCAATCTCCCCAGCACAGATTTTCAGTTGAGTGCCCAGTCCACGATATGCGAATTTGAAGGCTGCATTTCTTAGTTGGGAGTTTATCCAGATATCTGCCAACAGAATTCCCCTCTCAATTTGTTCAGGAATGAAAAGTTAATCTTATCTTTTCAGACGTCGAATTAAGTGCAGGTTTCTTGACAGTAAAGCAAGTTGATTTATCCCTTCAACATACAAAACAAAAGGCCTGTGACCTGGCAGCTTGGTCAATAGTGGTGTGGCTTGAGGGAAAATTGGTAGTTACTGTCTGTATTTGGTTTGAAAGCAGCGCACAAGACACAAGAGAAAACTCATTGTTTAATCCACAGTTTATTGTGATTAATTCAACAAAACTGGTTGGCATAACTTATTTCATAGAATCATAGAGCCCCCACAATGCAGAAGGAGCCAATTTAGCCCACCAAGGCTGGGTTCCTGGCGTTGTGAGGCAGCAGTGCTTACTACTGTGCCACCGTGCCACTCAATTTGCCCTATAAAAGGAAGCATAGACCAATCTCACCCAATTTTCTGTGTGACTCTCCTGTGGACATTTGCCTTGTAAGAAGTCTCACAACACCAGGTTAGAGTCCAACCAATTTATTTGATAAGAGTATAAATAAACTGGTTGGACTCTAACCTGGTGTTGTGAGACTTCTTACTGTGTTTACCCCAGTCCAACGCCGGCATCTCCACATCATGACATTTGCCTTGTCAGCAGATGACTTCAATTAATTTCTGTAGCTGGAATTATGGATCCTCTTAGTTCTCTGGGCTTTTGCCCACTTTGCGAATTGTCTGCTTATCACTCTGCTGTTCATATCATCATAGAATCCCCTACAGTGCAGATGGACGTCATTCGGCTCATCAAATCTGCACTGACCAAATCCCGCCCAGACCCTATCCCCATAACCCCATGCATTTACCCCTGCTAGTCTCCCTGACACTAAGGGGCAATTTAGCATGGCTAAACCACCTAGCCCCGCACATCTTTCAGACTGTGGGAGGAAATGAGAGCACCTGGAGGAAATCCATGCAGGCACAAGGAGAACATGTAGACTCCTCAGAGACCATGACTCAAGCCGGGAATTGAATCCGGGTTCCTGGCGCTGTGAGGCAGCAATGCTAACCATTGTGCCACTGTGCCACCCACTGCAAACTTCGCATAGATAGTGACCCAAGCCGGGAATTGAACCCGGGTCCTTGGTGCTGTGAGCAGCAGTGCTAACCACTGTACCACATGCCACTTAGGTCCTCTCCCCCACCTTATCCCTGTAACCTCACACATTTATCATGGCTAATCCATCTCACCTACACATCTTGGATAATGTTTTTACCATGGCTACTCCATTTAATTTGCATATCTTGGGACACTAAGGGGCAATTTCAATCGAGCTAACCTGCACAACTTTGGAATGTGGGAGGAAACTGGAGCACCCGGAGGAAACCCATGTGGATACGGGGAGAATGTGCAAACTCCATACAGACAGTTACCCAAAGCTGGTATTGAACCCAGGTCCCTGGCGCTGGAAAGCAGCAGTGCTAACCACTGTGCCACCATGCCGCCCATGAGCACTAACACATTTTTTGCAGGTCACTGATTCAAAGCGAAATGGATTTCAACACTCCGAATGGGGACCCCAATGGAATAGGGATGAAGCCAGCATTGAGCCCAATCCCGCCAGTTTCCCTGAGAGGCGAGATGAGTTAAAATTGCCCCACAATTGATATTTGCATTAAAATTGCAAAGTTGCTTTGAGTGGAATGTTTGCAGACTTGAAGTGAAATCATAGAAACCTACAGTACAGAAGGAGGCCATTTGGCCCACTGAGTCTGCACCGACTATAATCCCACCACAGCCTCTATCCCTACAACCCACACACTTACCCTGCTAACCCCTCTAATCTAGACATCCCAGGACATGAAGGGACAATTTGGCATGGCCAATCCACCCTAACCTGTACATCTTTGGCATGCGGGAGGAAACCCATGCAGACACAGGGAGAATGTGCAGACTCCACAGGGACAGTGACCCAAGCCAGGAATCGAACCCAGGCCCCTAGAGCTGTGAGGCAGCAGTGCTAACCACTGTGCCACTGTGCCGCCTCACAGAAATGGATAGGCCTTATGATATTAGGAAAAGGAAGGGTGAAATTAGTCTGTAGTGGTGGTGACAAGTGAGTGACAATGAACTGACAGCCTATTGGATGTTGATTGTGATGAAAGAGAATCGGACAGCAATGCGAGAAAGGGGCGATCCGCTTGTGTGCATCTTTTGGCTGAGGCCGATTTCATCCTCCCTCACATATTTAATTCCTACACCGCTTCTTCATATTACATCATTTTGATTTGCTTTGACCTTGGATCTAAAGAAATCAAGGGATATGGGGGGTTGGGGGGGGAGGCAGGGTCAGGATATTGTTTTGATTTGATTTGATTTATTATTATCACATGCATTGGTATACAGTGAAAACCAATGTTTCTTACACGCTATACAGACAAAGCATCTATCAAATATTTATCCACCTCCACTTTAAATACATCTCATAATCCAGCCTCCACCACCCTTTGAGAATTCCAGAGATTCAACACTCTCTACAAGAAGATATTTCTGCGCACCTCGCGATTAAATAGCCGCTCCTTTATTTTGTAGCTATGTACATAAGAACATAAGAAATAGGAGCAGGAGTAGGCCATCTAGCTTTTCGAGCCTGCCCTGCCATTCAATAAGATCATGGCTGACCTGAAGTGGATCAGTTCCACTTTCCCGCTTTCTCCCCATAACCCTTAATTCCCCTGTATATCAGAAACCTATCTACCGTGACTTAAATATATTTAGCGAGGTAGCCTCCACCACTTCAACGGGCAGAGAATTCCAGAGATTCACTACCCTTTGAGTGAAGAAGTTCCTCCTCAACTCTGATCTAAACTGCCCCCCCCCCGCTTATCTTGAGGCTGTGTCCTCTAGTCCTGCTATCCTTTCTAAGCAGGAAGAATCTCTCTACCTCTACCCTATCCATCCCCTTCGTTATGTTATACGTCTCTATAAGATCCCCCCTCATCCTTCTAAACTCCAACGAGTACAGACCCAGTCTATTTAGTCTCTCTTCATAGTCCAACCCCCTCATCTCTGGTATCAGCCTAGTGAACCTCCTCTGCACTCCCTCCAAGGCCAATATATCCTTCTGCAAAGCGGAAAAAGTCCCCTTGTTCGACATTCTTTGATTTGATTTGATTCATCATTGTCTCATGCATTAGTGTACGGTGAAAAGTGTTATTTCTTGAGCGCTATACAAACAAAGCATACCGTTCATACCATTCAGGAAAGGAGAGGGTGCAGAATGATGTGTTACAGTCATAACTAGGGTGCAGGAAAAGATCAACTTAGTGCGAGGT
This sequence comes from Carcharhinus amblyrhynchos, assembly GCF_965287045.1. Classification (NCBI taxonomy): domain Eukaryota; kingdom Metazoa; phylum Chordata; class Chondrichthyes; order Carcharhiniformes; family Carcharhinidae; genus Carcharhinus; species Carcharhinus amblyrhynchos. Next base: position 11,683,550 of record NC_137335.1, on the reverse strand, counting down.
AGGTCCATTCAAATGTCTGATGGCAGCGGGGAAGAAGCTGTTCTTGAGTCGGTTGGTACATGACCTCAGACTTTAGTATCTTTTTCCTGATAGACGAAGATGGAAATGAGTATGTCCCTAGTGCGTGAGGTCCTTAATTATGCAAGCTGCTTTTCAGAGGCAATGGAAAGTGTAGACAGAGTCAATGGATGGGAGGCTGGTTTGAGTGATGGATTGGGCTTCATTTATGACCCTTTTCTAGTTTCTTGTGGTCTTGGACAAAGCAAATGAATATGGATAAATGCATTCCCTTACAATCTGCAGCAGCCTGGGAAGGGTTAAAATCCTGATTGAGATGTATAAGAACAGTTGAAGTACATCTTACATGGTGAAATGTTGCCAAGCTCGAGGAGGTTTTGGTGTAAATTTGAGTTGAAAGTGGGAATATTCTGTGATGTCTTTTATGTTAAGGTAAGCTCACAAGCTGTTCAAAATAAAGAGAACAGGTTGGCAGCAACCTTAGGAGAATATAAATGAAAACCGCATTGTAGAATTGGCCAAGGAAGTAGGGCAAAATTTTTCCAAATACACTGACACTGATCACGTTATCTGAAGGGTAAGTGACCTGAAGTGGCAAGCAGATACTGTACGTATCCTAATAATGAAAGCAACAGAAAGGACAATAAATGCTGTCAAAATCTGACTGAGGTTACACAATCCGACCACTAAACTGAAACACAGGGCTACACAGTGGTTAGCGCTACTGCCTCACAGCGCCAGGGACCCAGGTTCGATTCCTAGCTTGGGTCACTCCCTCTGCGGAGTCTGCACGTTCTCCCTGTGTCTGCGTGCGTTTCCTCCGGGTGCTCTGGTTTGCTCCCACAGTCTGAACGACATGCTGGTTAGGTGCATAGTTCATGCTAAATTCTCCCTCAGTGTGCCCGAACAGGTGTTGGAGTGTGGTGACTAGGGGATTTTTATGGTAACTTCATTGCAATGTTAATGTAAATCTACTTGTGACACTAAAAATAAACTTAAACCAAAACAGAGTGTGACCAACAATGAATTGCATATATGTACCTATATATAACAGTGGGCAAACCTCACCATTGAAACATAAATACAGGATGTTAAACTGCTGGGACATGAGACAAAGAAACTTGCGTGGAAATAAATATCTCCTCACCATTGACTATTGTTCAGGCTGCTGGGTGCTAGGCAAGCTGACATCAGATTGTAGAATGCCTGAAAGCACACTTCAATCATTATGACATTCCAGACATTGTGATGAGTGCCAATGGCCCTCAGTTCATAAGTGAAGAATTCAGGAGCTTCGTAAATGACTAGGAAATTCAACTCTCTTCATAATCGCCAATCAAATGAAAAGACCTGAGGCTGCAGGGAAAATAGCCAAAGGCAGGTGCAAATGTATCATTCCGTTCAATCCTATCAATTTCCCACCTGACACATTGGGTTAGAATTATGACAACCTGCCCAATATGGAATGCAGAAGATAGATAAAGCTTATTTGAACTTGGATACACATCTGATGTTCCAGGTGGTCATATCCCAGAGGTATCCCAGAAGATGCCCTGTTCGACCCTTGAGAACTCCCAATGCCAGGATTCCACAGGAATTGCCTGGGAACTATCAACCTGATGGTCTGGCTTCCGATGGTTCCAATTAATTTACCAGAATTGTTACCCAGGAAAAGTTAGGAGGATTAAAACCAGTTTTAACTTCTGGGTAACTATATTACTCATCCTCTGACTCCCCAGTGGACCCCTTTAAAGTTAAAGTTTATTTAGTTGTCACAAGTAGGTTTATATGAACACTGCAATGAAGTTATTGTGAAAATCCCCTAGTCACAAAATCAAAATCAAAGTCCGGTGTCTGTTTGGGTGTGGTGACTGTGTGGGTTTCCTCCGCGTGCTCTGGTTTCCTCCCACAGTCCAAAAGAGGTGCTGGTTAGGTGCATTGGCTATGCTAAATTCTCCCTCAGTGTACCCGAACAGACACTGGAGTGTAGCAACTCTGGGATTTTCACAGCAACTTCATTTAAGTTTATTTATTAGTGTCGCTAGTAGGCTTACATTAACACTGCAATGAAGTTACTGTGAAAATTCCCCAGTCACCACACTCTGGCGCCTATTCAAGTACACTGAGGGAGAATTTAGCATGGCCAGTCGACCTAACCCACACTTCTTTTGACTGTGGGAGAAAACTGGAGGAAACCCACGCAGACATGAGGTGAATGTGCAAACTCCACACAGGCAGCCACCCAAGCCAGGAATTGAAACCCGGGTCCCTAGCGCTGTGAGGCAGTAGTGCTAACAACTGTGCCGCTGTGCTGCCCATTTGTGACTAATAAATAAATATTGTCATGATTGACTAGTCATAGAAACCATAAGAGTCATGAAAGTGCAGAAGGAGGCCATTTGGCCCATCGAGCCTGCACCAACAACAATCCCATTCAGGCTCTATTCACATAACCCCTACTAACCCTCCCGCCCCCCCCCAACAACACTAAGGGGCAACTTATCATCACCAATCAATCTAACCTGCATATCTTTGTGGTAATAAGTTGAAACTAATGGTTGTATGGTAGCAACAAGAAAGGAGGTGATTTTCCCTGGGTCCCGTCACACTGTCACAGTTTGGACAGCAATCCCGTCTATTGATGGAAACAGGGTTTCCACTGAGGTTAGAGCAGCATAGTCCAGGAATCCTCAAGAAGGATTATCATAGACCACATGTTAAGTTCCCTTTCACTATTATCATCATGAGTACAACATGTGGGTTACTGGAAATCTGACGGCAGAGAGGAGCACGGACATCTGCTATTGCTTGATGGAGTTGGATAATTAATCTCAGATCACTCTCCAAGCTGAACTCTATTTACAAGCCTACTTGCTTTACCATCTTCTAACTGCAATATATGAGTCACAGAACCGTTCGGAACAAGAGGTTCCCAGGTTCTCAGCATGTTATTCGTTATCTGAAATCAACTTGGCAAGGCATTGGCATGATGCAATTGGTCTCAGCATTTCTGGGCTGTGTAGGGGAAAAAATCAGTAAAGAGAGTCTGAAGCCAATTGTATGTGTGCTGTCACTGGGATGAGGACAAGAACGGATTCCCTGCTGATGCTGCCCATTACAGAAATGACTATAATTCAAAAATATTTCATTGGCTGTAAAGCACATTGGCATGTTCTAAAAGGTGCTATACAAATTCAAGCCTTTCTTTTCAATATCTGGCAGCTTGTGTCCAGGCTCTGTGCAGTTTCATAGAATTCTTACAGTTCAAAAGGAGGCCATTAGGCCCATCAAGTCTGCCCCAACAATAATCCCACCCAGGCCCTTTCCCCGTAACCTCACATATTTACTCTGCTTACTCCCCTGACATTGATAGGCAATTTACCATGGTTGACCGACCTAACCTTGCATTGGGCGGCATGGTGGCGCAGTGCTGCCTCACAGTGCCAAGGACCCGGGTTCAATTCCCGGCTTGGGTCACCGCCTGTGCGGAGTTTGCACATTCTCCCCATGTCTCTGTGGGCTTCCTTCAGGTGCTCCAGTTTCCTCCCATAGTCCAAAGATGTGCGGGTTAGGATTGGCCATGCTAAAATTGCCCCTTAGTGTCCGGGGGACTAGCTAAGGTAAATGCATGGGGTTATGGGGATATGGGCTGAATGGTCTCCTTCTGCATTGTAGGATACTGTGTTATCTTTGGAGTGTGGGAGGAAACAGGAGCACCTGGAGGAAACTCACACAGACAAGTGATGCAAGACCATCCATGATTCATTGCAGAAAGTTTAATTTTTATTCATGCATGGGATATGGATGTCGCTGGCTGGCCAGCATTTATTGCCTATCCCTAGTTGCCTGAGGGCAACTGAAAGTCAACCACATTGCTGTGGCTCTGGAGTCACATGTAGGCCAGGCCAGGTAAGGATGGCAGATTTCCTTCCCTAAAGGACATTAGTGAACCAGATGGGTTTCTCCAGCGACCGGTAATGGCTTCACGGTCATCAGTAGATTCCTATTTGCAAATCGTTTGTTTCTACTGAATGCAAATTCTAGCATCTGCTGTGGTGGGGTTCGAACCCGGATTGTCTGGTAGTTGTGTTGGGCATGATTTAAATGCAATGCTTTTTTAAAATTCTGAACAAGTAACAAAGAGTTGATCATTTGCACTGAATGGTGATTTTCTTTCTGTCGTGGTGGCATTCGAACCCGGGTCCCCAAAACACTAATGGAGTTTCTGGATTAAAAATCTCCCAGTTGCCACATTCTGGCACCTGATCAGATGCACTGAATGGCGAATTTAGCGTGGCCAATGCACCTAACTAGCACATCTTTCAGACTGTGGGAGGAAACCAGAGCACCCAGAGGATCCCCACGCAGACAGACTCTGTACCAACTGAAGAATTATTGGGGTGAGGTTGTTCAGTTCAGAAAGTTGACAATGTTTTACTCAAAGAATGTCAAAGAACAACAAAGAGAACAAAGAAAGTTACAGCACAGGAACTTCAGCCCTCCAAGCCTGCACCGACCATGCTTCCCAACTTAACTAAAACCCCTACCCTTCTGGGGACCATATCCCTCTACTCCCATCTTATTTATGCATTTGCCCAGATGACCCTTAAAAGTCACAATCATGTCTGCTTTCACTACCTGCCTCGGCAGCGAGTTCCAGGCACCCACCACCCTCTGTGTACAAAACTTGCCTCGAACATCTTTAAATGTTGCCCCTCGCACCTTAAACCTATGCCCCCTAATAACTGACTTCCACCCTGGGGAAAAATTTCTGACTATCCACTCTGCCTCTCATAATCTTGTAGACTCCTAATCAGGTCACCCATCAATCTCTGTCATTCCAGCGAGAACAAACCAGGTCAATACATCTAACATTCACAAAAGTTTTGTTTGGCGCTTTCTGCTTGTAAAGATATTGGTTTGTCAGTATGGAAGGAAAGAACATTTTACGGTTCCTGGATGCCAGTGAACTACTTTTGAAAAATAGTCACAGTTTTAATCTAGGGGAACGTGATTTGCAAACAGCAAGGTGAGATGAGGCGAGATAATGACCAGCTAATGAGGGATAAATATCGGCCAGGACATGAGGGAGAACTTGTCTGTTTTGCCTTTGAGCGATTCCCTAGAATCTACCTGGGAGAGAAGATGGAACCTCGATTTAACATCTCATTAGAAACACAGCTCCTCTGATAGCGCAGCACTCACTCAGCACCAGGGAGTGTTCACGTCTCGCAAGGGATTCAAGCCTGTGACCTCCTGAGAGAGAAAAGAATTTGACTAAGTCTTAGTCTAATCCTGTTACTCGGTTAAGCAGTGATGATTGAAATGCAATGACGGACTTAAGTAAACTTCTGAAGTGAATAGAACATTAATAGTTTAAGCTTATTTATTGGCACCACAGTCAGGCTTACCTTAACACTGCAATGAAGTTACCGTGAAAATCCCCCAATCGCCACACTAGGACTGTGGGAGAACCCGGAGGAAATCCATGTAGACAATGTGCAAACTCGACACAGACAGTGATCCAAGCCAATAATCAAGCCCAGGATCCTGGCAATGTGAGGCAGCAGTGCTCATCCCTGTGCCACCATGCTAGTAGTATCTTGGTAAGGGAATGGGCCCAAATCTATTGCAATGGAATACAATAAGACAAGGTTCAGTGTGCAGTTTTGGTCTCCTTTTCTGAGGAGGGATGTCCTCGCTTTCAAGGGAGTGCAGTGAAAGGTTACCAGGCTGATTGGTGGGACTGATGCATGAGGAGAGATTGACTAGGTTAAGATTTTCGCTGGCGTTCAGATGAATGAGAGGCAATCTCATAGAGACTTGTAAAATTCTAACAGGACTAGACAGGATAGATACAGGGAGGGTGTTCCCAATGGTGGGGGAGTCCAGAACCAGGGGTCACAGGCTGGGGTAGGCCATTTAGGACAGAGGTGAGGAGACATTTCTTCACCCAAGGAGTGGTGAGCCTGTGGAACTCATTACCACAGGAAGTAGTTGATGCCAAAACATTGAATGTATTCAAGAGGCGGCTGGATATAGCACTTGGAATGAATGGGATCAAAGGTTATGAGGAGAAAGCAGGATTAGGTTATTGAGTTGGACAATCAGCCATGCTTGTGATGATTGGTGGAGCAGGCTCGAAGGGCCGAATGGCCTTCTCCTGCTCCTATCTTCTATGTTCAGTCATTTACTCGGCAAGTTCAGGCAGCTAAAATTGAGGGGATTGGTTTAAGCATTGCAGACTAAAATGTTATGGATGAGTGGCGCAGGGCACAGTATAGAACATGACTCTGCATAATTCTACACTGATTGAATGATGTAAAATCAATGTTAGCAACAAGATCATAATCACCCAACACTGAAAGAAAGTGCACTTTGGCAGAAATTCCAAGCATTTGACAAGAACATGAGAGTCATGGGCAGAAATCGACTTTAACACCATTAGTGTACTGGCCCCTAGAGTAATAAATCTAATGTTCTGGAACATATTGGATAAGCAGATGGGCCTCAGGAGGGAGTGAAAAAAAAGACCTGACTCAATGTTTGCAACAGATGTCAATGAATCTTCACATGATTTCAAGTTCAATCACACAAAAGTGGTAAAAATATCCCTCTAATCAAAATAATCTGATATAAAGTCGCCTTCTGATTTTACTCGGGCAAGGCAGCAGAGTGAGGAAGCAGGGGGCACCTCAACTGCTCCAACCTCAGCTGAAACATCTTGCAGTTTAAGCCCGGGTCTGTATAAGGGTGGATGAAGGTGGGTGGCCTTGAAAGAAAGCATTTATTTTGCACTCCGCAGCCAATTAGGTCATTTTTGCCGTGCTGCGTCTTGCAATGTGGGGGAAATGTGACAATTTATTGGCGCACAGGGAGATCCCACTAACAGCAATGAAATTCACGACTGGGTAATCAGATCGTTGGTGATTTGCTTGATTGGATGAACCTTAAACAGAACTATTTGGGACAGACAGACAGACAGACAGATAGACAGACAGACAGATAGATAGATAGATAGATGGATAGCTAGATGGATAATAGATGAATAGATAGTTAGATAGATAGATTTTGATTTGATTTGATTTATTATTGTCACATGTATTGGGATACAATGAAAATACTGTCTGTTGCATGCTATATAGACAAAGCATGCCATTCATAGAAAAGGAAATGAGAGAGTGCAGAATGTAGTCTTCCAGCCAACACTAGGGTGTAGAGAAAGATCAACTTACTATAAGGTGGGTCCATTCAAAAGCCTGACAGCAGCAGGGAAGAAGCTGTTCTTGAATCGGTTGGTATGTGACCTCAGACTTTTGTATCTTTTTCCCGATGGAAGAAGGTGCGTGGGGTCCTTAATTATGCTGGTTGTTTTGCCGAGGCAGCGGGAAGTGTAGACAGAGTCAATGGATGGGAGGCTGGTATGGTCGATAGATATATAGATAGAAAGATAGATAGATAGATGGATAGATACATAGATAGATAGATATATTCTTGATCAATAAGGGGACCAAGGGTTCTGGGGAGAAGGCAGGTGAATAGGGATAAGAATCATATCAGCCATGATTACATGGCTGAGCAGATTCAGTGGGCCGAATGGCCTAATTCTGCTCCTATATCTTATTGTCTTATGGAAGGTAGGACTTTTGCCAGTGTTAGGCTGCCAATCGGAAACCCCAAGATATAGTATGAAGTCAGACTAGATTCCAACTATTTTCTATTTTGGATTAATCTGAGGAGAACATGTTTCACTGCAGTTTGTGCCTCTACTGACACACTGGGAAGATTTATTCAAAACAAATTTTGTTTAACAATACAGTTTAATTATAACAAATGAATTAGTTTAACCTGTTACAATTGAACAATACTTAACCATGACATGATACAATTTTTAATTGCTAACCTATCGCTATGAGTTCCAATCAAGCAATATTTCTCCTAAGCTTTCAAAATCTCTTTGACATGGGTTCCCAGTTTGAAATTTTCAGAAAGCCTTTGGAGGGACAGGGAGTGAGAGGCAGAGAGCCATTGCATTCTTCTGGCAGCCCAGGCAGCAACTGCTTGAATTTTAAAATGAAAATGAAACTGGTTTTCTGCAAGCTACCCTCCTTCCATTAATTTTGTGACTCTGCCTGCGTCAATCAACCTAATCAAAGATTCATATGATTCCGCATACCGAGTCTCAAAACCCAGGTGAACCTAAATAAACAAAAGGTCCATTAACTCTCCAAAGAGATACATTCCTTGCTAAAATCAGTTATTATCCTGCATTCGTAGCACCAGTTGTATGTTTACCAGACAAACTGAATGTTGTAAACACTACCTCTTAAAACAGTCCCACCTAAACATCAAATATGTCAAAATAGCACAGTATCATCAAACCAGTGGATGGGGGAGTGGGGGTGTTGCAATTGAAAAGTACAGCACAGAAACAGGCCCTTCAGCCCTCCAAGCCTGTGCTGACCATGATGCTTGCCTAAACTAAAACGGTACGCATTTCTAGAGTCCCTAGCCTTCCACTTCCATCCTATTCGTGTATTTTTATACTTGCCCCATAAATGCTGCTATTGTATCTGCTCCCACCACCTCCCCGGCCAAGGCATTCCAGACATTCACCACTCTCTCCGTAAAAAACTCACCTCGCACATCTCCTCTAAACTTTTCCCCTCGCACCTTAAACCTGTGTCCCCTAGTCCTTGACTTTTCTACCCTAGGAAATAGCATCTGACTATCCACTCTGTCCATACCACTCATAATTTCATAAACCTCTCATCAAGTCGCCCCTCAACCTCCGTCGCTCCAGTGAGAACAAACCAAACTCATCCAACCTCTCCTCATTAGCTGATACCTTCCAGGCCAGGGAGCATCCTGGTAAATCTCTCCTGAAGGGTTGGGACTAGCGAGTAAAAGTGGGGTGAGACTTGCTAGTAAAGGGGAGATTTTCCTGTGGAGTGGGTTGGTGGGGGGAGCTCACCTCTGAGAGGGAGAGTGTCCACAATACTGTGGAGGGGGAGAAAGTTCCGATACCTTTGTGGATGGCTGAGAGTTACCCTGATGCTTGTAGGGGATGGAGGTGGGGGGGAGGGGTCTTCGTGTCTGCAGAATTAAACTTCAATGCAGACTGGGGTGTCCTTAAAAGATGGTGCCCTGATCTCTGTGGGGCCTGTCTATCAGTGTAGCCCCCCCCCACATCCTGCCCCTCCCCCTACAGTGACAGCATCAACCAGGCACACAGATTTCTTTGTCAAAGTGACTGCAGATCTGGCCTGAAAACCCAACTGTGAATCTGGAGAGATAAGAACTGGTTTTCATTCAGAACCTGACACTCTGGCACTTTTGGGAAAATTCCACCCTGAGTGAATCAATTAAAAATCGGAAAGGCCGTGAGGCTGCATCTGATGCCACAGTTTGTGGGAGTGATGTAATGTGGCTGTGTTCGACATTGCACTGATGCCAAATTTATTTGAAGTATCGCTTGCCTGTTTCATTCATGCTTATTTTGCATGGATACAGATTGGATTTAAAATAAACGTTTACAAAAAGCAAAATCTTGTTGGCAATTTTTTTCATTTGGGTGTCGTTTGGTAAATTTACTTCTTTTGGTTCAAGGACCCCCCCCCCCCAGTGAGATCAGACCAATGTCAAATAGTGAAATAACGCACGTGGAGCTGCTCCATTTTTAACTGTATCTGTGCTGCACAAAAGTTTAATATGATTGCTGATGTTTGCGTCAAAAGCTGACATGATTACAAACATAGCAGTTTGAGGCGGCATGGTGGCACAGTGGTTAGCACTGCTACCTCACAGCACCAGGGACCCAGGTTCAATTCCTGGCTAGGGTCACTGTCTGTGTGGAGTCTGTACGTTCTCCCCTTGTCTGTGTGGGTTTCTCCTGGATTCCTCCCATGATCCAAAGGTATGTGGGTTAGATTAATTAGCCATGCTAAATTGATTCTATTTTTGGGGGAGTTAGCAGGATAAATATGCAGGGTTATGGGGATAGGGTGGGATTGTTGTCAGTGCAGGCTTGATGGGCCAAATGGCTTCCTCCTGTACTGTTGGGATTCTATGATTCTAATAGGACAGCATTGGAACAGTCTGTTTGGCCCACCAAGCATGTGCCAACACATGACATCCTTCTAAACTAAAGACATTTTGCCCCTATGCAGTCTGTATCCCTATATTCCCTGCCTATTCATGCATCTGTTGAGATGTGTCTTAAACATTGCTGTTGCATCTTCTGGCACCCATCCCAGGCACTTATGTAAAAAAACTTACCTCTCACATCTCCTTTAAACTCTCCCCCTTTTACCTGAAACCTCTGTCCCCTAGAAATTTATACTTCTACCCTGGGAAAAAGACCCTGACTATCCATCTGACTCAATGGGCCAAATGGCCTAATTCTGCTCTTATACCTTACGATATAAATCCTGAGGGTATTGTATGTCCAACTATGGAACTGTGGAAGAGCTCCCTCTTATCCAAATGCCTTTGCCTAAGATTAAATGAAAGTGGAAACCTAGTTGGGAGCAACAGGCAAGATCAGTATTTCTCGTAGGCCTTGCCAAGTGGTCTAAAAAGTTCATTCAAAAGTCTGATAGCAGCAGGAAAGAAGCTGTTCTTGAGCTGGTTATACATGTTCTCAGACTTCCATATCATTTTCAATAGGGGACATGGTGGGGTAATGGTATGATTGCAGGACAAGTAACTCTGAGGCCCGGGGGTGATGCTCTGGGGACCTACATTTGAATGCCACCATGCTGGAATTTAAATTCAGTAAATATCTGGAACTCGAGGTCCAATGGTAACCATAAATTGCTTGTAGTAAAAACCTCTCTGGTTCACTAATGTCCTTTTGGGAAGGAAATCTGCTGACCTTACCTGGTTTGGCAGATATGCGATTCTACATCCTCAGCAATGTGGCTGTGTCTTTTAACTACCCTCAGGAATGGGCAATAAATGCTGGCCCAGCCAATGATGCTCACATCTCCTGAATGAAAAAAAAACTTTCATCACGCCTCTTTAACACTTCCAGTGCCAGGAATTAGAAGTAAGTTTATGCCCCCTTTCTACATAACGTGGGAGGTGATGGCCTGGTGGTATTATCACTCGACTATTAATCCAGAATCTCGGGGGACCCGGGTTCAAATCCCACCACGGGAGGAATTGAATTCAATTTAAAAAAATTTGGAATTAAGAATCTACTGACAATCATAAAACCACTGTTGATTTTCAGATAAACCCACCTGGTTTAATAACGTCCTTCAGGGAAGGAAATCTGCAATCTTTACCTGGGCCAGCTGATATGTGACTCCAGAGCCACAGTAATGTGGTTGACTCTCAACTGCCCTCTGGCAACTAGGGATAGGCAATAAATGTTGACCAGCCAATGATGCCCATGTCCCATAAATAACTTTCTAACCTTGGTATAACTAAAATAACTTTCTAACCCTGATACCCTGGGCAGCATGGTGGCACAGTGGTTAGCACTGCTGCTTCATAGCTCCAGGAACCTGGGTTCGGTTCCAGGCTTGGATCACTGTCTGTGTGGAGTCTGCACATTCTCCTCATATCTGTGTGGGTTTCTTCCAGGTGCTCTGGTTTCCTCCCACAGTCTAAAGATGTGCAGATTAGGTTGATTGGCCATGCTAAATTGCCCCTTAATGTCCCAGGATGTGTATATTAGAGGGATTAGCAGGGTAAATATGTGAGGTTTCAGGATAGGGCCTGGGTGGGATTGTTAGCAGTGCAGACTTGATGGGCTGAATGGCTTCCTTCTGCATTGTAAGCTTTCTATGATTCTATCTTTTCAGTAAGTCCACACCAAGGCCAACATACATTTCCTAAGGTGCAGTGCCCAAAACTGAACACAGTGGTCCAACTCTGAAAAAGAGTGATACAGACTTGAAACGTTAACTCTGTTTCTCTCTCCAGACCTGCTGAGTTTATCCAGCGCTTGCTGCTTTTATTTCAGATTTCCAGCATCTGCAGCATTTTGCTTGAATGAGTACGCAGAAGCTCGGATGGATTTGACCAAGCCTCCATGTGACCCATAAAGGAAATGGTGCAGATTGTTACAATGCAATGACTGGTTAGCAACCATGTGTACAGAAGCGCAAACATCATTCAGTAACAACTACTGCTCTACCTTATTTCCAAATAAAGCCTAAGGTATACATTCTATGATTATCATGATAAATAAAAAGAAGACAGTAATTGAGAATCAAAACTTCCCTTGGCTTTGAGACAATGCATTGGTTTGTCCCCTTTGATAGCATGTTGTTTTCTAATTTTTCCGACTCACCAAAATAATTCCTGAAAATAACTGTTTAACTGTTCTCTCCTCCACACTAGTCTTCCCATTGTGCCATCGCACAGATTGCCCTTGCGGCAATGTGGCTGTAGATTGATAATATTTTAAATTGAACAGACAATTGCACAAATGCATTTAAATATTTACATCTTGCTTGGATTGTATCATTAACCCTTATAGCACATGTTAGAGGCTATTCAGCCCATTGACCTCCATGCTGACTCTCTGCAGAAGCAACGTAGCTTGTCCCACTCCCCACCCATTCCTCTTCAGCTGCTTATGCAATGCTCCTATTGGAAGTTATGTCTGATTCTGCCTCCACCACACTCTCGGTCAGTGCATTCCAGATCCTAACCCACTCACTGCATCAAAACGTTTCTCCTCATGTCACCTCAGCTCTTTTTCTAACATAAGACCTAAAGTGCATTGGCCTAATGGTTAGGAGCATTGACCTGAACATAGAACATAGAACATAGAACATAGAACATTACAGCGCAGAACAGGCCCTTCGGCCCACGATGTTGCGCCGACCAGCTACAAAAACAATGACCCACTAGCCTCTACCAATCCCTTTTCGTCCATAAACCTATCCACAGATCTCTTAAACGCCCCCAAACTAGGCGCATTTACAACTGCAGCAGGCAGGGCATTCCAATCCCTCACCACCCGCTGGGTAAAGAACCTACCCCTGACATCCGTCCTGTAGCTACCCCCCCTTAATTTAAAGCCATGCCCCCTCGTGCTAGCTTTCTCCATCCGAGGAAAAAGGCTATCACTATCCACCCTATCTAAACCTCTAATCATCTTATATGTTTCAATAAGATCCCCTCTTAGCCGCCTTCTTTCCAACGAAAACAACCCTAAATCCCTCAGTCTCTCCTCATAGGACCTCCCCACCATACCAGGCAACATCCTAGTAAACCTCCTCTGCACCCTCTCCAAAGCCTCCACATCCTTCTTGTAATGTGGGGACCAGAACTGCACACAGTACTCCAAGTGCGGCCGCACCAGAGTAATGTACAGTTGCAACATGACGCTGCGACTCCTAAATTCAATCCCCCTACCAATAAACGCCAAGACACCGTACGCCTTCTTAACAACCTTACCTACTTGATTCCCAACTTTCAGGGATCTATGTACACATACACCTAGATCCCTCTGTTCATCCACACTATTCAAAGTCCTCCCGTTAGCCCTATACTCGACACATCTGTTGCTCCTACCAAAGTGAATTACCTCACACTTCTCCGCACTAAATTCCATCCGCCACCTCTCGGCCCAGCTCTGCAACCTATCTAAGTCTCCCTGCAGACTATGACACCCTTCCTCACAATCTACCACACCTCCGACTTTGGTGTCATCAGCAAATTTACTAATCCACCCAACTATACCCTCATCCAGATCATTAATAAAGATTACAAACAACAGTGGCCCCAAAACAGATCCCTGAGGCACACCACTCGTAACTGAACTCCATGATGAATATTTACCATCAACCACCACCCTCTGTCTCCTATCTGATAGCCAATTCCTGATCCAACTTCTTAGATTACCCACAATCCCATACATCTGCATTATCTGCAGAAGCCTACCATGGTGAACCTTATCGAACGCCTTACTAAAATCCATATATACCACGTCAACTGCCTTGCCCCCATCCACCTCTTTGGTCACCTTCTCAAAAAACTCAATAAGGTTAGTAAGGCACGACCTACCCGCTACAAAACCATGCTATTTCTAATCAATTCATTACACTCCAAATAACTATAAATCCTATCCCTAATAATTTTTTCTAAAACCTTGCCCACAACAGAAGTAAGACTCACCGGTCTATAATTCCCGGCAAAGTCTCTGTTCCCCTTCTTAAACAATGGGACAACATTCGCTATCCTCCAATCCTCCGGGACTACACCAGAGACCAATGACGACCTGAAGATCAGAGCCAGAGGCTCTGCAATCACCTCTCTAGCCTCCCAGAGAATCCTAGGGTAGATCCCATCCGGACCAGGGGACTTATCTATTTTCAGCCCCTCAAGAATATCCCGCACATCCCCCTTATCAACCGTAATACTGTCTATTTTACACCCCTGCAACCCAGTGTCCTCCTCAGCTATATTCATGTCCCCCTGCGTGAACACCGAAGAGAAATATTGGTTCAATGCTTCTCCAATCTCCTCCGGTTCCACACACAACTTCCCTCTGCTGTCTGTAACTGGCCCTAATCTTGCCCTGACCAACCTTCTGTTCCTGACATACCTATAGAATGCCTTAGGATTCTCCTTAATCCTATCAGCCAAGATCTTCTCATGTCCTCTTTTAGCCCTTCTTAACTCCCTCTTCAACTCCCTCCTAGCCAATCTAAAGCTTTCTAGTGCACTACCTGAGCCCTCAAATCTCATCCGAACATAAGCCTCCTTTTTCTTTTTAACCATCGACTCAACTCTTTTAGTGCGCCACGGTTCCCTAGATCTACCAATTCCTCCATGCCTGACAGGGACATACCTATCAAGGACTCGCAGTAGCTGCTCCTTGAAAAAACTCCACATTTCGGACGTTCCCAGTCCCTGTAATCTCCTAGTCCAATCTATGCTTCCTAATTCACTCCTAATAGCCTCATAATTACCCTTACCCCAGCTAAAACTACTTACCCGAGGTTCATGCCTATCCCTTCCCATCACTAAGGTGAACGTAACCGAATTATGGTCACTATCACCAAAATGCACACCAACTTCCAAGTCTAGCACCTGGTCTGGCTCATTTCCCAGCACCAAATCCAATATAGCCTCACCTCTAGTTGGCCTATCTACATACTGAGTCAAAAAACCTTCCTGCACGCTTTGTACAAACACTGACCCCTCTAACGAGCTAGAACTATAGCAATTCCAATCAATATTCATAAAGTTAAAGTCCCCCATAACAATTACCCTATTACTTTCACTCCTAACCAGGATTGTCTCCGCAATCCTTTCCTCAACCTCTCTAGAACTTTTAGGAGGTCTATAAAAGACTCCCAACAGGGTGACCTCTCCTCTCCTATTTCTAATCTCCGCCCATACTACCTCAACTGACAAGTCCTCATCAAACTTCCTCTCCGACACTGTGATACAGTCCTTGACTAGCAATGCTACCCCACCCCCCCTTTTACCTTCTTCTCTACTCCGACTAAAGCATTTGTACCCCGGAACCTGCAACAACCATTCCTGACCCTGCTCTATCCATGTCTCTGAAATGGCCACAACATCAAAGTCCCAGGTACTGATCCACGCTGCAAGTTCATCCACTTTATTGCGAATACTCCTCGCATTAAAGTACACGCATTTCAAACCCTGCTCCGCCCCACCCCCACTATGCCGTGCCTTGCATTCCCCAACTATGCCCCCCTCACTTTCACCCCCTCTACTCACGATCCCACCCCCCCTCCGAATCAGTTTAAACCTCCCTGCATAGCCTTTGCAAATTTACCCCCCAGGATATTGATTCCCCTCTGGTTCAGGTGTAGACCATCACTCTTATAGAGGTCCCACCTTCCCCAGAATGAGCCCCAATTGCTCAAGTACCTGAACCCCTCCCTCCTGCACCATCCCCTCAGCCACGAGTTCCGGACATTGCCGGACTGTTGCGACTAGGGGAATTTCACAGACTTCACTGCAGTATTTGATTTCATTTGATGTTTTTTGATTTGATTTATTATTGGGATAGTGTAAAAAGTATTGTTTTTTGCATGCCACACAGAGAAAACATACCATTCATTGAATACTCAGAGGAGAAGGAAAGGAGTGGGCGCAGAATGTAGTGTTACAGGCATAGCTAGGGTGTAAAGAAAGATCAATTTCATAAAACTATAAGACATAGAAGCAGAATTAGGCCACTCGGCCCAGCGAGTCTGCTCCGCCATTCAAAAATATGGCTGATATTTTTCTCATCCCCATTCTCCTGCCTTTTCTCCATAACCCTTGATCCCCTTATCGGTAAAGAACCTATCTACGTTTGTCTTCAAGACACTCAATAACCTGGCCTCCACAGCTTTCTGTGGCAGTGAGTTCAAACATTTTAATGGGAACTGACTTCATTTATTCCCGACATCATTCATTCCATCCTGACTTCATTCATTCAGTTCAATCTTTATCGCTGACTTCTTTCATTAATTCCTGACTTCCTTCAATCATTCCCTATTTAATTCCTGTCTTCATTCATTCATTCATTCCCGACTTCTTTCATTCCTGATTTCCTGGTGAATTTTTACAATAAAGGACTTTATTTGCCATTCTTTTCTCTGCACTTTTTCATCTTATTCTTTCTCTCCTTTAGTAGCTTACGGAATATCTAATATCTGACTGGATCTGCTCCAGTAAACTGAATGGAGATGAGAAAAATATCAGCCATGGCGGAACAGACTCGATGGGCCGACTGGCCTAATCCTGCTTCTATGTCTTATGGCCTTACGATCCAAATGCTTTCTGAAATCACTTAAAAACTGAACGCGCACAACCATTTCAATGGCCAATCCTTATTTGCACAGATGGTAGACAGTTTTATTGAATGGATATTTAGATGCACAGAATTTTGAAAGATTTATTTTTCTTCCATGTGCCAATTCTGTGGACTCCCTCCTCTGCTCACACACTCAAAAATAGACTGATTGGGCCAGGTTTTCCTGTTTAATGGTAAAAATCTACTTGTGTGTTCGAAGTCAGTTGTCTTTTGGGAATTTCAGTTCTACTAATTTTGCAGTTCAAGTCTTATCATTGCCATTAGTACTTGATTTTCCCTATCTATAATTCTCAATTTAATTTTGTTGATAAAAAGATATTAATTGATAATACAGTGACCCAGCTTGGGTCACTGTCTCTGCAGAGTCTGCACATTCTCCCTGTGCCAGCGTGGGTTTCCTCTGGGTGCTCTGGTTTCCTCCCACAGTCCAAAAGATGTGCAGGTTAGGCGAATTGATTTCATAGAATCATAGAAACCCTACAGTAGAGAAGGAGGCCACTCGGCCCATTGTGTCTGCATCGACCACAATCCCACCCTGGCCCTATACCTACAACCCCACAAATCCATCCTAGCCAGCCCCCCCGACACTCAGGGGCAATTTTGCATGTCCAATCCACCTCACCCACACATCTTTGGACTGTGGGAGGCAACTGGAACACCCGGAGGAGAAACCCATGCAGACACAGGAGAATATGTAAACTCCACGCAGACAGTGACAAGCCTGGAATTGAACTCTGGTCCCTGGAGCTGTGAGGCATCAGTGCTAACCACTGTGTGACACCGTGCCGCCCCTTTGATTTGATTTGACTTATTATTGTCACATATAGTAAAAACTATTGTTTCTTGCATGCTATAGCATACCATTCATAGAAAAGGAAACGAGAGAGTGCAAAATGTAGTGTTGCAGTCATAGCTACAGTGTAAAGAATGATCAACTTAATGCAAGGTAGGCTCATTCAATTGCTCCTTAGTGTCAGGAGGGGCTAGCTAGCGTGAATTGATGTTGTCACGGGGGTAGGGCTGTGTGAGATTACGGTCAGTGCAGACTCGATGGGCCGAATAGCCTCCTTCTGCACTGTAGCATTCGATGATCCAACCCTAATTGCTGCATTGTGGTATCTACATCACCTATTCACTTCTGGTCTTGGAGTTTGCTTCAGATTTGTGAACTGTATATTTATGCTCCGATGTTAAAAAGGTTCGCTCGCAACTACATCATTTATAGTTCTCAGGTTTTTTTTTCAAAAGAGGCTGGTCGTTACCTTCCCCAGTTTTCTTCTCTCAAGGCAACATCTGCCAAATTGGGTTGGCTTCATGTTGGTGAGCTGCCTCTGGTTGCTGGACTGGCAGCCTGCCCATGATTTGTCAATGAGGCCCAAGGCCTAATACGGGATGAGTCATGGGCTTGCGACCTCTGAGTTAGATTTGCCTCACCTTCAATAGAAACAAAAGTCCGACATGGGCTACTGCTAAAGACCAAGATGTGGAGATGCCGGCGATGGACTGGGGTGGGCGCAGTAAGAAGTCTCACAAAACCAGGTTAACGTCCAACAGGTTTATTTGGAACCACCAGCTTTCGGAGTGCTGCCCCTTCATCAGTGAGTGGTCAATGGTGATCACGATGTAGGGATGCTGGCATTGGACTGGGGTGGGCACAGTAAGAAGTCTCACAACACCAGGTTAAAGTCCAACAGGTTTATTTCTTCCTGATGTTAACCTGGTGTTGCGAGACTTCTTATTACACCAACCCTAGTCCAACGCCGGCATCTCCACTACTGTTGACACCACAAACCACCGACTCAAAGTGGAAACACTCACCTGGTGAAGGAGCAGCGCTCTGAAAGCTCGTGATTCCAGCTAAAGGCGAAATTCAGCCCTTAAACTGTTGGCCATTTTCGTCGCTGTTTGTGCTTGAAGATGTTGAGTTGCATTGTGTGTGGGGTTGGAAAGGTCTGAGTGCTCTTGCTTCCAAGGCCTCAAAGATTTCTAGTGTGTCTCTGCATCAGGGAGTGGTCTAAAAATCTGGGAGACTCCATAAAGATGTTTAGGTGTGGTTTTAAATAGAAGCTGGTGTCTTTCCTTTGGCAGCATGTACTTGACATTTACATTTTAATCAGTAGCAGAAACACATGTGTTATAATCTATTTAATGCATTATTATAATTATGGCAGAACATTTCAAAATCTGGCTAGTATTATGTGGTGTGACATATTGTTCATCTACTACATTCTTAACCCCTGACAATAAGTGACATTTGTTCTGATTTTTTTTAGCTCAGAAAGAGGTGATTTTCCAATATGAAGGTCGTTGCCAGGGTATTGACCTTCTTTGCAGCAGTCATCTTGTGCTGTGCGACCTTTGAACCCGATTCATGCCAGTTAACTGAGATGTGAACAAATAGCCAATAAGAAAGCGTTCAGGACAAACAACTGTTTGTTTCAAAGTGGTAGGCAGAAGATAAACTCTTAATTATCTCTATAACCTATTTCAACACCAAAATTCTGGAATAGAGGATACAAGCGGTTGGCCTCGATAGGACAATATTATCGGTGCAGCCTTGGAGGGATGAAGGGTCTGTTCCTGTGCCATGCTGTTCTTTGTTCTTTTGTTCTAAGATCAATCTCAGACAAAAGAAAATAGTCACCCACTTACTGATGCAGGGAAGACAAGTTAAAGAAAAATAATTTAGATTTATATAGCGCCTTTAATCATGGTGCTTCACAGCAGTGTTATCAAAGAAAATTTGACACCAAATCACAAAAGTATGTTATGTGGGTGGCACGATGGCACAGTGGTTAGCACTGCTGCCCCACAGCGCCAAAGACCCGGCTTCAATTTTGGCCTCGGGTCACTGTTTGTGTGGAGTTTGCACATTTTCCCTGTATCTGCGTGGGTTTCCTCTGGGTGCTCCGGTTTCCTCCCACACTCCAAAGATATATGGGTTAGGTGGATTGGTCATGATAAATTGTCGCTAGGGGGACTAGCAAGGTAAATACGTGAAGTTAATGGAATAGGGCCTGGGTGGGATTGTTGTTGGTGCAGGCTTGATGGGCTGAATGGCCTCCTTCAGCACTGTAGGGATTCTATGAACAGGTGGCCAAAGAATTTGTTTTAAGGGAGGAGTGGGAGTTCAGAGTCAATAGGAAGTTGAAAATATAGCTGCCAATGGTGGGGCTATTAAGGGTTGAGAATTAGGGACAGAAATCTTGGAGAATTATGGGGCTGGAGGAGGTTACAGAGACAATTAAGAATTAGCTTTTGCCTATCGCTTTCAAATTATGCTTCAACTTTACTAAGATTTGATTTCGTACCATCGGATAAGATCCTATCAAATTTACAGAGTAGTAAATCGGTTTTCTACAGTTATATAATGTAAATTCTGTAAACTATTTATCTCTCCACTGTGCCTTGGATGGCATTTAGCAGATGACAATGAAAGAAACCAGCCTGAGGTGCCACTATTATCTTATCTTATGAATTTGCCCTCGTGCTCACAGTTTAAAATGTTGCATAAAAATCATTTGAACTTAAGAGTTGGGAATGGCTTCAGTGTCCTTATTTTTAAAATTCATTTTTATGGGTCGTGAGTGTTGCTGACTGGGTAACTATTTACTGTCTCCAACTGCCTTCTATTTCAGAGGACGTTAGAGAATCAACCACATTGCTGTGGGTCTGGAATCACAAGTAGACCAGACCAGGTAAGGATGGCAGATTTCTCTCCATTAAGTACATGTTCATATCATGTCATAGAGTCATAGAGGTTTACAGAATGGAAACAGGCCCTTTGGCCCAACTTGTCCATGCCACCCTTTCTTTTAACCATTAAGCTCATCCCAATTGCCCGTGTTTGGCCCCTATCCCTCTGTGCCCATCTTAAGTGTAACTGTCTAAACGCTTTTTAAAAGATAAAATTGTCAGCGAGAACAGGGTTAAAAGCTGAATGGAACTAGACACGTAAGGATACAAGCTTTGGATAAGCTCAAGTTTCTGAGGGACAGAAGATGATAGCCAAGGAATGGATGAGGGTTTCAGCAGCTGATGAGTTGAGGCAGAATCAGACAATGGTATGTTTTTGATTTGATTTGATTTATTATTGTCACATGTGTTGGGATACAGTGAAAAGTATTGTTTCTTGCACGCAAAGCATACCATTCATAGAGAAGGGAAGGAGAGGGTGCAGAATGTAGTGCTACAGTCATAGCTAGGGGATGTAAAGAAAGATCAACTTAATACAAGGTAGGTCCATTCAAAAGTCTGATGGCAGAAAGGAAGGAGCTGTTCTTGAGTCGGTTGGTACGTGACCACAGACTTTTTCCCGATGGATGAAGGTAGAAGAGAGAATGCCTGGGGTGTGTGGGGTCCTTAATTATGCTGGCTGCTTTTCTGAGGCAGCAGGAAGTGTAGACAGATCGAAGGCGCTACTCTCTCTCTACAGATGCTGTCAGACCTGCTGAGGGTTTCCAGCATTTTTCTGTTTTTTGTTTCAGATTCCAGCATTCGCAGTATTTTGCCTTCATTTCGTTGGATGGGAGGTTGGTTTGCGTGACGGACTAGGCTCTCTTCATGATCCTTTCTCGCGGTCTTGGACACAGCGGAAGCCATACCAACCTGTGATATATCCGGAAAGGACGCTCTCTACGGTGCATCTGTAAAGTTGGTGAGTCGTAGTGGGCATGCCAAATTTCCTTCGTCTCAGAGAGAGAGAAAGGTAGATCAATGTGGTCAGACATATCTTGGGGTCAAAGAGGGCGTGAAGGTTGTTAACAGTCCAGCTCAGACTCGGATTGTAGTTAGGGCATGGAATCGGTGACATTTACAAAGACAATGACCGGAACTTCACCACCTCACCCGCCCCGAAATCAGGGTCGGCAAGTCTTGCTGAACAGACTTGTCTGTTGACCTCGGACAATAGTTTCATTCTATCACCTGATATTGACAGGAATTTAATCTTTATAACATTTTCCAATTTCATTTCCCTGGTTATTCTTACCTTGAATGAAAATACAGTAAAGCATGAACAAAATGAAAGAGGAGTTTAGGAGTTTGATACTCTCTAGAGTGTTTCAAAATGAGGTTTTTTTTGAATGGATGTATGAAATCAGAAGTGGATCTGCATTGAAACGGAAAGTCCCCCAACTGAGTTATACAGCTGTTTAAAACACGATCCAATTCATAACGTACAGCAGAATTAGCCAAGGATGATTACTTTCCCTATTGAACTTACTGTGTCTTTCAGTAACTCTCTGAATTGCATTTATGTTGGTTCTCTTTTTTGCTCAGTTTTTGTACTCAACTTTTCTATGATTTTACTTATTAGTCACAAGTAGGCTTACATTCACACTGCAGAGAAGGTGCTGCGAAAATCCCCTAGGCACAGCAGTTAGCACTGCTCCCTCAGAGTGCCAGGGACCCGGGTTCGATTCCTGGCTTGGGACACTGTGTAGAGTTTGTACGTTCTCCCAGTGTCTGCATGAGTTTCCTCTGGTTTCCTCCCACAGTCCAAAGATGTGCAGCTGAATTGACCATGCTAAATTCTCCCTCAGTGTATCTGAATAGGTGCCAGAGTCTGGCGACTAGGGGATTTTCACAGTATCTTCTTTGCAGTATGAATATAAGCCTACTTGCGACTAATGAATAAACTTTAACTTTGGACGTTTCACCTTTCTGTACGCAGCCCCATAACCTTTTTAAAACTGAACTTGATTCACGAGCCACCTTGTGTCGCTGAGGTTAATTTGCCCACCTCCTTTGCAACGTCGTTGACTTTCAACACACTTGCTGAGATTCCGATCAGGAAAGTACATTCTGCCAGGGATGCGGAAGATTTCAGCAGGGCAGCTAATTGAGTCGGTGGCCAAGTTGGCAATGTGGGACCAGTGTAAAAGATGGAACACAGATAGAATCAGCAAAATGCAGGCATGTGAAAGATAAAGCACGAGATAATAATCCAACCGTGGCAAGGAGAGATAGCAAGTTATTGGTGTGAAAACTATGGAAACATAGGAAGTTAGAAATTGATTTCTGACAGGAAAAGAACGATGACGTATGCGTTTTAACTGGTCTGAGTTTCTTGTTTGCTCTTGTACAAGCCCATTAACTAATACCACTCACAACTAAATCGTTCTTGTCTCTCCATGTCTGAAATTGGAAGAGTAAAACATTATTCTGCAGGATGTGGGTATCATTGGCAAGGCCCAGCCCTAATTACCCTTTCAGATTTGGTGGCAACCTGCCTTCCTAAAGCATTGTTAGCAGTCTTTTTGAAATGACTGAATAACTTGTTAGGCCATTTCAGAGGGTCGGTAAGAGTCAATTACATAGTTGTGAGTCTGGAATAAAATATAGACCAGACGTCATAAGGATGATATGTTTAATAGTATCATAGAATCCCTACAGTATGGTGCATTCCCTATGGTGCAGAAGGAGGCCATATGGCCCATTAGGCCTGCACCGACAACAGTCCCACCCAGGCCCCATCCCCGTAACCCCACGTATTAACCCTGCCACTAAGCATCAATTTAGCATGGCCAATCCACCTAACCTGCAAATCTTGGCACAATAAGTGGTCTCACAAACACTTAGCTGATGAAGGAGCTGAGCTCCGAAAGCTCATGCTACCAAATAAACCTGTTGGACTTTAACCTGGTGTTGTGAGACTGCTTACTGTGCCCGTCCCAGTCCAACACCGACAACTCCACATCACTGTAAATCCTTAGACTGTGGGAGGAAACTGGAGCACGCAGACATAGGGAGAATGTGCAAACTCCATGCAGACGGTTACCTAAGGCCAGAATTGAACCTTGGTCCCTGGCTTAAGCAAAGTCTTTCTGACTACAGGCCAATAAAAATGTCATTCATCCACATATTTTAAAGTATGAACAGCGCAAACTGCAAGAACTTGAAAGTTCTTCATCTTGTCTTCATAAACACTGTACAATTAACGGAAGATATCAGAGAGCCAGAGATGTCAATCAAGCCATGTTTTTCCTGGGGCTCAGCTGTTTCAACAGACAAATGGATTTCTGGGTTTTCAATCACATTCCCACATCATTTGTCCAGGCCTCTGGATTCCTAATCCAACAACCACCAACCTGCTATGACATGGCAACATGTTGAGGACTGTGGACTTCACTCAGTTGAACAGTTATCGAAATATTAAAAATGAACACATTTATTTATAGGTCTTCAGATACTCAGCAAAAACAGAAAATAAAGGAAATAAACACCTTGCTCTTCTTTGAGCCTAACTTTACACACAATACATCCCTATTTAAACCTGGATGGTGAATCAATTTCCCAGAGTAAAATCAATAAAGTGTATAACAGCAACAGTCCTTCAGGAGGTCAAGACAGAGGCAAAACATGGGCAAAGAAGGTCAGATTACCAGAGAGGCTTCTCATGCAGGCTAAAATTCAATCCAAATGAGGATTTTCATTCAATCCAAGGTCAGCAACAAACACACAGAAATTAGCTGGTGTGATGAAAATATTCTCACCCTCAATGTCAACAAAATGGAAGAGATTGCCATTGACTTCAGAAGCATAGTGGAATACATGCCCGTGTCTACATCAATGGGAATGAATTAGAAATGGTCAAAAGCTTCAAGTTTTTAAGGTGTCCAGATCACCAACAACCTGTCCTGGCCCTCCCATGCTGACACTATAGTTAAGAAAGCCTACCAATGCCTCTACTTTCTTAGAAGACTGAAGAAATTTGCTATGTGCGCTATGACTCTCACCAACTTTTACAGATGCACCATAGAAAGCATCCTTTCTGGTTGTATCACAGCCAGATCTGGCTCCTGCTTTGCCTAAGACTGCAAGAAACAAATGTTGCGAACGTAGCCCAAATAATCACACAAACCAGCCTCCCACCCATTGATTCCGTCTACACTTCCCACTGCCTCGGCAAAGCAGCCAGCAAAATTAAGGACCCCACGCACCCCGGTCATATTCTCTTCCACCTTCTTTTGTTGGGAAAACGATATAAAAGTCTGAGGACACATACCAACCGACACAAGAACAGCTTCTTCCCAGCTGCCATCAGACTTTTGAATGGACCTACCTTGCAGTAAGTTGATCTTTCTCTGCACCCTAGCTATCACTGTAACATTACATTCTGCACTCTCTCATTTCCTTCTCTATGAATGGTATGCTTTGTCTGTACAGTGCGCAGGAAACTATACTTTTCTGTGTATACTTTTAGCTGTGACAATAATAAATCAAATCAAATCAAAGTTACATATGCACACAGCAAATTCTTCACTCTCCAAGGCACCTTCCTCACATTCACCAAGTTGTCTTCCACCCTAGCAGGAATTAGGGGTGCACTAAAGCAGGTTTTTGTTTGTTTCCATAGGTAGTTTACTCCTGGAACAGATTGCTAGTTGGCTACCAGAGGCTGATAGCTTGAGGGAGAGGCCACTCTACATCAAGCATGGCCGACCAGGAGCCTCTCCCAATCTTACCGCCATCCAATGGCTTGTTGGAAAGGATTTGCAGGCTGAGATAATCAGTTTGGCCACTTTATCAACGTACCTTCCTTGGCTGTCAAGTCCTGGGGAGGGAATCGAACCTGCAGGTTCTGACTCCGAAGCAGGGATGCTACACCGCTAGACCTCCTGGTTTTGTAAATGCAGCACCGGTTCATGCAAGCTAGAAAAGTTAAGAAAAATATTATTGCATGTTACGCTTAAAGCTGGGCTGATGACCTTGAGACTTCATGCGCCATAGCAGGAAGAAGTGATTTATGCAACTGATTGAAAAGTTCGAACCCAATATAACCCATTTTAAATGTTCCTTTTATTGAACCTTCCATACAGTAAAACAGTCAATGGATGTTGTTTGGTTTGTGTATACAGTGTCATTTCAGGAGAAAGACTATAAGACCATAAGCTAAAGGAGCAGAATTAGGCCACTCGGTCCATCATGTTTGCTCTGGCATTCAATCATGGCTGATATGATAATCATCCCCATTCTCTTGCCTTCTCCCCAAAACCCTTGATCCCCTTATTGATCAAGAACCTATATATCCCTGTCTTAAAGACTCTCAAAGACGTGGCCTCCACAGCCTTCTGTGGCAATGAGTTCCACAGATTTACCACATTCTGGCTGAAGAAATTCCTCCTCATCTCAATTTTAAAGGAGATGTAAGAGATATAAAAGAGATTTGATAAGACTCCTGTTTCCTCCTGAATGTTTGCCACGGGAATGAGAGCAGATGAGGAGCGGACAATGGAAAGGTCGGTCGGCCTCGGGCAGGATTTTCCGGTCTCTGGTTGTAAAATCTCTCTCATCGTCATTTCAGCATCTCCACCTTGTGCTATTTCAATAAGAATCTAATTGAATGGCAAAATGGCTCGGGGACTGAATGGCCCACTCCTGTTCTCTTAATACTGAGATGGGTACTTACAATGGCAATAAATGTTGCCATAAATAAATGTGGGGATTCTATGATCCTATGATCTTTTCCCTGCAGGGAAAACTAGAATTAGGGGACACTGTTTAAAAATAAGTGTTCTCTCAATTAAGATAAAGGGGTGGGGATTTTATGGCCTCACTCATTCTGAAATGATAAAATCCCTTATGAGGTTAACAGACCTTTCCATGGTTTGCCTCTTGTCCGTGGTGGGTGGGACAGTCAAGTTCTGGCCTTAGAGTTTTAATAGCACAACAAGAGGCCCTTCGGCCCATTGTGTCTATGCTGGCCATCAAGCACCTATCTATTCTCATCCCACTTCCCAACAGTTGGTCCATAGCTTTGTGTGTTATGGTGTTTCAAGTGTTCATCCCACCTCTACCACCCTTTCAGGCAGTGAGTTCCAGCTTCCCACCACCCTCTGGGATGAGAAGATTCTTTCTCGCCAGAAGGTCATTAGTCTGCGGGATTGTCTTCCCAGAGGCCAGTGGAGGTCGGGTCATTAAATATTTTTAAGGCTGATTTAGACCGATTTTTGACTAACAAGAGCATCAAAGGGGATCAGGGGGTAGAAAAGAAAAGCAGAGGCCACAGTCAGATCAGTCAAGATCTTATCAAATGATGGAGCAAGTCCGAGGGGCTGAATGGCCTACCTACTCCTGTTCCTTGTTCAAAGAACAAAGAACAGTACAGCACAGGAACAGACCCTTCAGCCCTCCAAGCCTGCAATGATTACATTGTCCTATCCAGGCCTGTATCCCTCTATTCCCTGCCTGTTCATATGTCTATCAAGGTAAGTCTTATTTGTAGTTAATGTATTTGCCTCAACCACCTCACCTGGCAATGCATTCCCGTCCCCACCACCCTCTGTGTAAAAAAACCTTCCCCATACATCTCCACCGACACTTTCCCCACTTACCTTGAACTTGTGCCCCCTTGTACTTATCATTTTAGACCTGGGAAAAAGCTTCCAACTGCTCACCCTATCTATACCCCTCATCATTTTATTAACTTCTATCAGGTCGCCCCCTCAGCCTTCATCTTCCTAGGGAGAACAGTCCCAGTTTACTCAATCTCATAGGCATTTAAAATGTCATTTTCTAACTGCAGATCCTACCCTGCTGGTTAACAATCCTTCAATCTAACTGTTGAAGAAACTAAGCAGTTGCTTGCTTTGTACAGACAGGTCCCAGGTGCCTTGAAAAGGGCATTGCACTCTTTGGATCATAACATTACCAAACCTGGAATGAAAAACTCATGAGAAGCATACGGGCAAGGATATCCAAAAATTAGTGTGCTGCACTAACTATTCACTAGTCACATGGCTTGGTAATAAGATACAGGCAGTAATCCTAATGATGGATTAAACCGGGCAATGGATTTATTTTGATGGAAACTACACAAGTAGTAACTTGCTGTGTACAAAATAAATAAAAATAAAGTGGTTCCGGTGAATTTTACCTCGAGAAAACTTAAGTTTAAAGTTTATTTATTAGTGTTACAAGTAGGCTTACATTAACACTGTAATTAAGTTATGTGAAAATCCCCTAGTCACCACACTCTAGTGTCTGTTCAGGTACACCAAGGGAGGACTTAACATGGCCAATCATCCTGACCTGCACATCTTTGAGAGGAAATTGGAGCAGCCGGAGGAAACCCATGCGGACACGGGGAGAATGTGCAGACTCTGTACATAGACAGTGACCCAAACTGGGAATCAAACCCAGCACCCTGGCACTGTGAGGCAGCAGTGCTGATCACTGTGCCACCACGCCGCCCACGCATAAAATGATGTTGGGTCATTAACTTGACTTTACCATGCCGGTCTTCGATATTATGGAGGAGGGATGTGTGCCAAAATCAGCAACCCTTCATCCACTTTGAAAAAAAAGTAATCAGAGGAGAATTGAGCTTGTTAACAAGCCGACGGACTGGCATCCTACATGCCCACTTGCCTACACAATATTTAATGGATACATTGGAGGGAGTCCCTCATTAACAAGTCTGGGACGATGGCACAGTGGTTAGCACTACTGCCTCACAGTGTCAGGAACCTAGGATCAACTCCCAGCTTGGGTCACTGTCTGCGCAGAGTCAGAACATTTTCCCCGTGTCTGAGTGGGTTTCCTCCAGGTTCTCCGGTTTCCTCCCACTTTCTGAAAGACATGCTGATTAGGTGCGTTGGCCACACTAAATTCTCTCTCAGTGTACCTGAACAGGTGTCGGAGTGTGGCGGCTTGGGGATTTTCACAGTAACTTCATTGCAGTGTTAATGTAAGCCTACTTGTGACACTAATAAATAAACTTTACAAGGCAGTGGGTGATCAAGGGGGTCACCTGATCTGACTGTCTGCCCACCTATCCGGCAGCCTGCCCCCCTACTGTGGCTATATTCAAGGCTGGGTATCTCTGGAGAGGGGGTTAAGCGGTGATTGAGGGCTTCATTGAGGCTTTCCATGCTCATTGGGCACCGCGTGGATGGGGATGTATTATTGACCTGTTTAATCACATTTTGGTGTGATGTTTTAAGTTTCCTTTATGCATTTTTTCTTTTAGGCAGTTCCCTTATATTCTTGGGGTGACCCTTCATGCTATGTCCATTAGAGGTAGTGGTAGAGGCAGGTACAATTTTGTCTTTTAAAAAACATTTAGACAGTTACATGGGTAAGGTGGGTATAGAGTGATAGGGGCCAAATGTGGGCAAATGGGACATGCTTAGTGGTTAAAAAAAAGGGTAGCATGGACAGGTTGAGCCAAAAGGCTCTATGACACTATAGCTTGTTTAGTTTAATTGTTTTACCAAAAAGAAAGTCTAATCAGGCATCAAGATGTATTGCAAGGGCAGATATAAAGGCTGCAAGTGGGACCATATGGCTGATATTAGCAGGAGAGCCTGCTGGAGAAGGTTGGGGAGTTTGCTAATGCTGCAGGTTAGTGTAATAATCATTTTGCACCTTCACTGGGAGTCACTTGTCAGGGAAAAGCACCTTGCGATAGCTGCAAAGTGAATTTTCTCCAGTTTTTTTTAGACCCTGAATGGGCATTGTACATTCCAGGTGGCACAGTGATTGGCATTGCTGCCTCACAGTGCCAGGGACCTGGGCTCGATTCCCGGCTTGGGTCGCTGCCTGTGTGAAGGTTGCACTTTCTCTTTGTGTCTGCGTGGGTTTCCTCCCGGTGCTCCGGTTTCCTCCCACAGTCCAAAGATGTGCGAGTTTGATGGATTGGCCATGCCAAATTGCCCCTTCGTGTCAGGGGGTAAAGGCATGGGGTTACGGGGATAGGGCCTGGTGGGGATTGTGACGGGCTGATTGGCTTCGTTCAGCACTATAAGGGTTCTATGGATTCTATGGAGGGGGTATCTCTTCCAGCGAGGAGGAGGTAGGGAAGTTGGCCATGGATAGGTGTGGCCTGTGGTCCAGGAAAGTACAAAACCTGCTGCTATGCAAGGGATGATGAAGGGGGGATGCCAGCCTTATAGAACACTCTGTCTAAACATTATCCGGGTTAATCATCAAAGGGTAATTAATAAATCATATTGCTTCATTATCATTAACAATATCTTCATAATAATGTCACAAAAAAATTAGATTAAAAGCAAGTGAGGAGCTGCTGTTAGCTGCTACACATATTTCTGAGAAGCCACAAAATTTCATTTGCAAATAAAAAAGGAAAATGTGAATAGTGGATAATCACCCTCGGCTGGTTCCCTTCGCAGCTGATGCTATAAGCCAGCCAAAAGCCCATTGACTTCGATGGGATGTGAGCGTCAGCATTTATTGCCCCTTAGATGGTGGTGGTGAGCTGCCTTGTGAATTGCTCCAGCCCCTCTGGCGGAGGGACATCCACAGCACTGTTAGAGAGGGAATTCCAGGACTTTGACCCCAGTGACAGTGAAGGAACAACAATATATTCCCATGTCAGGATGGTGTGTGACTTGGAAGGGAACTTCCAGGTAGTGGTGTTCCCAGGGAACTGCTGCCCTTGTCCTTCTAGGTGGTGGTGGTTACGGATTTGGAAGACATTGTCGAAAGAGGTGGCGATGCTGGCCTTGGACTGGGGTGGGCACAGTAAGAAGTCTCATAAGACCAGGTTAAAGTTCAAGAAGTACCTATTGGTCTTTAACTTGGTGTTGTGAGACTTTGTACTGTTGTCTAAGGAGCCTTGGTAGAAAATATACAATGGAATGAGCAGTATAGAAAAGTGAGCAATTAATTTTTTAGATGCAATATTTCTACATAATGAATAAAGGACCCCATCTGAACCATTTATCTGTTTGTTTCCCATATTGGAACAGTGGCTGCACTTCAAAAATAATTCATTGGCTGTGCAGCACTTTGAGATATCCTGAAGCCCTGAAAGTCACTATATGAATGCAGGCTCTTTCCCTCAGGCTTTTATTTCAGATTCTGCCTGACCCACTGTGCATTTGCTGCCTTCTAGTTTGTGCTTCCGGTTGACGATGGCACAGTTGTTTTTCATAATGAAAATACATCCCACGCAAATAAAAGCAACATTTTGTGCGTCTCATTTTTTTATTTAACGAACGACAGCCGAAATTCCCCTACTTCGCCCGGGGCTGGGATTATCCAGTCCCGCTGCTGCAAATGGAGATTTGGCAGACTGTTCTCACTGGCGGCTATGCGAGATCGGAGAACTCCGGTTGACATTGCCAAGGACTGAAATCGTGACGGAGAGCAAACGAGAGGAAAGGAAAAGAGGCGGTGCAGAATATAGTGTTACAGACACAGTTAGGGTGTCGAGAAAGATTGATATAGAATATTATTAGAAAGTTTAAAGGAGTTAGAGTTAAATTTTAAATTGAGATGGCTTTCGAATTGGAAGCTGGACGTTTAACTTTCAGAACAGTCCCTGCAAGGCCAGCTTCAGTTATGAACAGAAAACCCTTGACGGAGTTTGGCAAGGATACTGCTTGCAATTAAACGCAGTCCGCCATGGAGGGCAACAGAGGCAGAAGTCTCAAAACCAGCCATCACCAGATCAGAGAAAGGTCATCAAGCTGCTCGCTCCCAGTGATGGGATCCAGGGTGGACGTGCTATCCCCGGGTAATAAAGTTGCAGTGACCCGTAATCACAAACCCTGTGGAGTATGATAATGCAGAGACGTATTAAGTGCTGGCACGGCCTCCGGGATTCTATGTTTCAGCATCGTCCTCTTGCAACACGTAATTGGACTCAGGCAAGGCATATGTTTTTGTTCAGTTTCAACCAGTCCATGCTGTCCCTCCCTGGCTTTCAAACCTTCCCGTCTCTCCCTGAGCCTCGAGCTACTCCGATAATTTGATGTTGGCTGCGTTTGAAATGAAAGGAGAACCTTTCAAAAGTAAGTGTGTGCAAAGTGGGGGAAATCGAACGCCTGCACCGTCCCACCAAAGCGCAAAATTGGCGCCAAATAACGGGCCAGGGCTGCCTCGAGAAGCACGATTGGCCGATATCGAGTAACAAACACAAATTCACAGCCTTGAGTCCCTTTGGGTGATTTTTCCATTGTACACATTTTTCTTTATAATGCATAACACACACATTCATGAGTCAACATACTTTTGGCAATCTCTTGGCTGCATGACTGGGTGTTGCATGTTTGTCTGTTGACTGGGGGATGTAAATATGGCAGAAATTAGATGAAGATGTATTTTAATGAGCTCAATGGTGGCCCATAAGCTACAGAAGATTCCCTGGAAACCTCAGAGTATGGCACATGCTATCGTGGAGGAAGCAATGGCTTATAGTGAAGCAGTCCTTCAGCAAAACCTCCGGCAGAAAGAAGGTTGGTTTCATTCGAAAGAAATAAAAATAAGTGATATCCAGATCGCTTTGCACCATTGGCTCCTCAGCCAAGCACATACACCAAGTGTCCGAACCTGCAGTTCCTCTCGTACTGAGCAGGATTTCTATTGCAACTATTGCAGCTCCTTGGGGCAGCACGATAGCACAGTGGTTAGCACTGCTGCTTCACAGCTCCAGGGTTCTGGGTTCAATTCCCGGCTTGGGTCACTGTCTGTGTGGAGTTTGCACATTCTCCTCGTGTCTGTGTGGTTTTCTTTCGGGTACTCTGGTTTCCTCCCACAGTCCAAAGATGTGCAGATTAGGTTGATTGGCCATGCTGAGAAATTGCCCCTTAGTGTCTACGGGTGCATAGGTTAGTGGGTGTAACATGTAGGGATATGGGGGTAGGGCCTGGGTGGGATTGTGTTCAGTGCAGACTCGATGGGCTGAAGGGCCTCTTTCTGTACTGTAGGGTTCTATGATTCTCTGAAGATAGAGGCTGGAATCCTCCGACCTCACCTGCAGCTGGGATTCTCCAGTCCTGCGTACTTACCCTGCTAATTCCCCTGACACTGAAGAGCAACTCAGTCAACCCAACCCGCACATCTTTGGACTATGGAGGACCTGAGGAAACCCACACAGAACTCGGGAAGAACATGCAAACTCCATGCAGACGTCACCTGAGGCTGGAGCCGAACTCGGATCCCTGGTGCTGTGCGACAGCAGCGCTTGGCCACTGTGCTGCCCATGGTGTTATACTGATGCAAGTTGTTGTTATTATTGATAAAGTACAGAGTGTATGAGGGATAATAGATCACATGGGCTAGAAGCATGCTGATAGCAGTACAAAGGCATTCATGGAGATTGCAAAGTGATACCTGGACTGTAGATCCTTAGCTTTGCCTACGACTAAGCCTCTGCGAAGTGCCTTGTAACATTTAGCTGCAGTAAAGGTGCCATATAAAGGTAAGTAGTTGTTGTTCATATTATTGTCAGCAAGATTTGATTTGATTTGATTTATTATTGTCCCATGTTTTGGGATACAGTAAACAGTATTGCCTCTTGTGTGCGAGACAGGCAAAGCATACCATTCATAGAGTACATAGGGGAGAAGGAAAAGAGAAGGTGCAGAATATAGTGTTACAGACATAGTTTGGGTGTCGAGAAAGATTGATATAGAATGTTATTCGAAAGTTTAAAGGAGTTAGAGTTAAATTTTAAAGCATAGAATGAGAGTAAAAGATAGAATTAGAGGGTATTCTGGGGACAATTCATGGGAAGTTGCCTCACTCCGGTGCCATCTTCATTTTCCATTTCTTTAGCGTGTACTTGTGTTCATCGGGACTGATTTCAGTCATGTAATTATGGACAACACATTTCAAGACACCACCAATTAGGTGAATCCTTTGGCATTCACTGGAACATAATCTAGATTCCAATATGCCCAGAACATAGGTGAAAGAAATTTATAATCCTTAGAATGGGAGAAGTCTCTGTTCTGTTTCTTGTACGCCAATAAAACCTGGTGCAGATAGACAGAATCACAATTAGCTGTTTGGTCATACAGAGCTTGAGTATGGCTGAAAAGAGACATGTTGTCGAAGCTTTTTGTCTTGCACTCATCAGAACATCATAATCCTGATGAGTGCAAGACGAAAAGATTTGACAAGGGGGCAGCATGGTGGCACAGTGGCGTTAGCACTGCTGCCTCACAGCTCCAAGGACCCGGGTTAGATTCCTGGCTTGGGTCACCTTCTCTATGGAGTTTGCACGTTCTACCCATGTTTGCATGGGTTTCTTCCAGGTGCTCCAGTTTCCTCCCACATTCCAAAGATGTGCAGGTTAGGTTGATTGGCCATGCTAAACTGCCACTTCGTGCCAGGGGTATTAGTAGGGTACGTGCGTGTGGTTATGGGGATAGGGCCTGTGTGGGATTGTGGTCCGTGCAGACTCAATGGGCAGAATGGCCTTCTTCTGCACTGTAAGGATCCTATGATTCAATGAAAGTGTTCTTTTGTCGGCAAAAATAAATATTTAATATCAACTCCCAATTTACAACTTTACTTACCAGCAGTAGGAAAGCAGTGGCCTGTATCCAATCCAAGTCTAACCTCACCCTTTCTGTTGCAACGTTCTGATGAATACAACTTGCATTGTTCTTTCAAAGTGGACCTGTACTCACTTTCATCTATTTCTGGCCCTTTCTCATAAAACCAAACTGAATATCATCTTTCGCCTTCCATTGCGCCATTTTTTGAGTTCGTGACCATGATGCCATGGGGCAGGATCTTATGGCCCTGTCAGGGCGGGGCTGTAAAATAGGAGGAGCCATAAAAAACTTTGCTGTGACCATAAGATCGTGTTGGCGTAAAATTCCGCTAATGTCTTCATGGGGTACTGGTGGGATTCAAGCATAGCTCATAACAGCAGCAACCCAAGAATATGAGTGGGCCAAACAGACTCTGGCGATTATCAATTTAGCCAAAGCTGACCTGTGCCCTTGCTCCATATCCTTTAAGAACCTTACCTAACAAAAATTAGGCGGAGTTTTTGTTTTTGACGAGAAAGATTCACTTTGTTGAAGTTTTTTGTCTTGCACTCATCAGGACTACAATGTTCTGTTGAGTGCAAGACGAAAAGCTTCGACAACATACCTCTTTTCAGCAATACTCAAATTCTTCATGACCAAACAGCTAATTGTGATTTTGTCCATCTGAATCCTAGCACCAGATTTTATTGACGTCAAATGTAAACAAGAGGCAGGAGAGAGACTTCTCCCAATGTGAGGATTACAGCTTTCTTTTATCTATGTTCTCAAAAATTTCAATCTCACGGGATCCAGGGTGAGGTAGCCAAATGGATACAAAATTGGCTTGATGATAGAAGGCAGAGGATGGTTGTAGAGGGTTGCTTTTCAAACTGGAGGCCTGTGGCCAGTGGTGTGCCTCAGGGATTGGTGCTGGGCCTACTGTTATTCGTCATTTATATTAATAATTTGGATGAGAGGCATGGTTAGTAAGTTTGCAGATGACACCAAGATTGGTGGCATAGTGGACAGTGAAGAAGGTTATCTAGGATTGCAATGAGATCTTGATCAATTGGGCCAGTGGGTTGACGAATGGCAGATGGAGTTTAATTTAAATAAATATGAGATGATGCATTTGGGTAGATCGAACAAGGACAGGACTTAGTTAATAGTAGAGCACCGGGGAGCATTATAGAACAAAGAAATCGAGGAGTACAGGTACATAACTCCTTGAAGGTGGAATCACAAATGGATAAGGTGGTGAAGAGTGCATTCAGCATGCTTGATTTCATTGGTCAGAACATTGAATACAGGAGTTGGGATGTCTTGTTATACAAGACATTGGTAAGGCCACACAGTTCTGGTCATAAGAACATAAGAACATAAGAAATAGGAGCAGGAGTAGGCCAACTAGCCCTTCGGGCCTGCCCCGCCATTCAATAAGATCATGGCTGATCTGTCGTGGCTCAGTTCCACATTCCCGCCCTCTCCCCATAACCCTTAATCCCCTCGCTTATCAAAAACCCATCAACCCGCGTCTTAAAAATATTTAGCGAGGTAGCCTCCACCACTTCAACGGGCAGAGAATTCCAGAGATTGACCACCCTTTGAGTGAAGAAGTTCCTCCTCAACTCTGTTCTAAACCACCCCCCCCCTTTATCTTGAGGCTGTGCCCCCTAGTCCTGCTATCCTTTCTGAGTGGGAAGAGTCTCTCCACCTCTATCCTATCCATCCCGTTCATCATCTTGTACGTCTCAATGAGATCTCCCCTCATTCTTCTAAACTCTAACGAGTACAAGCCTAGTTTATTCAGCCTCTCCTCATAGCTCAACCCCCTCAACTCCGGCATCAGCCTAGTAAACCTCCTCTGCACTCCCTCCAAGGCCAAAATATCCTTGCGTAAGTACGGCGCCCAAAACTGCACACAGTACTCCAGCTGTGGCCTCACCAATGTCCTATACAGCTGCAGCAAGACCTCCCTACTTTTATATTCAATCCCCCTCGCTATGAAGGCCAGCATCCCATTTGCCTTCCTGACCACCTGCTGCACCTGCAAGCTGGGTTTTTGCGACTCATGCACAAGGACCCCGAGGTCCCTCTGCACCGTCGCCTGCTGCAGTTTTTCTCTACGTAAGTAAAGAGTGCAAAAGGATTTACTAGGGTGCCACCAGGACTTGATGTTTTGAGTTATAAAGAGAGGCTGGATAGACTGGGACATTTTTCTTTGGAGTGTTAGATGGCTTAGCGGTGATCTTATAGAGGTTTACAAAATAATGAGGGACAAAGATCAGCTAGATAATTGATATCTTTTCCCAAAGGTAGGGGAGTCTAAAACTAGTTGGCATAAGTTTAGGGTGAGAGGGGAGAGACACAGAAGGGTCCAGAGGGACAATTTTTTCACAGAGAGGGTGGTGAGTGTCTGGAACAAGCTGCCAGAGGTTGTAGTAAAGGCGGGTACAATTTTATCTTTTAAAAAGCATTTAGACAGTTACACGGGGAAGATGGCTATAGAGGGATATGGGCCAAACGTGGGCAAATGGGACTAGCTTAGGGGTCAAAAAAAGGGCGGCATGGACAAGTTGGGCTGTAAACCCCTATGACTCTATAACTGCCATTGGTGAGGCAGTATTGTGTACAGTTTTGGTCCCTTTATTTGAGAAAAGATGTAGAAGCATTGGGGACAGTTCAGAGGAGGTTCACTCGATTGATCCAGAGACGAGGGATTTGTCGTGTGAAGAGAGATTGAGGAGTTTAGGCCTATACTCCCTGGAATTTAGAAGAATGAGGGAGATCAAATTGAGGAAAACAAGATGCTAAAAGGTATGACATGGAGTGGATGCTTCCTCTTGTGGGGCACTCTGGGACGGAGGTCATAGTCTTAGGATAAGGGATAGCGAATTTAAAACAGAGTTGAGGAGAAGCTACTTCTCCTAAAGGGTTGTGAATTTGTGAAATTCTCTACCCCAAAGTGCAATGGATGCTGGGACAGTGGATAAATTTAAGGAGGGGTTAGACAAATTTTTAATTGATAATGGGTTGAAGGGTTATGGGGAGAAGTCAGGAAAATGGGGATGAAGAGCATATCGGCCATGATTGAATGGCGGAGCAGACTCGATGGGCCGAATGGCCTAATTCTGCTCCTATATCTTACGAACTTATAAACTATCCATAGCCTTTAGTGGGAGAGGGCTTCTAATCACAATGACCTTTATGTGAAGGGGTTTCCTGATTCTGCTCCTAATCGACCTGCCAGCAATTTTAAGATGAAGCCCTCTTTTCTGTGGTTTCCCCCACCAGACCAAACTGCTTCTCCTGACCTGTTGTATGGAATCCTTTTATCGTTTGAAAAACCACAGTTCCATCACCTCTCAAACTTCAAAACAAAAAGGAAAGCAGCTCAACCACACCCAATGCTTCAATCCTTGTACTCTGCATGCTTTAGGCACACTCACAGGAGTTCAGCATCTTTGGTTAGGCCAACATTTGCTACCCTAATTGCCTTTAAACTGAGCAGTCTGGCTTCTTTCAACGGACAGCTTTTTAAAATTCATTTGTTTATGGGGTGTGGGCATCGCTGGCTGGGCCAGCATTTATTGCCCAACCCTGGGGGCATTTAAGAGTCAACTACATTGCTGTGGCTCTGGAGTCACATGTAGACCAGACCAGGTAAGGATGGCAGATTTCCTTCCCTAAAGGACATTAGTGAATCAGATGGGTTTTTTACGACAATTGTTTCATGGTCACCCTGAATAAACTAGGCTTGTACTCGTTAGAGTTTAGAAGAATGAGGGGAGATCTCATTGAGACGTATAAGATGATGAATGGGATGGATAGGATAGAGGTGGAGAGACTCTTCCCGCTCAAAAAAGACAGTAGGACTAGGGGGCACAGCCTCAAGATAAAGGGGAGGCGGTTTAGAACGGAGTTGAGGAGGAACTTCTTCACTCAAAGGGTGGTGAATCTCTGGAATTCTCTGCCCGTTGAAGTGGTGGAGGCTGCCTCGCTAAATATTTTTAAGACGCGGGTTGATGGGTTTTTGATAAGAGAGGGGATTAAGGGTTATGGGGAGAGGGCGGGAATGTGGAACTGAGCCACGACAGATCAGCCATGATCTTATTGAATGGCGGGGCAGGCTCGAAGGGCTAGATGGCCTACTCCTGCTCCTGTTTCTTATGTCCTTATGTCCTTACGCTGTTCATTCCAGATTTTTAGTGAGTTTCCAAATTTCACCAACTGCCATGGTGGGATTTGAACTCTGGTTCCTAGAACATTACCCTGGGTCTCTGGATTACTTGTACAGTGACAAAATCACTATGCCAATGCCTCCCCATGGTTAAAAGTCAACAAAAGCCTGGAGTCAAGTGTCAGGAATAAATGGCAGATTTATTTCCCAAAAGGACATGAGTAAACCAGGTGAGTACGTTATTAGCCCTGGTTGAGATTGTGGTTGGTACAGACTCGATGGGCTGAATGACCTCCTTCTTCAATGGAGGGATTCTATGAATTATTAATCAAATGAATTCCACCAGTGGCAATGGCGGGATTTGAACCTAAGCCCCAGCCCCCAAGAGAAAGGTAGGGGGGCGGGTGGGCCTCTGGATTACTAGTCTTATGATGTGGATGTGCCGGTGTTGGACTGGGGTAAACACAGTAAAAAGTCTGACAACACCAGGTTTTAGTCCAACCGATTTATTTGATAGTAAACTCACAAGCTTTCGAGGGGACTCCCTCTTCGTCAGGTGAATGGAGAGTTCTGCCCTCGGACAGAGCATATAAAGCACAGTTTACAGATTACTGATTAGAATGCGAATCTTTACACCTAACCTGCTGTTCAAGTCTTAAAGTGGCCAACAATGTGTGTGGAAGGAGCACTGATCACAGGTTAAAGAGATGTGTATTGTCTCCAGACAGTACAGTGAGTGAGATTTTGCAAACCCAGGCAAGTCACGGGGGTTACAGATAGTGCGACATGAACCCAAGATCCCTGTTGAGACCGTCCTCATGTGTGTGGAACTTGGCTATCAGTCTCTGCTCAGCGACTCTGCGCTGTCGTGTGTCATGAAGGCCGCCTTGGAGAACGCTTACCCCGAAGGTAACCCCCGTGACTTGCCTGGGTTTGCAAAACCTCACTCACTGTGCTGTCTGGAGACAATACACATCTCTTTAACCTGTGATCAGTGCTCCTTCCACACACATTATCGGCGACTTTAAGACTTGAACAGCAGGTTAGGTGTAAAGATTCACATTCTAATCAGTAATCTCTAAACTGTCTGTGCTTTATATGCTCTGTCCAAGGCCAGAACTCTCCATTCACCTGACGAAGAGGGAGTCCCCTCGAAAGCTTGTGAATTTACTATCAAATAAATCGGTTGGACTAAAACCTGGTGTTACATAAGAACATAAGAACATAAGAAATAGGAGCAGGAGTAGGCCATCCAGCCCTTCGAGCCTGACCCGCCATTCAATAAGATCATGGCTGATCTGTCGTGGCTCAGTTCCACATTCCCGCCCTCTCCCCATAACCCTTAATCCCCTCGCTTATCAAAAACCCATCAACCCGCTTCTTAAAAATATTTAGCGAGGCAGCCTCCACCACTTCGACGGGCAGAGAATTCCAGAGATTCACCACCCTTGGAGTGAAGAAATTCTTCCTCAACTCGGTTCTAAACCGCCCCCCCTTTATCTTGAGGCTGTGCCCCCTAGTCCTACTGTCCTTTCTGAGCGGGAAGAGTCTCTCCACCTCTATCCTATCCATCCCATTCATCATCTTATACGTCTCAATGAGATCTCCCCTCATTCTTCTAAACTCTAACGAGTACAAGCCTAGTTTATTCAGCCTCTCCTCATAGCTCAACCCCCTCAACTCCGGCATCAGCCTAGTAAACCTCCTCTGCACTCCCTCCAAGGGTTGTCAGACTTTTTACTGTGTTTACTAGTCTTATGACAGGGTCCAGAGGAGGTTCACAAGAATGATCCCTGGAATGGAGAGTTTGTTGTATAAGGAATGGTTGAGGACTCTGAGTCTGTGCCCGTTTGAGTTTAGAAGGTTGAGGGAGGGATCTTATTCAAAATTACAGGGTATTGCGAGGCCTCGATAGAGTGCTTGTGGAGAGGAAAAACTAGAACCAGAGGGCACAACCTCAGGCTGAAGGGACGATCCTTTAAAACAGAGATGAGGGGGAATTTCTTTGGCCAGGGAGTGGTGAATCTGTGGCACTCTTTGCTGCAGAAGGCTGTGGAGGCCAGGTCACTGAGTGTCTTTAAGATAGAGATAGATAGGTTCTTGATTAATAAGGGGATCAGGGGAAAGGCAGGAGGATGGGGATGAGAAAAATATCAGCCATGATTGATTGGCAGAGCAGACTCGATGGGCCGAGTGGCCTAATTCTGCTTCTATGACTTATGGCCTTATAGCCTTGTTACCACTGTGTCAAACTAAGGCATGCCATGCCAGAAGCAATATAACTGACACTGCTGAAGTTCTGAGCCAGTGCAGATGCTATGGAGCTGAGATTTGTGGGCACAGTTCCCGATAATATTGGCCCCCTATAACAGATGCATAATCGTTATGAACCAGAGACGGGCTGACAGCTGCTGACAGGATATCAAAAAGACACCAGAAAAACAACATGTGTTGTGGGCCTGCAGAAACAGAGAGAGTAAAATGTTATTCTTTGATAAACAGCCAAGCTCTGAGGTTCACCACTCGAACACCACATTGGGATCTAATGGGAACAGTTGGCAAAGGGATGCAGACTCCTACTTAGATCTCCGACCATGAAAGGTGACACACGCAGAAATGTATGCTACTGCGCCATGCAGGTGAACGCATTATTTTAAATAAACTGTCCCCCCTACACCACGCTCCCCCACCACCACCCACCCCCCCAAGGAACGATTGAGTTTGCAATCCATCAACTCAGGCAGGCCTGAGAACCAACTGGCCACCATCAAAGCAAGCTTATGCCAGCTCGGTGGCATGCGTGGGTCTACAATTACTCCAAGGAAGTTTAGCTGCCAAGGCAGCTTCGAAGAGCAATATCACAGAAGCAGAGAAACTAGCGGCAGTAGTAGGCCACTCAGCCCTCCCAGCTTGCTCCACCACTCATTCCATTCATGGCTGATTCAAAATCCTGATCCCGCCTCCCTCTGCCGCCCCCCACCCCGCCATGAGCGCGATCTAATTTCTTCTCCAAATCACACAACATTTTGGCCTCAACTACTTTCTGTGGTTGCGAACACCACATATTCACCACACACGCTACCACAGTGGTTAGCATTGCTGCATCACAGCATCAGGAACCTAGCTTCGATTACCGGCTTGGGTCACTGTCTGTGCAGCACGTTCTCCCCGTGTCTGTG
This sequence comes from Carcharhinus amblyrhynchos, assembly GCF_965287045.1. Lineage (NCBI taxonomy): Eukaryota > Metazoa > Chordata > Chondrichthyes > Carcharhiniformes > Carcharhinidae > Carcharhinus > Carcharhinus amblyrhynchos. Next base: position 11,642,135 of record NC_137335.1, on the reverse strand, counting down.
TGGGTGTCCTTCCACAGTCCAAAAGATGTGCTCGTTAGGTGCTAGTTGGCCGTGCTAAATTCTCCCTCAGTGTACCCAAAGCAGTGCCGGAGTGTGGCGACTAGGGGATTTTCACAGTAGCTTCATTGCATCTTAATGTAAGCCTACTTATGACACTGATAAAAAAACATTAAACTTCCATGGGTGAAGAAATTTCTCCTCACATCAGCCCTGAAAGGTTTACCCCTTAATCTCAAACTGTGGTGCCTAATTCTGGATTTCCCCATCATTGGGAACATTCTTTCTATCTTGTCCAAAATTAAAATTTTATAAGTTTCTGTGACTTCCCCTCTCACTCTTCTAAACTCCAAGGAATACAATCCTAACCAACTTAGTCCCTCTTTTGGTCCCCACTCCAAGATACTACCCGATGACAATGCGAGTCCAGGTTAAGCAGGCACAGCTAATAGGAATCTGGATCGTTGACCACATGACTGATTAAAATGTTCATCATGATTACATCACCAATATAGAGTAATTGACAGTTCCAAATTGGAAACCCACAAATTCGAAACGTGGTGGTGAAAATCTGTCGTTTAGCCGTGTGTGTTGTTGGGGAGTCAAGCATTTTGCAGACATCATTTTGCACATCAGTTTTTCTACCAATCTTCACCAGTTTTTACAGAAGCACCATAGAAAGCATCCTTTCCAGTTGTATCACAGCTTGGTATGGCTCCTGCTCTGACCAAGACCACAAGAAATTATAAAGTGTTGTGAACATAACAGTTCATCATGCAAACCAGCCTCCCATCCATTCACCCTGTCTACACTTCTTGCTGCCTCGGGAAAAGCAGCCAGCATAATCAAGGACTCCACGCACCCTGGACATACTCTCTTCCGTCAGGAAAAGGTTAGAAAAAGTTTGAGAACATGTGCCAGCTGACTCAAGAACAGTTTCTTCTCTGCTGCCGTCAGACTTTTGAATGGCCACTCTTTATATTAACTTGATCTTTCCCTACACCCTAGCTATGACTGTAACACTATATTCGACACTTTCTCCTTTCCTTCCCTGCGTACAGTATGCTAAGAATCAATACTTTTCACTGTATACTAATATATGTGACAATAATAAATCAAAAAGTTTCTTCCCTGCCACCATCAGACTTTTGAATGAACCTACCTTGCATTAAGTTGATCTTTCTCTACACCCTAGCTATGACTGTAACATTACATTCTGCACTCCCTCCTTTCCTTCTCTATGAACAGTATGTTTTTCCTGTGTAGTGCACAAGAAACAATAATTTTCACTGTATATTAATACAGGTGACAATAATAAAACAAATCATTTCAAATCTCTGGGATTCCCCTTCTAAGTCATGGTGTGGAGATGCTGGCATTCATTCATCCATTGTCGTAGCGTCTGCTTGGTCTCCCCAATGTGCCATGCCTCGGGACATCCTTTTCTGCAACGTATCAGGTAGACAACGTTGGCCATGTTGTAAGAGTATGTACCGTGTACCTGGTACGTTGGGGAGATCATGCGGATGCTATGACAACGGATGAATGAACACTGCTCGACAATCACCAGGCAAGAGACTGTTCTCTTCCTGTTGGGGAACACTTCAGCGGTCACGGGCATTTGGCTTCTGATCTTCGGGTAAGTGTTCTCCAAGGCAGCCTTCACGGCACACGACAGCATAGAGTTCCTGAGCAGAGACTGATAGCCAAGTTCCGCACACATGAGGACGGCCTCAACCGGGATCTTGGGTTCATGTCACACTATCTGTAACCCCCACAACTTGCCTGGACTTGCAAAATCTCACTAACTGTCCTGTCTGGAAACAATACATGTCTCTTTAACCTGTGCTTAACACTCTCTCCAATCACATTGTCTGTACCTTTAAGACTTGATTACTTGTAAAGACCCACATTCCAATCATTATTTTGTAAATTGAGTTTGTGTCTTTATATGCCCTGTTTGTGAATAAAACTCCCACTTACCTGACGAAGGGACAGCGCTCCGAAAGCTAGTGGATTTTGCTACCAAATAAACTTGTTGGACTTTAACCTGAGACTTCTTACTGTGATTCTCCCTCTAAACTAGCTATGACTGTAACACTACATTCTTCACTCTCTCCTCTCCTTCTCAATGAACAGTATAGCGTGCAAAAAACAATACTTTTCATTGTATCCCATACATGACAATAATAAATCAAATTAAATCAGGGGTGCTCAACCGGACAAACTCAAGGGATCCAAGAAATGCACAGTGCAATCCCATGCAAGATAACTTTAATCTGATGGCACAGCTCATGATGGCACGTAGATCTTTGTGTCTCCTGAAATAAGGGTTTGTGTGAACATGTCTACCTTAAAGCCACTAGAAATGGCAAGCTGCACTCGAGCACCAACACAAGCCAGTAATCCATCCATAAAACAGACCACCTTTAAGATACATGGATTTGATGTGGAGCCTTTCAATGAGGTGAGATGCACAACTGGCATGTTTTAAATAACAGCTTAGAGCAACAAAACATTCCAATGTCTTTAAAGTGCAGCAGGAGGCCATTCAGCCCATTGAGCCTACACTGACTCTCTGAAAGGGCATTCCACCTAGTCCCACTCCCCTGCCTTATCCAAGTAATGTTGCACATTCATTCTTTTTCAGCAGGGTAAATGAGGGGTACGGGAATTGTGGTTGGTACAGACTTGATGGGCCAAATGGCCTCCTTCTGCACTGCAGGGATTCTGTGAGGATTCTGTGGATATTGACTACCTCTATTAAGTCTCTTCCCAGATTTCTTTTCTCCAAGGAATACAGACCCAACCTCCGCAATCTATCCTCGTAGCTACAATTCTGTATCACTGCAATAATTCTTGTTAATTGTAATAACTCTATGAAGGCGCAAGACCCATCACCAAGTTACTTTATTTACACCATACAACTGTATACAGCCAGCTCTCCAGTTGCTCCCTGCTGAATGCAGGCTAGGAGTCTGACACACCTGCTTTAAATAGGGAGCATGAAGCTCTCTGATTCAACTATCAATTAGGGCTCATCAGGTAGTCCATACTCTAGAAAGACAACCTCATTAGCCTGGCTCAATTCATCGTATGAATCTCCTCTGTGGTCTCCCGACTGCCTTCACATCTTTCTCAAGGGTAAAATTTTGCGCTGTTTGAGTGGACACAGGTCTAAACCATGAAATTGTGTGTGAAGATGTGGGACACGTATCCCAATGTCACCACACACTGGCAACATATTTCGCTCAGTGAACGCGCGCAACAGTCAGAGATGCGCCCGTCAGTAATTGAGCAGGCCCATCGAGGAGTCAATCAAAAGCGATTTTGCAATGGCCTTTCCACTGTTGCGGTTGGCGGATGGGCCAGTCAACTTGACGTCCTCCATGTTTTTGCTACAGCCTCAATCCAGGTTGGGATGAAATGTCCTGGGTGAAATGTAATCAAAAAGAGATACCTGGGGACTGAAATTCTTTGCGTCCTGTTGTCAGGTGCTTGAAAGTGCTGTGTAAAGACTGTTTGCTGCTTTGTTTCTTCACCTGGTTTAATTTATGCAGGTGTGTGTCTCCCCGAGGCAGTTCTGGAGAAGCCGGCCTCCCTTCCTTGAATTGTGAATCGTTCAGGGGTGTGAACCCACACCAGAAACTCGGATTGCTCAGATTTGGCCTGGATCCATCCTGGTGGAGAAAGCACTGCTGCCTCTTCTGCCTATAACCTGATTGCAACGTTAATAAATTTACAACCGTCAATATCCTGTTCTCCCCCACTATTTTTAAAAGTTAAATCATATTCACAAACACCAAGCCTGTAACTCCTAAGCTGCATCCTTGTATTGCTTCTGCTGAGAAGTTGCAGCTTCAGTTCCTGCTGTTTATTCAACTGAGGTGACCCATTTTAACCCCCCAAATTCCCTCATTGAGCTCATTTACTGACGGTGCTGCCACTACTGCTGAACTTTTTAAAAATTCATTGGCAGGACGTGGGCATTGCAGGTTGGCCAGCATTTATTGCCCATCCCTAGTTGCCCTGGGGGCAGTTGAGAGCCAACCACATTGCAGTGGCTGTGGAGTCACACATTGGCTAGACTAGGTAAGGATGGCAGATTTCCTTCCCTGACGAACATTGGTGACACAGTAAAAAGTCTGACAACACCAGGTTTTAGTCCAACCTATTTATTTGATAATATACTCACAAGCTTTCGAGGGGACTGGTCTGAGTATCTTATCAAATAAATAGGTTGGACTAAAACCTGGTGTTGTCAGACTTTTTACTGTGTTTACGCCAGTCCAACGCCGGCATACCCACATCATGAACATTGGTGAACCAAATAGGGTTTTCCAACAATGGTCTCATGGTCATCAGTTGATTCTTAATCCCAGATTTTTTTTTTTATGGAATTCAAATTTCATAATCTGCTGTGGCAGGATTCGAACCCAGGTCCCCAGAACATTAGCTGAGCTTCTGCACTAATAGCCTAGCCATAATACCACTAAGCCATCGGGGAGGCTGCTCTTTCTCCTGCCTGCTTAGGCTGGTGTGATTAGGACGACTGCTCATTCTACCTAATTTCTTATCAGTACCAAAAATCACACTTGTGACAAAGGTTGCTGCAAAAAACCCTCCCCAAATCTGTGCTGTTTTACATACTATCACAATTTTGGTGATTCTCCATTAACGTATGGAAATGGTTTCCACGGAGAAGATCCTGGTTATTGTATCCGGTTTTGCGCTGACGAAAAGTTTCTCTGGAATTAGCATTGGCAAGGAATACAGGGGCAGGTTCAGACAGTGTATTTAAACAGTTTGCACTCTCCACAGTTCCATGTAGTCATTACTGGCGGTTTGACAAGTTGTTGAGGCCAACCTGATGACTTTGTTAGCTGTTTCTTGACCAGTACCTCGAAAAGTTCACCCAATACATGGATGTCAAGCTTACGCATAGTGGCACAGGGGTTATCACTGCTGCCCCACAGTGCCAGGGACCCGGGTTCAATTCCAGTCTTAGGTCACTGTCTGCGTGGAGTCTGCAAGTTCTCCCCAGGTCTGCGTGGGTTTCCTCTGGTTGCTCTGTTTTCCTTCAACAGTCCGAAAGATGCTCTGTTTAGGCACGTTGCCCATATTAAATTCTCTCTCAGAGTACCCAAACAAGTGCCAGAGAGTGGCGACTGGGGTATTTTCCCAGTAACGTCATTGCAGTGTTAATGTAAGCCGACTTGTGACATGAATAAATAAACCTTAAGCAATGTCCTGTGGGACGCTGGGAGTTGAGGCCAATTTCTGAAGATTGTCCGTCACAAACCGAACGTCTTCGCAGTACCACACTCCTCCTCCCTGTCTGTTCTGAAACGTTTGATCTAGAATGTGTTTTTGCTGAAATCTTTTGCATCCATCAGAGAGGGTAGATAGACCCTCAGTTTAATATCTTTCCTGAATGGCAGGGATCTCTTAACAGTGCTGCACCCCCTCACAGCTACACATAAGTGGCTGCATGAATTTTTGATCAAATGGTTGAAGTCATAGAATCTATAGTGCAGAAGGAGACCATTTGGCCTATTGAGTTGTACCAACAACAATCCCACTCAGGTCCCATCCCCGTAACCCCACATATTTACCCTCCTAATCCCCCTGACACTAAGGGGCAATTTGTCATGGTCAATCACCCTAACCCACAACATCTTTGGGCTGTGGGAGGAAACTGGAGCACCCAGAGGAAACTCACGGAGAACGTGCAAACTCCACGCAGACAGTCATCCGAGGCTGGAATTGAATCTGGATCCCTGGCACTTTGGGGCAGCATTGCTAACCATTGTGCCACCGCGCCACCCACGGGATTGGAGTCAAACTCCCAAACTTTCTGAGCTGGAGGTGAAAGTGTTACTATCGAGCCACCATTGACATTCTAGAGATTCGTGATGACAATATGCAAGTTGGTGGGTGCAGGAAAGTGGGATTTGAAAGGGCACTTGGGTGTCCTTGGGCTGGCATGGACAAGATGGGCCAAATGGCCTCCTTCTGTGCTCTAACTTTTCTATGATTCAAAGGTTCTAAGAGTAACATCACTAAAAATCCCTGGGTGCAGCAGGAGAAAAGAATTGTAAGTCTGCACTTTGAACCTGTAATTCAGGTGTGTGCTCAGACCATTTGTATTACCTCAGGATTTGAGGAATAATTAAACTAATTACAAATATGCAACTTCATCCTTAGCCATTTGCACCAGCATTTGAGCACATTATGTATTTGTCCAGTTACCAATAAGAAATGCAATTATCAGCTGCTCTGAAGTTACACAATTTTAGTCGTAGAATCCCAACAGTGCAGAAGGAGGCCATTCAGCCCATTGAGTCTGCACTGACTCTCTGACAGAGTTAAAAGCAAAATACTGGAATCTGAAACATAAACAGAAAATGCTGGAAAATCTCAGCAGGTCTGACAGCATCCGTGGCGAGAGAATAGAGCCAATGTTTCGAGTCTAGATAACCCTTTGTCAAAGCGTCTTACTCAGGCCCTATCCCTGCAATCAATTTTTTAACATTTACCATTGCTAATCCATCTAATTTACACAACTTGGGGCAATAAGGGGCAATTTAGTGTGGCCACAGCAGAAAGAGCAGGTAACCGAATGCTTGTGAGGGACTTATTTAGTTACTGTCTCTGTTAGGTGAAAGGCAATGTTAAAGAAAGCAATATGTTTCTGTACTATTGATGCATTAAAATGAGTACATAATGCCTCAATCCACAAATGGAGAGGAATCTACTTCCTCTGACTGGTACTTTTGAATGGACCTACCTTTTATTGAGTTTTCTACAGCCTAGTTATGACTGTAACACATTTTACTTTACTGCTTTACCACCGCATCTGAAAACGGCCACAACCTCATGGCAAAATCACGGCTAATGTCTCTAAAATCCTTTCCTGCTGCCACTTCTATTGATCTACACTATTAGATGTCGAATAAGTAAGTGAGAGTGGGAACATGCAATATACGGGCGATGGACGAGTTCTCTAATCGACAGAATTCCTAAAGGATTTCCCCTTATCCATGATTACCAGAATGATTATCATTTGAAATCATCCAACGGTTCATTTGATCTCCTATCACTTGTTATGAACTCCTGACTGCTGGAAACATTTCCCTGGTTTGGTCTGTGTAATGCGATCTGAAAGCTGCGTTCAAAGCATGGGGCGAGAGTCACTGGCCCATGAGGAAGAGGGGGCAGGGGTCACAATGTGGGATTAACTCATGCCTGTTCTTTTCAATGTAGGCAGCTGATAGCCACAGTGTCCTCCGTTCATTTAACAGATAGTTATCACTGTCAGTGAAGGCGTTGCAGCTCCAGGAACCTGGATTCAGCGCCACAGGGAAGTTCAACAACGTCACAAGATGCTGCTCACTGGCCAACGAGACTCCCTTATTGATGGAATGAGCAATCATAGAACCCCTACAGTGCAGAAGGAGGCCATTCAGCCCATCAAGTCTGCACCAACAACAATCCCACCCAAGCCCTATCCTTGTAACTCCATGTATTTCCCCTGCTAATCCCTGGCCAACCCAGCTAACTTACACATCAGTAACTTCATTGTGGTGTTGATATAAGCCTAGTCATAAAGTAACAAATAAACTTTAAACTTTACCATCATTCCATGACCAGGAATTTCCATGACCTGGGCTGCAGTAATGGAAGCTCCAACTCCTAACTACTAGACCACCAGCGAACCTCCCCCACCCCAAAGGCCTTGTTACTGTACCAAAACAGTGTTCTCAGGGCTTATATCTGTGGATGTTGCTACAGCTGAACCTGGTGCCAATGTATGTGCTCTTTCCTGCAGGAACCACTAGCTGGCAATCAAGAGAGCAAACAGTGACTGCCTTCTTTCTCTGCACCTCAGGAACTCAAAGCCCATTCGAAGCATATGACTTGGCTCAGATCCTCCCATGCATTGACTCTGTCTACACTTCCTACTGCCTCAGCAAAGCAGCCAGCAAAATTAAGGACTCCACGCACCCTGCACATTCTCTCTTCCACCTTCTTCCAACGGGAAAAAGATACAAAAGTCTGAGATTATGTATCAACCAATTCAAGAACAGCTTCTTCCCTGCTGCTGTCAAACATTTGAATGGACCTACTTTGCATTAAGTTGATCTTTCTCTACACCCTAGCTATGACTGTAACAATACATTCTGCACTCTCTCATTTCCTTCTCTATGAGTGGCATGTTTTGTCTATATAGCGTGCAAGAAACAATACTTTTCACTATATGTTAAGACATGTGACAATAATAAATCAAATCAAATCAAATCAAGGGATGAGGCAACTTAGGCATGCTGCTGGTCAGCACTGCTGCCTCACAGTGCCAGGGGCCCGGGTTCGATTCCCGGCTTGGGTTACTGACAGTGTTGAGTCTGCATGTTCTCCCTGTGTCTGCAAGGGTTTCCTCCGGGTGCTCCAGTTTCCTCCAAAGACGTGCTGGGTTGGGTGCATTGGCCGTACTAAATTCTCCCTCAGTGTACCCAAACAGGTGCCAGAGTGTGGCGGCTGGAGGATTTTCACAGTAACTTCATTGCAGCGTAAACCTACTTGTGATACTAATAAATAAATTTTAACTTTAACTTTGAAACTTCTGTCCAGAGCTCCGCCAGCGGCAGAATGTAGCACCTCTGCCCACTGTGCCAATATTGAACACGTGAGTTTAAATGGCCTTCTACTGAGTTAGCAACATTACGGTACCTCCATTGACAGATGCTGGACATTTGACCTTCCTATCCGTGCACGCTCCCCAGTTACTAAGATTTAAACTTGAAGTTGCACTGATGCAATTTATATTTAGATCTTTGTTTATCGTCATATGTTTATTGTGTTCTGAGATTTGCTATGGATCTGACTTAAGTTTAATGATGCCTGTCTCATCGTTAATTTCACTTATTACAGATAATTGCTAGCATAAGAAGTATGTAATAAGTAAATAACCACAGACCTGCAAAGGGCAGAAACCCTTGTAAAGAATGCCTCCACACACAGATTCTCTGCAAGTCCAAAAGGCCTGTTCTCCGTAACATGTCTCAAAGATTCCGGTTTAATTTCTGCACCTCGCGTAGATTCTTGTCAGCATTCTCCAAAGAAACTGATAGTCTCCGGCACAGCTCCTGTCCATCCTGGTGTCACTGTCAGCAGAATGGGGCAAAGGGATTACCGTGCTACACCTGACACGTCCATTGTCCGCATAGGCTGAATAAATGAAGTAATCCAACCCCAGGAGAGATAACCAAAGACAATGTGTGTACAGACCCCTTCTTTCACTGGCAGTTTCCCATGAAGTTGGCAAATTGCTTTCTAATGGAGGCCAATGTTGTTTCACCCAGTGGTCTAAACCCATGGAGGGCTAATTGATGTGAAGTGCTGTAATCCTGGTAGGATGAAAGGTTCAAAGTCTTTTGAGCTAAACCACAAGTCACCGAACAAAAACAGAGCACAATATCGCTGGGGCGAGTGGGTGAAAAATAAGTTCTTCAGTACCAATTTAAAATGCTTAATTCCAATCCACCCGCATTGAGGGTTACAAAATCTAACCAAGCTACGGGCATTGTGTTCAGTATGGTTAGTTTGTCTTCTGCGTGGTCCAAGATGGCGCCAGAGCGAGGTGATGTGTTGCGAGCTGTGCCCAGCTTGTTCTATGCTTCTAAAACTTCATTCTAACTCTTTTAAACTCTCTAACAATGCTTTAATTCAATATCTTACAGATTTGGCAATCTTTCTCCACACCCCAGTGATGACTGTAACATTATATCCTGCACTCTCTCGCTTCCTTCTCTATGAATGGTATGCTTCGTCCACATAGCGCCCAAGAAACAATACTTTTCACCGTATGCTAATACAATGTGACAATAATACATCCAATCAAATCAAAGCTGTCCTCAACTGAAATGACTGAGGAATATAAGGCAAATGATTTTGCAGCAGTACCTCTGTGAAGTATTTCCAGTAGTATAACTGTGACATGGGGTGGCACAGTGGCTAGCATTGCTGTTTCAGAGACCTGGGTTCAATTCCCCGCTTGGGTCAATGCCTGTGTGGAGTCTGCACATTTGCCCCGTGTCTATGTGGGTTTCCTCTGAGTGCTCCAGTTTCCCCCCACAGTATGAAAGAAATACTGGTGAGGTGCATTGACCTGAACAGGCACCGGAGTGTGGTGGCTACGGGAATTTCACAGTAACTTCATTGCAATGTTAATGTACCAAATCAACTAACTAATCTGACTAACCAATCAACTTTATTTTACTGTGACAGAACATGCACACCTACATGTTCGTTTTTAATGGGTAAATGAACAAAAGGCAGATTTGCATTTCTGCAAACGAAAATATAAGCCTCAAAACTACACATTTAAGTGAAAATTTCCTCTTCTCATTAACTACAGTCTGTTATCAGGCACCCCCTGTAGAATGTACACAAAATAATGCAGGTTCATTAACTACGTTCCAGATTAAAACACTTTGACACTCAGGAAGATAGGGATTAGGAGCAGGAAATGATAGCCCACTGGTATCAGTGCATGACTCTTAATCCAGAAATCTCAGTTAATGTACTGGGGACCTTGGTTTGAATCCCACCATGGCAGGTAGTGGAATTTAATTCAATAAAAGGTATCTGGAATTAAGAATCTGCTGATGACCATGAAACCATTGTCGATTGTCAGGAAAAAACCATCTTTCCCTTTAGGGAAAGAAATTTGCCATCCTTATCTAGTCTGGCCTATAAGAAATTGGAGCAGAATTAGGCCACTTGGCCCATCGAGTCTGTTCTGCCATTCAATCATGGCTGACATTTTTCTCATCCCCATTCTCCTGCCTTTTCCCCATGACCCCTGATCCCCTTATTAATCAAGACCATATCTATCTCTCTCTTAAAGACACTCAATGACCTGGTCTCCAAGCTTTCTGTGGTAAAGAGTTCCACAAATTCTCCACTGTCTGGTTAAAGAAATTCCTCCTCATCTCTGTTTTAAAGGATTGTTCCTTTAGCCTGAGGTTATGCCCTCTGGTTCTAGTTTTTCCTATGAGTGGAAACATCCTCTCCATGTCCATTCTATCCAGGCCTCGCAGTATTCTGTAAGTTTCAATAAGGTCCCCCCTCATCCTTCTGAACTCCAATGAATACAGACGCAGAGACCTCAACTGTTCCTCATTTCGCAAGTTCTTCATTCCAAGGATCATTCTTGTGAACCTCCTCTGGACCCAGGCCAGCACATCCTTCCTTAGATACGGGGCCCAAAACTGCTCACGATACTCCAAATGTGGTTGACCAGAGCCTTATACAGTCTCAGAAGTACATCCCTGCTCTTGTATTCCAGCCCTCTCAACATGAATGCTAACTGCCAGCTAAACCTGCATGTTAACCTTAACCTACATGTGACTCCACAGAATGTGGTTGTCTGTCAACTGCCCTCTGGATGTTCTAGGGTTGGACAATATGGATGTACATGCCCCACACATTAATAAAAAAGGGAGTAGGCCATTTGGCCCCTGGAGCCTGCTCCACCATTTAATTAGATCTTGATCCCAACGCCATTTTCCTGCACATTCCCATATTCATTGATATTACAGGAAAATGGTGTTGGGATTATGATCTAGTTGACCAATAATTTTCTCAATATTAAAGATATCTTTAATATAGAGAAAGCTATCGATTTCAGTCTTGAATATACTCAATGACTGAGCTTCCACAGCTATTCCCATCACATTTCTATCATGTACTCTGCAGTTTCTGTTTAGACTTTGTGGATTGAGGCATTATATATTCATTTTAATGCCTCAATGGTACACAAATCCATTGCTTTTTTAAGTTCATAAGATACAGGAGCAGAATTAGACCATTCGGCCCATCAAGTCCGCTCTACCATTCGATCATGGCTGATATGCTCCTCATCCCCATTTTTCTGCCTTCTCCCCATAACCCTTCAACCCATTCCCAATTAAAAATCTGTCCAACTCCTCCTCAAATGTCATTACTCACTTTGCCTTTCACTTGACAGAGGCAGCAACTAAGTCACTCCCTCATCAATATTCTGTTACCTGTTCTTTCTGCTGTGAGCACACAAGCCAGGTGTGATATTACAATCACACTGTCAATAAGTAACAGGGGCTGGAAGATGATAGTGACAATCAAGGGTGGCACGGTGGCACAGTGGTTAGCCTCACAGTGCCAGGGACCCGGGGTTGATTCTGGCCTCGGGTGGATTTTGTGGGGTTTACACGTTCTCCCCATGTCTGTGCGGGTTCCCTCTGGGTGCTCCGGCTTCTTCCCTCAGTCCGAAAGATGTGCAGATTAGGTGGATTGGCCGTGCTAAATAGACCCTTAACGTGCGTAGGTTGGATGGATTACCCATGATAACTGTTAAAAAATGGGTTAGGGGGAATGGGTGGGGGAGAGGGCCTGGGCAAGATCGCTGCAGACTCAATGGGCCAAATGGCCTCCTTCTGAGCTGTGAGGATTCTTTGACTAAAATAAAGTTGTGTACCTTCAGAGCAGCTGATAATTGCTTTTCCTATCGGTAACTGGACAATGCACAATGTGCTCAAATGATGTACATTTGAAGGATGAAGTTGCACATTAGTAATCATTCCTCAAATCCTGAGGTAATATAAATGCTCTGAGCACACACTATGGATACCGAATTACAGGTTCAAAGTGTAGATTTACAATTCTTTTCTGCTGCGCCCAGAGATTTTTAACCTGATGTTACTCTTAGAACCTTCGAATGATAGAAAAGTTACAGCACAGAAGGAGGCCATTCAGCCCATCCTATCCATGTTAACCCAAGGACACCCTTTCTAATCCCGCCTTCCTGCGTCCACCAACTTGCATATTGTCCGTCACGAATCTATAGAATGTCAATGATGGCTCAATAATAACACAGTCACCTCTGGCTTAGAAAGTTTGCCAGCTTGACTCCAATCCTATGGGTGGCATGGTGACACGGTGGTTAGCACTGCTGCCTCACGGTGCCAGGGATCCAGGCTCAATTGCTGTCTCGGATGACTGTCTGTGTGGAGTTCTTCCTGTTTCTTCCTGTGTTTCCTCCGGGTGCTCTGGTTTCCTCCCACACTCCAAAGATGTGCAGGCTAGGTTGGTTGGCAATGCTAAATTGCCCTGTGTTTGGGGGATGAGGAGGGTAAACTACTGGGGTTATGGGCATAAGACCTGGGTGAGATTGTTACTGATGGAAGCTCGATGGGCTGAATGGCCTCGTTCTACACTGTAGATCCTATGATCCCATCCATTTGATCATAAAATTTATGCCGATATTTACGTGCAGTGCAGCACTGTCTAGGGATCCCTGCCTTTCAGGCAAGGTATTAAACTGAGGCTCTGTCCACACTCTCAGATGGATTCAAAAGATCCCACGTATTTCAGCAAAAACACATTCCAGTTCAAACATTTCAGAACAGAGAGGGGGGAGGGATGTGATACTGTGAAGAAGTTTGGTTTGTGATGGAGAACCTTCAGAAATTGGCCAAATGCTGTCTCAACTCCCAGAAACTCACGTTGCTTAAAGTTTGTTTATTCATGTCACAAGTAGCCTCACATTAACACTGCAATGAAGTTACTGTGAAAATCCCCTCATCACCACACTATGGCACCTGTTCGCGTACATGGAGGGAGAATTTAGTATGCCTAAACAAAGCATGTTTCAAACTGTGGGAGGAAACTGGAGCAGCCAGAGGAAACCCAGGCAGACATGGGGAGAACATGCAGACTCTGCACAGACCGGCTGACTCTGCACAGCAGGCACCCAAGGCTGGAATTGAACCTGGGTCCTTGGCGCTGTGGGGCAGCAGTGACAACTATTGTGCCACTGTGCGAAAGCTTGACATACATGTACTGGGTGACAGTTTTGAGACACTGGTCAAGAAACAGAGTCATCAGAGCCACACAATAGATTGGCTTCAGCAACTTGTCAAACTGTCAATAATGACTACATGGAACTGTGGAGAGTGCAAACTGTTTAAATACACTGTCTGAACCTGCCCCTGTATTCCTTGCCAATGCTAATTCCAGAGAAACTTTTCGTCAGTGCAAAACCGGATACAATAACCAGGATCTTCTCTGTGTAAACCACTTCTATACATTAATGGAGAATCACGAAAATTATGATGGTATGTAAAACAGCACAGATTTGGGGAGGTTTTTTTGCAGCAACCTTTGTCACAAGGTATTATTGCTAGACTATTAATCCAGAAGTTCAGCTCACGTTCTTGGGACCTGTGTTCGAATCCTACCACAACAGATTGTCAAATTTGAATTCCATAAAAAAAATCTAGGATTAAGAATCAACTGATGACTGTGAAGCCATTGTCGGAAAATCCCATCTGGTTTACCTATGTTCTTCAGGGAAGGAAATCTGCCGTCCTTACCTGGTCTGGCCTACATGTGACTCCAGAGCCACAGCAATGTGGTTGGCTCTCAACTGCCCCCAGGGCAACTAGGGATGGGCAATAAATGCTGGCCAGTCGGCGATGCCCATGACCCGTGAACGAATAGTAAAAAAAGTTCATCACTGGTGGCAGAACCATCAGTAGATGAGCTCAATGAGGGAATTTGGTGGGTTAAAATGGGTCACCTCAGTTGAATAAACAGCTGCAACTTCTCAGCAGAAGCAATACAAGGATGCAGCTTAGGAGTTACAGGCTTGGTGTTTGTGAATACGATTTAACTTTTTAAAAAATGGGTGGGGGAGAACAGGATATTGACGGTTGTAAATTTATTAACGTTGCAATCAGGTTATAAGCAGAAGAGGTGTCAGTGCTTTCTCCACCAGGATGGATCCAGGCCAAATCTGAGCAATCCGAGTTTCTGGTGTGGGTTCACACCCCTAAACGATCCACAATTCAAGGAAGGGAGGCCGGCTTCTCCAGAACTGCCTCGGGGAGACACACACCTGCATAAATTAAACCAGGTGAAGAAACAAAGCAGCAAACAGTCTTTACACAGCACTTTCAAGCACCTGACAACAGGACGCAAAGAACCTCAGTCCCCAGGTATCTCTTTTTGATTACATTTCACCCAGGGCATTTCATCCCAACCTGGATTGAGGCTGTAGCGAAAACGTGGAGGACGTCAAGTTGACTGGCCCATCCGCCAACCGCAACAGTGGAAAGGCCATTGCAAAATCGCTTTTGATTGACTCCTCAATGGGCCTGCTCAATTACTGACGGGCGCATCTCTGACTGTCGTGCGCGTTCACTGAGCGAAATATGTTGCCAGTGTGTGGTGACATTGGGACACGTCTCTGATGAATTCTCACATGGTTTCACGTGCCGTTGGTTTAGACGTGTGTCCACTCAAGCAGTGCTGTGGGGCAGCAGTGCTAACCACTTCGCCTGAATGGCCTCATCTGAGCCAAGCCATCGGATTTTTTGATTTGATTTATTACTGCCACATCTATTGGCATAGAGTGAAAAGTATTGTTTATTGCGCGCTATACAGACAGGGCATACTGTTCATAGAGAAGGAAAGGAGAGAGTGCAAATAGTGTTACAGTCATAGCTAGGGTGTAGAGAAAGATTAACTTAGTGCAAAGTGGGTCCTTTCAAAAGTTTGACAGCAGCAGGGAGGAAGCTGTTCTTGAGTCAGTTGGTACGTGACCTCAGACTTTTGTATCTTTCTCCCAAAGGAAGAAAGTGGAAGAGAGTATGTCCGGGGTGTGCTATTATGCTGGCTGCTTTTCCAAGGCAGCGGGAAGTGTAGACAGGGTCAACGGATGGGAGGTTGGTTTGCGTGATGGATTGGGCTACATTCAGAGCCTTTTGTAGTT
Source organism: Carcharhinus amblyrhynchos (assembly GCF_965287045.1). NCBI lineage: Eukaryota > Metazoa > Chordata > Chondrichthyes > Carcharhiniformes > Carcharhinidae > Carcharhinus > Carcharhinus amblyrhynchos. The sequence continues at coordinate 11,626,324 of NC_137335.1, read as the reverse complement.
TCTTATGGTCTTGGGCAGAGCAGGAGCCGTACCAAGCTGTGATACAATGAGAAAGAATGCTTTCTCTGGTGCATCTGTAAAAGCTGGTGAGATCTGTAACTGACATCACGTGCTTTGAATGGGCTCAGCGCTGGAATTTTACCCGCCCCAATTCCAGGGCAGACGAGGCTCACAGAACGGAAACCTGTGTTGGCCTCATGTGGGATTTTACGACCTTGCTCAAATGATGTCGTAAAATGCCGCCCTGAGTCCCTAAGGTGCAGGGAAATAAGGCTATCACTGTTCTGCTAGCAATGGTTCCTGCAGGAGAGAGCCCAATCCTGGCACCAGGTTCAGCTGTAACAATATCCGTGGACACAAGCCCTGAGAACACTACCCTGGCACACGTAACAAGGCCTTGGGGTGGGGGAGATTCGCTGGTGGTCTAGTAGTCTGGTGGTCTGGAGCTTCCATTACTGCAGTCTAGGTTCGATTCCTGGTCATGGAATGACGAAGTGCAGTTTAGCTGGACTGGCCAAGCTAAATTGCCCCTCAGCGATTAGCAGGGTAAATACATGGTGTTACAGCGAAAGGGCTTGGGTGGGATTGTTGCCGGTACAGGCTTGATGGGCCGAATGGCCTCCTTCTGCGCTGTGGGTGTTCTACGATTCCCCGTCCCATCAGTAAGGGAGTCTGGTTGGCCAGTGAGCGGCATCTTGTGAAGTTGTTTAACGTTCTTCTGGCGGCGAGTCCAGGTTCCTGGAGCTGCACTGCCTTCACTGAAAGTGATAACTATCCGCTAAACGCATGGAGGGCACTGTGGCTATCGGCTACCGACATTGGAAAGAACAGACATGAGTTAATCCCACATTGTGATCCCTGCCCCTGCTTCCTCATGGGCCAGTGACTCTCGCTCCATGCTTTGAACGCAGCTTTCAGATCGCATTACACAAACCAAACCAGGGAAATGGTTCCAGCAATAATGAGTTCGTAACAAGTGATAGGAGATCAAATGAACCGTTGGATGATTTCAAGTGATAATCATTCTGGTAATCATGGATAAGGGGAAATCCTTTAGGAATTCTGGTGATTACAGAACTCGTCCATCCCTCATGTATTGCACGTTCCCACTCTCACTTATTTCATCGACATTTGATAGTGTAGACCTGAATTTCAAGAGAGTGGCTGTGCAAGGCGTGGGAAAGGATTTTAGAGACATAGAAATGAGAAGCAGGAGTAGGATTCAGTCCCGGGCCCGCTAATGATGTTTAAAATATATCTACACTTGAATTTAAGTAATTTAAGCAGTTCCGCCCTGATTTCCTGCACCGCAAGTTCAGCTGCCGGAGATTCTGGTGTCCAGCGGGGAGCCTGTGAAGGCTTCACTTGAACCTTCCAGCCCACAGCAGGTTGAGAGAATCGTCCCCCAATTTCTTCTTGAAATCACACAACGTTTTGGCCTCAGCTACATTCTGTGGTAGTGAATTCCACACATTCACCACCCTCTGGGTGAAGAAATTTCTCCTCCTTTCAGTTCCAAAAGGTCTTATCCTGAAATTATGACCCCTAGTTCTGAACTCCCTGATCATCAGAAACATTTCTGCATCTATCCTCTCTAATCCTATTACAAATTTATAAGTTTCTGTAAGATCCCCTCTCACTTTTCTAAACTTCAATACAAACCTAACTGACATAGTCTCTCCGCATATCATAGAATCCTACAGTGCAGAAGGAGGCCATTCAGCCCATTGAGTCTGCACCGACCACAAACCCACCCAGGCCCTATCCCTGTAATCTCATACACCTAGCCTAGCTCATCTCCCTAACACTAAGGAGCAATTTAGCAAGGCCAATCCACCTAATCTGCACATTTCTGGACTGTGGGAGGAAATCGGAGCACCCGGGGGGAAACCCATGCAGACATGGGGAGAATGTGCAAACTTCACACAGACAGTGACCAAAGCCGCGAACTGAACCCAGGTTCCTGGCGCTGTGAGGCAGCAGTGCTAACCACTGTGCTGCTCATGCTGCTCACAGGCCTACCATCCCAGGAATCAGCCTGGTAAACCTTTGCTGCACTCCCTCTATTTTGACAAAAAAAGATGTAACTGTGACTATTAAATTGGCTGAGGAAAGTGCAAGCTTACGTTTGTGATGTTTTAAGAACATTTCTGACTGTGATGTTTGGAGAAGATCTGTCTGATCCAGGAGTTCAGAGTTGATGCTTCAAAGTAACAAGCTTAGGTGGAGCCACATAGAAGTGAAGCCCTGCAGCAACTGGCATGACAAAAGTCATTTCTATTTCCTGGAAACAGCATTGGGAAATGGAAAAGATCCAGTCAGTCGGTGCTACTCCCTGCTTGACGTAGCATCATCACTTAGGAATAGAACTGGGCCATTCAGTTCCTCAAACCTGTTCCATCATTCAACTCAGTCATAGCTGATCTGTATCTTAACTGCACACTCACCCATCCCAGTTCCCTCTTCCTGAACCCCCTAACAAAAATCCATCCATCTCAGTTTGGAATTTTGCACTTGACGTCATGCTTGGAGGGATTGAATTCCTGATTTCCATATCCTTTTGTTTCATCTTATTTATCCATGGGACATGGGTGTCGCTGGCTGGCCAGCGTTTATTACCCATCCCTAGTTGCCCTTGAACTGAATGGCTTGCTAGGCCATGTCAGAGGGCAATTTAGGGGAAACCATATCGCTATGGCTCTGGAGTCACATGTAGGCCAGACTGGGTAAGGACGGCAGATTTCCTTCCCTAAAGGACATTAGTGAACCAGATGGGTTTCTTTTCCCCGACAATTAGTAATGATTTCATGGTCATCAGTAGATTCTTAATTTCAGATATCTTCATTGAATTCAAATACTACCTCCCAACTGGGATGTCTTAATCAAGTTGTAAAAGACATTTGTAAGGCCATATTTAGAATACTGTGTACAGTTCTGGTCACCCTATTATAGAAAGGATATTATTAATCTAGAAAGAGTGCAGAAAAGAATTACTAGGATGCTACTGGGACTTGATGGATTAAGTTATAAGGAGAGGCTGGATAGACTAGGACTTTTTCGTTGGAGCACAGAAGATTTAGGGATTAACTGACACAGGTCTATAAAATAATGGGGGGCATAGATCAGCTAGATAGCCAGTATCTTTTCCCAAAGGTAGGGGAGTCTAAAACAAGAGGGCATAGGTTTAAGGTGAGAGGGGAGAAATGCAAAAGGGTCCATAGGGGCAATTTTTTCACACAGATAGTGGCGAGTAACTAGAACAAGGCTGCCAGAGGTAATAGTAGAGGTGGGTACATTTTTGTCTTTTAAAAGCCACTTAGATTGTTACATGGATAAGATGGGTATAGAGGGATTTGGGCCCAATGTGGGCAATTGGGACAATGTCAGTGGTTAAAAAAAGGGATGGCATGGCCAAGTTGGGCTGAAGGGCCTATTCCCATGATGTAAACCTCTATGACTCTATCTGCTGTGGCAGGATTTGAACTTGGGTCCCCAGAGCATTAGCTGAGTTTCTGGATTAATATTACTGCAATTATACCGCCAGGCCATCACCTCTCCTGTGATGAAGTGTTCCTGGCATCATCCCAGAATTGCCTGGCTATAACTTTAAGATCACACCCTCTTGTTCTGGACTTTTTCATTTGACTTGACTTATTATTGTCGCTGGGATTAGGATACAGTGAAAAAATTTGTTTCTTTCACGCTATATAAACAAAGTATACCGTTCATAGAGAACAAAAGGAGAGGTGCAGAATGTAATGTTACAGTTATTGCTAGGGTGTAGAGAAAGATCAACTTAATATAAGGTAGGTCCATTCAAAAGTGCCAGTCAGAGGAAATAGATTCCTCTCTCGTCTCCCTATCAGCTTCTTTGATCACCTTAAACACCTCATGTAATCACCTTAACCTAAATCCTCAAATCTTTATTGATCTGTAAACCCTGACCTATGTTGCATCATTTGTCTGCTGTTGGACTATTAATTCTTCTCGCTGAATGCTACTGCACCCTAGACCCTGACTAATTATGACTGTCATGGTGTGGAGATGCCGGCGTTGGACTGGACGACACAAAGATAGCTGGAGTTGCGGATGGCGATGAACATTGTCAGAGAATACAGCAGGATATAGATAGGCTGGAAAGTTGGGCGGAGAAATGCCTGATGGAATTTAATCCAGATAAATTTGAAGCGATGCATTTCGGTAGATCTATTGTAGGGGGGAGCTATACAATAAATGGCAGAACCATCAGGAGTATAGACACACAGAGGGACCTGGGTGTGCAAGTCCACGGATCCTTAAAGGTGGCAACACAGGTGGAGAGGGTGGTAAAGAAGCCATATGGTATGCTTGCCTTTATTGGACAGGGCATAGAGTATAAAAGTTGGCATATGATATTGTAGCTATATAGAGCGTTGGGTAGGCCACATTTGGAATATAGTGTCCAGTTCTGGTCGCCACACTACCAGAAGGACGTGGAGGCTTTGGAGAGAGTACAGAAAAGGTTTACCAGGATGTTGCCTGGTATGGAGGGTCTTAGCTATGAGGAGAGATTGGGTAAACTGGGGTTGTTCTCCCTGGAAAGACGGAGGATGAGGGGCGACCTAATAGAGGTATATAAAATTATGAAGGGCATAGATAGGGTGAACAGTGGGAAGCTTTTTCCCAGGTCAGAGGTGACGAACACAAGGTGCCACAGGTGAGGGGGGCAAGGTTTAACACAGATGTCAGAGGGACATATTTTACACAGAGGGTGGTGGGGGCCTGGAATGCGCTGCCAAGAAATATGGTTGAGGCGGACATGCCGGGATTGTTTAAGACTTATCGAGATAGCCACATGAACAGACTGAATATGGAGGGATACAAACGAATGGTCTAGTTGGGTGCATGAGCGGCGCAGGCTTGGAGGGCCGAAGGGCCTGTCCATGTGCTGTATTGTTCTTTGTTCTTTGGGGTAAACACACGTAAGAAGTCTCACAACACCAGGTTAAAGGGCAACAGGTTTATTTGGTAGCAAAAGCCACAAGCTTTCAGAGCGCAGTCACCTGACGAAGGGGCAGCGCTCTGAAAGCTAGAGGCTTTTGTTACCAAATAAACCTGTTGGACTTTAACCTAGTGTTGTAAGTATGACTGTAGCAAGGGAGGCAAAGAAGTGCATTTACAAATAGATTGACTAATGCACGACAGATAGTACTAATTATCTATTAGCATGATCAACATACCCAGCACAATCATCCCTGGTTAAGAATGAGCGTCCTACTTTAATCCACTCTCAGCTGCAATAGGCAGGATGGAACAGAATAACAAACATTTCGTCCTGCAGTTTTGTACTGTTGCAATTAGGCCATGGCATCTGCCTTTTTTTACGCTAGGTTTTCTCTCTGTTAGCTACAGTACCTTGGCTTCCCCCCATACCAGAAGTACTCATTAACATTTTACCCAGGGCCATATGTAAAAGGGAAGGTTCCATTCCTTGTATTTTTATAGCATTCCTCAAGCCTGTTTTCCAGCCTGGAACTGCCTCTTCTTCTTGTTCCGCCTTCGCTGGGATCCCAGCCACACAAAATGAATCCTGTTTCTGGAGAGAGAGTGTTAAAAGCATTGAAATTATGTTCTGAGCTTCACATTTCGGCATTTCTGCATTGCCATGAAACTGTGCTGTAAGGTAGATAAGTGTCTGACATGAAGCAGCCAGGAGTTAGTTCCCTTGTGTAGATTCCAGTTATCATTATTCCCAAATCATTTCACAATCAGACAGATGCAATGTGGCAAAAATATAGTTTTAAATTTGCAGTTAAAAATACAGCATGGAAAACAAGGCTGGAAAATAGCTTTTCTTGATTGTTGGATTAATTTATCTGCTCTTTCCACAATATTTGAATTTGTTCCTGCATATTTGGGTGGCACAGTGGTTGGCACCGCTGCCTCACAGTGCCAGGGACCCGGGTTCAATTCTGGATTCGGGTCACTGTCTGTGTGGAGTCTGTACATTCTCCCCATGTCTGCTTCTCTGGGTTCTCTGGTTTTCTCCCACAAAGGTGTGTGGGTTAAGGTTGACTGGCCATGATAAATTGCCCCTTAATATAAGGGAGATCAGCAAGGTGAATACATGGGGGTACGGGGATAGGGCCTGGGTGGGATTGTTGTTGGTGCAGGCTCGATGGGCTGAATGGCCTACTTCTGCATTGTAGGGATTCTATGATATATCTGTCAATATGAAGGCTTGGATTTGTATTAAGTGAGGAAGGGATGGTCTGTCCACAAGCAGGGCCTAGACTTTCCTGTCGCTTGCTATTCCAATACACCACTCGGCTCGCATTTCCGCCCTTGGCCTTTTGCAATGTTTCAGTGAAGCCCAACGCAAACTGGTAGAACAGCACCTCATCTTCTGATTGGCCGTTTTACAGCCTTCCAGACTGAACATTGAGTTCAGCAATTTTCAACCAATGCGCCCCATCCTGATGAGTTCAATGCATTCTACGCCCGCTTTGAGCAAGAGGTCAGCGAGAGCATGCCCTCCACCATGGAACCTGCATCCAAGATCATCATTGCAGCCTTCTCGAAAGTTAACCCATGGGAAGCAACTGGCCCGGATGGGGTACCAGGATGAGCATTCAGATCCTGCGTGGATCAGTTGGCGGAGACATTCACAGACATGTTCAACCTCTCTTTACACCAATCTGAGGCCCCTATTTGCCTCAAGAACATGACCATCATCCCAATTACCAAAGAAAAGCCAGTCAGTGCGCCTTAATGACTATCGTCCAGTGACTCTGACATCCATCATTATGAAGTGCTTCGAAAGATTAGTCATGGCATGAATCAAATCCGGACTCCCAGATTGCCTAGATCCACTGCAGTTTGCCTATTGCTGCAACAGGTCTACAGCAGACACCATCTCCATGGCCCTATACTCAACCCTGGAACACTTAGATATCAAACGTCAGACTCCCATTTATTGAGTACAGCTCAGCCTTCAAACCATTATTCTGACAAAACTCATCTCCAAACTCCATGGCCTGGGCCATGGCTCCTCCCTCTGTGATTGGATCCTAGACTTCCAAACCTACTGGCCACACTCAGGGTAGGCAACAACACCTCTTCCACAATCATCCTCAACACCGGTGCCCCACAAGGCTGTGTTCTCAGCCCCCTACTATACTCCATATACATCTAAGACTGTGGGGCCAAATTCCCCTCCAATTTGAATTTCAAGTTTGCTGTCGACGTCACCATATTGGTCAGATCTCAAACAATGATGAGACCGAGTACAGGAATGAGATAGAAAATCTGGCAACATCAATAATCTCTCCCTCAATGTCAACAAAACGAATGAGATTCTCATCAACTACAGGAAGCGTAGAGGAGAACATACCCCTGTCTACATCATTATTGTCTCATGTATTAGTATACAGTGAAAAGTATACCGTTCATTAAGAAGGGAACGAGAGAGTGCAGAATGTAGCATTATAGTCATAGCTGGAGTGTGGAGAAAGCTCAACTTAATGCAAGGTAGGTACATTCGAAAGACTGATGGTAGTGGGGAAGAAGCTGTTCTTGAGTCAGTTGGTACTAACCTCAGAGCTTTGAAGTTGACAGGCTTGGTATAGCTCCTGCTCTGCCCAAGGCTGCAAGAAACTACAAAGAGAAGAACAGAGAGCCCCATTCCTCTCACTTCTGAAGTTCCAAAGAAGATTGATATTGGATTCGAAACATTAACTCTCTGTTTCTCTTCACAGATGCTGCTGAGGTTTTCCGGCACTTTCTAAGCCATGGATGGACGAGGATATCCACTGCTTGCTGAAGTCCAGGTCTGAGGCGTTCAAGTCAGGCAACTGTGACTGATACAAAAAAAATCCAGATTTGATCCATGGAGATCCATCAAAGATGCCGAAAGACAGTATTACAGTCCTAGGCTAGCCACAAGGACTTGCACCGATTGTGGCAAGGTCTACAAGACACAACATGGTGAAGGCATGTAAAATCACCGGCACCAATGCGCCCCACCCTGATGAGTTCAATGCATTCTATGCCCACTTTGAGCAAGAGGTCACTCAAACCAGCCTCCCATCCATTGACTCTGCCTACACTTACCATTGCCTTGGCAAAGCAGCCAGCATAACTAAGGACCCCATGCACCCCAGACATTCTCTCTTCCACCTTCTTCCATTAGGAAAAAGATTCATAAGTCTGAAATCACCTACTAACCGACTCAAGAGCAGTTTCTTTCCTGCTGCTGTCAGACTTTTGAATGGACCTATCTTGCATTAAGTTGATCTTTTTCTACACCCTAGCTATGACTGTAACACTACAATCTGCACTCTTTCGCTTCCTTCTCTATGAATGGTATACTTTGTCAATATAACACGCAGGAACAATATTTTTAATTGTGTACTAATACAAAGAACAAAGAACAAAGAAAATAACAGCACAGGAATCGGCCCTTCAGCCCTCCAAGCCTGCACTGACCATGCTGCTCATCTTAACTAAAGTCCCTTACCCTTCTGGGGACCATATCCCTCTATTCCCATTCTATTCATGTATTTGTCAAGACGCCCCTTAAATGTCACTACTGTATCCTCCTCCAATACCTCCCCCTGCAATGAGTTCCAGGCACCCACCACCCTCTGCACTAAAAATCTACCTCATACATCTCCTTTAAACTTTTCCCCTTGCACCTTAAACCTGTGGCCCCCCACTAATTGACTCTTCCACCCTGGGAAAAAGTTTCTGACTATCCACTCTGTCCATGCCTCTCATAATCTTGTAGACTTCTACCAGGTTGCCCCTCAACCTCTAACGTTCCAGTGAGAACGAACCAAATTTCTCCTACCTCTTCTCATAGCTAATGCCCTTCAAACTAGGCAACATCCTGGTAAATCTTTTCTGTACCCTTTCCAAAGCCTCCACATCCTTCTGATAGTGTGGCCACCAGAATTGAACTTTATATTCCAAGTGCGGCCTGACTAAGGTTCTATAAAGCTGCAACATGACTTGCCAATATTTAAATTCAATGCCCTGGCCAATGAAGGCAAGCTTGTTATATGCCATACTTATCCTTCATCCTTACAGGAATGTGCCAATCTTGAATCCCTATCAACTTACACTTGAAAGCCTCCCACATGCCAGATGTTGATTTGCCCTCAAACATCTGCCCCCAATCGACATTCTTCAGTTCCTGCCTAACATTGTTGTAATTAGCTTTCCCCCAGTTTAGCATCTTAACTTGAGGACGACACTTACCTTTATCCATCAGTACCTTAAAACTTACTGAATTGTGGTCACTGTTCCCGAACTGCTCCCCTATTGAAACATCGACCACCTGGCCAGGCTCATTCCTCAATACGAGGTTCAGTATGGTCCCTTTCCTAGTTGGACTGTCTACATACGGTTTCAAGAAGTCCTCTGGATGCTCCTTACAAACTCTATCCCATCCACGCCCTTAGCACTAAGTGAGTCCCAGTTGATACAGGGGAAGTTAAAATCTCCATAACAACCCTGTCTCTTACACACCTTGCCAAAATCTGCCTACATATCTGTTCCTCTATCTCCTGCTGGGAGTTGGGTGGCCTATAGTAAACCCCCAACATTGTGACTACACTCTCCTATCCCTGAGCTCTACCCATGCTGCCTTGCTGTATGAGCCTTCTGAGGTGTCCTCCCATTGCACAGATGTGATATTCTCCTTAACCAGTCGTGCAACTCCCCCACCCCTTTTACATCCCCCTCTATCCCACCTGAAACATCTGTATCGTGGCATGTTAAGCTCCTCTCCTCTTAACCAAGTCTCTGTAATGGCAACAACACCATAGTTCCTAGTACTAATCCAAACTCTAAATTCATCTGCCTTACCTGTTACACTTCTTGCATTGAAATAAATGCGCTTCAGTCCACCAGACCCTGTTTGATTAGTAACCCCATTCTGCCTGCTGCTTCTCTGAGTCTTGTTGGACCTACTTCTGGTTCCCTTTCAGCTAATTCACCTTTGCTTTTGTTCCTAGTCCTCTGGCAAACTAGTTTAAATCCTCCCGTGTGACACTAGCAAACCTCCCAGCCAGAAATATTTATGCCTTTCCAATTTAGATGCAATCCACCTTTCTTGTACAGGTCCCACCTGCTCTGGAAGAGACCCCAGATATCTGAAACCCTCCCTCCGACACCAGCTGTTTAGACACGTTGCACTATCTTCCTATCCCTAGTGTCAGTGGCACGCGGCATAGAGTGTAATCCTGAGATTACAACCCTAGAGGTCCTGCTTTTTAACTTTCTACCTAACTCCTGGTAGAAATGGCTGAGGGACTTCACTAGTGCATTCCTGGAGAAATCGGACCAGCAACATCTACTAAGAAGTGGGAAGCAGAAGAGCTGGTGTCAAGGAACAGTAAGCCTGAAATACTACATGAGTGTTTCCCTCCCTCCCTCCCTCCTCATCTAACCAATAAAACAGGCCACCGTGAGAAGGTAAAAGTGAAGGTAAGAGTTTTACAGATTTTCTCAAAAAATCTAACTGGTGCTCGAAATGTCGGTCAGTGGGGTTAAGTGCTACATGTGTGAGATGTGGGAGATCTGTGCCGATTCCAGCGTCTCGGACACTACATCTGCAGGAAGTGCACCCAATTGCAGCTCCTTACAGACCACATGGATAGGTTGGATGCACTTAGGAGCATGAAGGAGGCGGAAAGCGTCAAACTTTAGAGACACGTTCACACCGAAGGTACAGGCAGATAGATGGGTGACCGCCAGAAGGAGCAGGCAGTCAGTGCAGGAATCCCCTGTGGTCATGACCCTCTCTAACAAGTATACCATTTTGGATACTGTTGGGAGAGATGGCCTATCAGGGGATAACAGCAGCAACAGCCAAAGCAGTGGCACCATGGCTGGCACTGTTGTTAAAACAGGGAGGGACAAAGAGGGCTAGAGCAATAGTTATAGGGGACTCTATAGTTAGGAGTGCAAATAGGCACTTCTGTGGACGCAAAAGAGGCTCCAGGATGGTATGTTGCCTCCCTGGTGCCAGAGTCCAGGTTTTCTCTGAACAGACAGAAAGCATTCTGAAGGGAGGGGGTGAACAGCCAGAGGTTGTGATACCTATTGGTACTAACGACATAGGTGGAAAGAATGATGAGGTCCTGTAGTAGCAGTTTAGGGAGTTAAGTAGAAAGTTAAAAAGCAGGATCTCTAGGTCCTGCTTTTCAACTTTCAGGTGACAATAATAAATCAGATCAAATCAACAAAGAACAACACAGCACAGGAAACAGGCCCTTCGGCCCAACGAGCCCGTGCCGCCATTTCTACATTGTGAGTCCCCTCTTCCACCCATGACCCTTGTCTACGCTTATGGCACTCCACATTGGAAACCAGATTGAGGGGAGACTAATTTAGGGACAATTTGTTACACCAATCAGCCTAACAGCACATCTTTGGGGTGTGGGAGGAAACCAGAGCACTCGGAGAAAACCCACGCAAGCACGGGGAGAATGCGCAAACTCCCACAGACACCGGCCCAAATCCATGTATCTACACAGCAAACAGTGATAGTCATTATTATTTTGGACGTCCAGCCACTGCAGCATTTTGTTTTTAATCCAGCCCTTTGCTTCTGGTTCAGAGGGCCTTCCCAGGTAAAGTTAGAAGTCTCACAACACCAGGTTAAAGCCCAACAGGTTTAACCAGAGATAGGAACAGCGCTCCGGAAGCTCATGATTCCACATAAACCTGTTGGACTTTAACCTGATGTTGTGAGATTTCTTACTGTGCCCACCCCAGGCCAACGCCAGCATCTCCTCATTATGGCTTCCCACGCAAAGACTCGGTGGTTGAAAAATCAAACAGTTGGTTGAGACTTTGAGAATAGGAGATTCTGCTGGTTTTTGCAATACTGATTAATCTGTCCTGTTGCTGGAATAGGGCTAATACTGCAGCTCCAGAACTCCTTGCTTTAGGAAGAGGTGTACATTATCAGGAAGACCTTAATCCCTTGGTTTGGCTGCATTTTCTGCTCTGTGGCCACAAGCTTCAGTAGTTAGCATGGGCAGCACGGTGGCACAGTGATTATCACTGCAGCCTTACATTGCCAGGGACCCAGGTTCAATTCCGGTCTTGGGTGACTGACTGTGTGGAGTTTGCACATTCTCCCTGTATCTGCGTGGGTTTCCTCCGAGTGTTCCAGTTTCCTCCCATAAATTAAAGGTTCGGTTGATTGGCCATGATAAATTGACCCTGAGCGTCAGGGGGACTAGCTAGGGTAAATACATGGGGTTATGGGGATAGGACCTGGAGTGGGATTGTTGTCAGTGTAGACATGATGGGCCAAATGGCCTTTTTCTGTACTGTAGGGGTACTATGATAAGGTGTACAGGTTAGGTGTATTGGCTTTGGTTAAAAATAAATTGTTCCAAGATGTGTAGGTTAGATGGGTTAACTATGGTAAGTGTGTACGGTGATAGGGAGGGAGACAGGGCCTGGGTAAGATACTCTGTCAGAGAGTCGAAGGGCCGAATGGCTTCTGCAGCGATTCTAAGGCACATTTTAGCCTGCTTAAGTTTTATTTTTTGACATTTAAGAGAAGCGCGGTGCAGAACACGTGCTGTTCCTGTGAGTCCCACATGTAGATCTTTGAATTCCCTCAGAGTGTGTCAAACTACTTACTGACATGAATGAACAACCTAAGGGAGCAGGTTTTCCCCAGTGTATAGGTGGAGTGCTGAACTTCAGTCAATTGAGAAACGATGAGGTCCCTGATCCATTGACTACAGCTTCTGCAGGATCTGATCTCTGTTAAAATCTACATCTTGAAACAGAGGACATATTTCGCAAACATGCTGTGACGATTAAATGTGACTTCACTTATTCAGTGCTGATGCAAACCAATCTTCTACAATTTCCTGACACCTATATTGCCACATGGATTCTAGAAATTACCATGTATTGTTCCCCACGTTAATAACAGCCTATTAATGGCTTGAAACAGTGTACATACCATAAACCTCCATTCCACTTCACTATATGTATTTCTATCTTCATATTTATAAGAACATAAGAACATAAGAAATAGGAGCAGGAGTAGGCCATCTCGCCCTTCGAGCCTGCCCCGCCATTCAATAAGATCATGGCCGATCTGTCGTGGCTCAGTTCCACATTCCCGCCCTCTCCCCATAACCCTTAATCCCCCTCGCTTATCAAAAACCCATCAACCTGCGTCTTAAAAATATTTAGCGAGGTAGCCTCCACCACTTCAACGGGCAGAGAATTCCAGAGATTCACCACCCTTTGAGTGAAGAAGTTCCTCCTCAACTCCGTTCTAAACCGCCCCCCCCTTTATCTTGAGGCTGTGCCCCCTAGTCCTACTATCCTTTCTGAGCGGGAAGAGTCTCTCCACCTCTATCCTATCCATCCCATTCATCATCTTATACGTCTCAATGAGATCTCCCCTCATTCTTCTAAACTCTAACAAGTTTATTCAGCCTCTCCTCATAGCTCAACCCCCTCAACTCCGGTATCAGCCTAGTAAACCTCCTCTGCACTCCCTCCAAGGCCAAAATATCCTTGCGTATGTACGGCGCCCAAAACTGCACACAGTACTCCAGCTGCGGCCTCACCAATGCCCTATACAGCTGCAGCAAGACCTCCCTACTTTTATATTCAATCCCCCTCGCTATGAAGGCCAGCATCCCATTCGCCTTCCTGACCACCTGCTGCACTTGCAAGCTGGGTTTTTGCGACTCATGCACAAGGACCCCAAGGTCCCTCTGCACCGTTGCTTGCTGCAGTTTTTCACCACGTAAACACGGTTTCGTTAAAGGGAAGTCGTGTCTGACAAATTTACTGGAGTTCTATGAGGATGTGTCTAGGGCGGTGGATAGAGGAGAGCCGGTGGATGTGGTCTTTCTTGATTTTCAGAAGGCGTTTGACAAGGTACCTCACAAGAGGTTATTGCGGAGGGTCAGGGGACATGGAGTTGGGGGTAGGGTGTTAGCCTGGATAGAGGATTGGTTGTCAAATAGGAGGCAGAGAGTGGGGGTCAATGGGTGCTATTCGGATTGGCGGATGGTGACTAGTGGAGTGCCCCAGGGGTCGGTGCTGGGGCCTCAGCTTTTTACCATTTATATAGATGATCTGGAGGAGGGAACCGAGTGTAGGGTGTCGAATTTTCCTGATGACACCAAGATTGATGGAACGTCAAATTGTGCGGAGGGTGTGGAGAGTCTACAGAAGGATCTAGATAGGCTGGGCGAATGGGCCAGGAAATGGCAAATGGAATTTAATGTTGGCAAGTGCGAGGTGGTCCACTTTGGTAGGAATAATGGTAGGAAGGATTATTACATGCAAAATTACTTTGACTGCTGTAAAATGACATGGCAAAGCATTAAAGTTTGAATCATTCTCTCTTCCACCTTCTTCTGTCAGGAAAAAGACACAAAATTCTGAGATCACGTGCCAACCGACTCAAGAACAGCTTCTTCCCTGCTGCCACCAGACTTTTGAATGGATTTACCTCGCACTAAGTTGATCTTTCTCTACAAAGAGCAAAGAACAAAATCAGCCCGGGAAACAGGCCCCTCGGACCAACGAGCCCGCGCCGCCATCTCAACACCACCAGTCCACCTCTCCACCCATGACCCCTATCTAATGTTTTATGGCCATCCAGATTGAGGGAAACTGATTCAGGGACAATTTATTACTGCCAATCAGCCTAACAGCACAACTTTGGGGTGTGGGAGGAAACCGGAGCACCTGGAGAAAACCCACGCAAGCACGGGGAGAATGCGCAAACTCCCACAGACACCGGCCCAAATCCATGTGTCTGCACAGCAATCAGCGATAGTCACTGAGCTGTCGTCTTGCCCAGTATCTGGTCCAGTTTAGGCACACACTAACGACATGAAGCACTAGGCCAATCTCAAACAACCAAGAGCGGCCCCCGTACGACCCATCGCGTGTATGCCCCTCGTTGGACACGAGGTGGACCGACTTAAAACCTGTGAATGAAAAGAGAAAAAACATTATTATCATACCATACCCATTTACATTACCAGGGACTTACACCCTAGCTGTGACTGTATTCTGCATCCTCTCCTTCCCTTCTCCCCTATGTACTCTATGAATGGTATGTTTTACCTGTATAGCTCGCAAGACACAACACTTTTCACTCTATCCCAATACATGTGACAGTAACAAATCAAATCAAATGGAATTCCTACAGCTGGGAAGGAGGCCTTTAGGCTCATCGAGTCTGAAACAATTCTCCCATCGAGCATCCCACCCATGTCCCATTCCAGTAAAAGGGGTGGGGAAGTTGCACTACTATGGGAGGACATTTCAGGTGGCTCATACAGCAAGGCAACATGGGTAGAGCTCAGGGATAGGAAAGGTGTAGTCACAATGTTGGGGGTTTACTATAGGCCACCCAACTCCCAGCAGGAGATAGAGGCCCATCGAGTCGGAACTAATTCTCCCATCGAGCATCCCACCCATGTCCCATTCCTGTAATAGATTTTAACGTAAGCAGATATGAGGTCATCTGCTTTGGAACTAAAAAAGATAGGAAAAAGAAATTTCTAAACCGTGAATGGCTAGAAATAGTGGAGGTTTGATTCTTTTGATTTATTATTGTCATGTGTATTGGGATACAGTGAAAAATATTGTTTCTTGCGCACTATACAGTCAAAGCATGCCATTCATAGAGGAGGAAAGGATAGAGTGCAGAATGTAGTGTTACAATCATCACTAGGGTGTAGAAAAAGATCAACTTCATGTGAGGTAGGTCCATTCAAAAGTCGGATGGCAGCAGGGAAGAAGCTGTTCTTGAGTCAGTTGGTATGTGACCTCAAACTTTTGTACCTTTTTCCCAATGGAAGAAGGAGGAACAGAGTATGGCCGAGGTGCATTTGGTCTTTAATTAAGCTGGCTGGTTTTTTGAGGCTGCAGCAAGTGTAGACAGAGTTAATGGGTGGGAAGCTAGTTTGAGTGATGGCCTTTTGTAGTTCACGAGCTTTTGTCGTCTTTTGTGGTTTTGGATAGAGCAGGAGCCAGACCAAGCTGTGATATTCCAAAGATACTTGGGAGGGAAAGTCCAGACACACGGAACAGTAAAATACATGAACAAGTTCTGAAAATAATTTAAAAAGCGCATGTAATTTTGAACTTTACATGTAGAGGGCTAGAATATAAGGGGGTAGGAGCCAGGGTGATGGATACCTGGTGGGAACATGTTTAGAGTAGCTGAGAGTGGTCCTGCGCATTGCACCTTCAGAAGGATATATTAACCTTGGAGGAGACATCAATTTATTTACTGGACTCCGAGGTGAAGCAATCTAACCCTATATTCCGTGAAATTTAGAAGATTACGAAATAATGTGATTGAAGTTTTCAAGATGCAAGGGGGCATAGATAGGGTAGATGGAGAAAATCTTTCCCCACTGTTAGGGAGTCTACAGTTAGGGAGCATAGTCCAAATATTAGTGCAGGGCCTTGCAGAAGCAAAATTAGGAAGCACTTCTACATTAAAAGGGTGGTGGATGTATGGAACTCTCATTCACAATTAATACAAGAGTCATAGAGGTTTACAGCATGGAAACAGGCCCTTTGGCCCAACTTGTCTATGCTGCCCTTTTTTTTAACCACTCAGCTAGTCCCAGTGGCCCGCGTTTGACCCACATCTCTCTATACCCATCTTATCCATGTAACTATCTAAATGCTTTTTAAAAGACAAAATTGTACTCACCTCAATGACCACCTCTGGCAGCTTGTTCCAAACACTCACCACCCTGCTGTGTGAAAAAATTGCCCATCTGGACCCTTTAATATCTCTTCCGTCTCACCTTAAACCTATGTCCTCTAGTTTTAGACTCCTCTATTTTTGGGAAAAGAGCTAATTTGTTAATTTTAAATCCCAGAACTTTATACAGGAGGCGATGATTCAGTGGTATTATCGTGGGGCTATTATCCCAGAAACTCAGCTAATGTTCTGGGGACCCGGGTTCGAATCCCACCATGGCAGATGGTGGAACTTGAATTCAATAAAAAATATCTGGAATTAAGAATCTACTGCTGATCATGAAACCATTGCCAATTTTCAGAAAAACTCATCTGGCTCACTCATGCTCTTTAGGGTAGGAAATTTGCTTGGTTTGGCCTACATGTGCTTCCAGAACCACAGCAAAATGTTTGATTCTCAACTGCCCTCGGGCAACTAGGGATGGGCAATAAGTGCCGTAAGAAGTCTCACAACACCAGGTTAAAGTCCAGCAGGTTTATTTGATGGCAAAAGCCACTAGCTTTTGGAGTGCTGCACCTTTGTCAGATGAGTGGGAGTTCTGTTCACAAACAGGGCATATGAAGACACAAACTCAATTTACAAAATAATGATTGGAATATATGCCCCGTTTGTGAACAGAGCTCCCACTTACCTGACAAAGGAGCAATGTTCCGAAATCTAATGGCTTTTGCTACCAAATAAACCTGTTGGATTTTAACCTGGTGTTGTGAGACTTCTTACTGTGTTTACCCCAGTCCAACGCTGGCACCTCCACACAATAAATGCTGGCCAGTCATGTCCCCTGAATGAATAAGAGAAAACATTTTTGTTTGCCAAAGCTATGAAGAGATACGGGCCAAAGATGGATATACATGGTGTTCAAAATCACGAGGACGCTGGACAGAGCAGGTAGGGAGAAACTTTTGCCCGTTCGTGAAGGGGTCGAGTACGAGAGGACACAGATTTAAACTGATTTGCAAAAGAAGCAAATGTGATGTGAGACCATTTTTTTTCACGCAGCGAGTGGTTCGGGTTTGGAACGGTGAGCCTGAAAGTGTGGTGGAGACAGGTTCAATCCAAGCGTTTCAAGAGATGTAGAAACAATGTAAAAAGGGTACAGGGAAGCGCAGGAGAATGACTCCGAGTCATCATGTTCATTTGGAGAATCGATGGAGACAGGACACCTTATGCTAGCCAGTGCCGATTTCAAATATAAAAACTTAGGGCTAACTTCATAAGACACCTGGGAGTTTCTGAGCTGGGTCATAACAATGGGCAGCCTGCTCCCTGATGGCTCAGGAAATAGCAAAAATGTTGGGAAGGTTATTTAATTCCCGCATTAGACTGGATCTAACTTGAAACGACTGACATTGCATGAATCAGGTTAAAAGTGGTGTCTTGCAATTGGCATTCCCGTTTGCTTCCCCAAAGAAGTAAATGCTAATTTTCCAGTGGGTTCCCTCAGCGTTGCATATGGCTTACAGCCCTTTGCTTCACAGCAGTGGCCTGGCTTGGAACAAAGATATTTATGATTTCCTTACAGAAAAGGTAGGGAAGGGGAGGGTGTGCAATTAAATAGATACAAAACATTTGGGAGATCTGTTGATTGGACACAGCCACAGCCTTTGAACTTCAAGATTGTCCTTTTATTGGAGGCAATCAGCTGGAAAACTAAAGGAGTTCCTTGTCTGGTGAAGCTGGTCGGACTGAACGCGAACCTGGAATGTTTCAACACAGTGTGACCAAGAGTTCTATCTTAGCAAGCACATCATTACCCTTCAGTTCGAATACCTTGCCAACCCGCTGGGGTAATGCAAAGCATTCAAGATTCCGAACTGCATTTCTTTCCGAATCTTAATATGTCAGAAGAATTGTGTGGCGTCCGTTCTTCCTTTCCGCTAAACTATCTGACAAATGTTTCGTATTCTCCGGAGCATCTGTATCGAGTGAGTGGCCACATGTTTGTTCCTTATCTGGCTAAACCAGTCAGACAATTCTGGCATTTCTCAAACTCCAAACTGTACTTAAGATTAGCAATGCTGCTTCCGAAATGGGAGAGTTCTTAACCGGAGAACAAAGAAATGGCAGAGCTATTTTGGTTCTGTCTTCAAGGAGGAAGACACGAGCAACTTCCAAGAAATACTAGGGAACCAAGGGTCTAGTCAGAAAGAGGAGCTGAAGGAAATTAGTATTTTTTAATTCGTTCATGGGACGTCGATGGCTTAGTCTGCATTTATTGCCCATCCCTAAATGTCCTCCATTTCAGAGGGCGCTTGAGATTGCCATGGGTCTGGAGTCACATATAGGCCAGATCTGCTAAGGACAATGTATTTCCTTCTGTAAAGGGCATTAGTCAATGAGATGGCTTTTTCAGACAATGGTTTCAATGTCACCGTTAGACTTTTAATTTCAGATTTTTTTTTATTGAATTCAAATTTCACCACCTGCCGCAAATCGGGCTCTGCAGAGCATTACCCTGGGTCTCTGGATTACTGGTCCAGTGACAATGCCACCAGACCACCGCCTCCCCTAAAGTATCACCAAAGAAACATTGCTGGAGAAATTAATAGGACTGAAAGCTATTAATTCCCCAGGGTCTGATAATCTACACCCAGGGTAGTAAAAAGTACGGCTGTGGAAATAGTGGCTATCATCTTCCAAAATTCTGTAGATTCTGGAACATTCCAGCAGATTGGAAGGTGGCAAATGTAACCCCACAATTTCAAAGAGAGAGGCAGAAAACAGAACCAGTTAGTCTAATATCAATTGGAGGGAAACTATTAGAGTATATTAGAAAGGACATGGTAAAAGGACTCTTCAAAACTGTCAAAGGAATTAATCAAAGTTAACATGGGTTTATGAAAGGAAAATCACCCTACTGGAGTTTCTTGAAGATGTAATGAGCAGAATAGATATGGGAGAACCAGTGGATGTGATGCATTTTGATTTTCAGAAAGCTTTTGATAAAATCCCACATAAGAAGTCCGTGTACAAAATTAAATGAGTGGGGGTAATATATTGACATGGATTGAGCATTGGTTAGCAGACAGGAGCCAGATAGTCGGAATAAATTGGCCATTTTTGGAGTGGTATTAAATGTCATCAGTCCGTTCTATCAGCCTGCCGACATCCTCCTAAGTATATACTTACATAAGTTCGCAAGTATGTAAATTCACAATATATTCTCTTAAGTCTATACTTACAGTTCACAATTATTTCCAAGATTAGTGTTATTTGCAAATTTTGAAATTGTGCCCTCTACACCACATCTAAGTTGATTAAGGATTTATATTCCGTCTCCACAGGTGCTGTCAGACCTGCTGAGATTTTCCAGCATTTTCTGTCTTAGTTGAAGTTGAATAACTTGTCCTTCCAGCTGGGCTGGTTAAGAGAGCACACTGCTTAGTCACATTGATCAGGGAAAGATGCAGGAGTGAGGCAGGTATCAACTTGCCAAAGGACGTGATCTGCGACTCAGAACAAACATGCTAATCTTGAGGACCCAGCTTACTGAATAAGGCTGATGGCTATGCATCAGAAAGCATTGGGTGCACTGGACAGTTGGCCAATAAACATGTACACAATGAACAAAGAACAAAGAGCAATACAGCACAGGAACAGACCCTTCAGCCCACCTAGCCTGTGCCAATACATGGTTGCTATCCCTCTGTTCGCCTCCTGTTCATCTGTCTTATCAACATACACTTTGTTCGTTGTTAACGTGCGTGCTTCCACCACCTCCACTGATAGTGGGGTGGTATGGTGGCACAGTGGTTAGTACTGCTGCCTCACAATGCCAGGGACTAGGATTCGAGTCCTGGTTGGGTGACTGTCTGTGTGGAGTCTGCACATTCTCCCCATGTCTGTGTGGGTTTCTTCTGGGTGCTCTGGTTTCCTCCCACAGCCCAATGGTGTGGGGGTTAAGTGCATTGGCCATGCTAAATTGATGTGGGTATGCCGGCGTTGGACTGGCGTAAACACAGTAAAAAGTCTGACAACACCAGGTTTTAGTCCAACCTATTTATTTGATAATATTCTCACAAGCTTTCGAGGGGTTACCCTCTTCGTCAGGTGAATGGAGAGTTCTGGCCTCAGACAGAGCATATAAAGCACAGACAGTTTAGAGATTACTGATTAAAATGCGAATCCTTACACCTAACCTGCTGTTCAAGACCTGAAGTGGCTGATAATGTGAGTGGTAGGAGCACTGATCACAGTTTAAAGAGATGTGTATTGTCTCCAGACAGTACAGTAAGTGAGGTTTTGCAAACCCAGGCAAGTCACGGGGGTTACAGATAGTGCGACATGAACCCAAGATCCCTGTTGAGACCGTCCTCATGTGTGTGGAACTTGGCTATCAGTCTCTGCTCAGCGACTCTGCGCTGTCGTGTGTTGTGAAGGCCGCCTTGGAGAATGCTTACCCGAAGGTCAGAGGCTGAATGCCCGTGACCACTGAAGTGTTCGCCAACAGGAAGGGAACAGTCTTGCCTGGTGACTGTCGAGCGATGTTCATTCATCCGTTGTTGTAGCGTCTACGTTGTCTACCTGATACGTTGCAAGAAAGGATGTCCCGAAGCATGGTACATTGGGGAGACCATGCAGACGCTACGACAACAGATGAATGAACATCGCTCGACAGTCACCAGGCAAGACTGTTCCCTTCCTGTTGGCGAACACTTCAGTGGTCACGGGCATTCAGCCTCTGACCTTCGGGTAAGCATTCTCCAAGGCAGCCTTCACAACACACGACAGCGCAGAGTCGCTGAGCAGAGACTGATAGCCAAGTTCCACACACATGAGGACGGTCTCAACAGGGATCTTGGGTTCATGTCGCACTATCTGTAACCCCCGTGACTTGCCTGGGTTTGCAAAACCTCACTTACTGTACTGTCTGGAGACAATACACATCTCTTTAAACTGTGATCAGTGCTCCTACCACTCACATTGTCAGCCACTTCAGGTCTTGAACAGCAGGTTAGGTGTAAGGATTCGCATTTTAATCAGTAATCTCTAAACTGTCTGTGCTTTATATGCTCTGTCTGAGGCCAGAACTCTCCATTCACCTGACGAAGAGGGTAACCCCTCGAAAGCTTGTGAGAATATTATCAAATAAATAGGTTGGACTAAAACCTGGTGTTGTCAGACTTTTTACCATGCTAAATTGCCCCTTGGTGTCCCAGGATGCATAGGTTAGAGAGATTAGCGGGGTAAATATGTGGGATTACGGGGATATGCCCTGAGTAGGATTGTTGTCGGTGCAGACTCGATGGGCTGAAAGGCCTCTTTCTGCACTGTAGGAATTCTATGACTCTATGAAACCCTCCAGACCAAGCAACATCCAGGTAAACCTTCTTTGCACCCTTTCCAAATCAATTCTTACTTTTAATCTGTATGAATTAGATGCATGTGTCTTACCATTTCCCCTTATCCTTTTAGTAGCTAATAAACTTACCCTAGCTTCACTCAAGAAAGCCTGGTTAAATTGTCTTCTTTTTAAATATAACTATTGGATCTGAGAATGATATCCCCAAGAAAATGTGAGCCTTGTTAGATTAATCCATTGTGTTACCAGCAGAGGGTGGGTTGACTAAAGACAGACAGCAAGGCATCCTTTCTTACTCGGGGTTACACAAACTGGGGGTATTCCAGCCGGAGGAACAAATCAAAGCCCTGTGAGAATCAATAACATTTGGAATACCCCACCTGGGGCAGGTCGTAACACAACATATTGTAAGCCTCCTCTGGAATGGGATGCAGGTTCGTCTCCCGACTAGGTCACTGTCTGTGCGGAGTTTACATGTTCTCCCCGTGTCTGTGTGGGTTTCCTCTGGGTTCTCTGGTTTCCTCCCACAGTCCGAAAGACATGCTGGTTAGGTGGATTGGCCATGCTAAATTCTCCCTCAGTGTAACGAACAGGCGCTGGAGTGTGGCGACTAGGGGATTTTCACAGTAACTTAACTGGAGTGTTAAATTTAGCCTACTTGTGACACTAATAAATAAAACTTAAAAACTTTAAATTTTTAAACCTCTAAACTTTATGTTTGTCTGGAGTTGCTTGATGCACAAGGGTGCAGACTGGAATTTTCTTCGAAAAATGTCTGAATATAGAAGTTGGATATCGCTGCACCTGTTTTCCGGATAAAGTTTATTTATTATTGTCACAAGTAAGACTTAAATTAACACTGCAATGAAGTTACTGTGAAATTCTCCTGGTTGCCACATTCTGGCACCTGTTTGGGTGCACTGAGGGAGAATTTAGCACGGTCAATATGCCTAACC
This sequence comes from Carcharhinus amblyrhynchos, assembly GCF_965287045.1. Lineage (NCBI taxonomy): Eukaryota > Metazoa > Chordata > Chondrichthyes > Carcharhiniformes > Carcharhinidae > Carcharhinus > Carcharhinus amblyrhynchos. The sequence continues at coordinate 11,603,292 of NC_137335.1, read as the reverse complement.
AGCAGGGGAAGCCTAGAACTAGGGGTCGTAGTTTGAGGTTAAGGGGTCAACATTTTAGGACTGGGATGCGGAGAGATTTCTTCACCCAGAGGGTGGTGAATGTGTGGAATTCACTACCACAGAATATAGTTGAGGCCAAAGCATTGTGTGAATTCAGAAGTTAGACATAATTCTTGGGGCTGAAGGAATCAAAGTATAGTTGGGGGGTGGTGGGGTGAGGACAGGATCAGGAGAGTGATTTTGATTTGATTTGGTTTGACTTATTGTCACCTGTATTGGGATACAGTGAAAAGTATTACTTCTTGTGCACCATACAGTCAAAGCATACTGCTGATAGATTACATAGAGGAGGAGAGGGTGCAGAATATAGTGTCACAGTCATAGCGAGGGTGTAGAGAAAGATCAGCTTAATATAAAAGAGGTCCATTCAAAAACCTGATGGCAGCAGGGAAGAAGCTATTCTTGAGTCAACTGGTGATCACAGACTTTTGTTTCTTTTGCCTGAGCCATGAATGGCAGAACAGGCTCAAAGGGCCAAACGGCCTACCTGTGCTTCTAGTTTCTATGTTTCAATGTATGTTTGAACATAAGAACATAAGAAATAGGAACAGGAGTAGGCCATCTAGCCCTTCGAGCCTGCCCTGCCATTCAATAAGATCATGGCTGATCTGTCGTGGCTCAGTTCCACATTCCCGCCCTCTCCCCATAACCCTTAATCCCCTCGCTTATCAAAAACCCATCAACCCGCGTCTTAAAAATATTTAGTGAGGCAGCCTCCACCACTTCAACGGGCAGAGAATTCCAGAGATTCACCACCCTTTGAGTGGAGAAGTTCCTCCTCAACTCCGTTCTAAACCACCCCCCCTTTATCTTGAGGCTGTGCCCTCTAGTCCTACTGTCCTTTCTGAGCGGGAAGAGTCTCTCCACCTCTATCCTATCCATCCCATTCATCATCTTATATGCCTCAATGAGATCTCCCCTCATTCTTCTAAACTCTAACGAGTATAAGCCTAGTTTGTTCAGCCTCTCCTCATAGTTCAACCCCCTCAACTCCGGTATCAGCCTAGTAAACCTCCTCTGCACTCCCTCCAAGGCCAAAATATCCTTGCGTAAGTGCAGCGACCAAAATTGCACACAGTACTCCAGCTGCGGCCTCACCAGTGCCCTATACAACTGCAGCAAGACCTCCCTACTTTTATATTCAATCCCCCTCGCTATGAAGGCCAGCATCCCATTAGCCTTCCTGACCACCTGCTGCACCTGCAGGCTGGGTTTTTGCGACTCATGCACAAGGACCCCGAGGTCCCTCTGCACCGTCGCCTGCTGCAGTTTTTCGCCACGTAAGTAATAGTCCTACCTACCATTATTCCTATCAAAGTGGACAACCTCACATTTGCCAACATTAAATTCCATTTGCCAGTTCCTGGCCCATTCGCCCACCCTATCTAGGTCCTTCTGCAGACTCTCCACACCCTCCGCACAATTTGCCATTCCACCAATCTTGGTATCATCAGCAAATTTTGACACCATACACTCGGTTCCCTCCTCCAGATCATCTATATAAATGGTAAATAGCTGAGGCCCCAGCACCGACCCCTGGGGCACTCCACTAGTCACCAACCGCCAATCTGAATAGCACCCATTGACCCCCCACTCTCTGCCTCCTATTTGACAACCAGTCCTCTATCCACGCTAACACCCTACCCCCAACTCCATGTCCCCTGACCTTCTGTAATAACCTCTTGTGAGGTACCTTGTCAAACGCCTTCTGAAAATCAAGAAAGACCACATCCACCGGCTCTCCTCTATCCACCGCCCTAGACACATCCTCATAGAACTCCAGTAAATTTGTCAGACACGACTTCCCCTTAACGAAACCGTGCTGCGTCTGCTCTATCAAACAATTCTCCTCAAGATGCCTCGCTATTTTCTCCTTGATCACAGATTCTAACAATTTTCTTACAACAGACGTTAAACTAACCGGCCTATAATTCCCTGCCTTTTGCCTGGCACCCTTCTTAAACAACGGCGTAACATTAGCCGTTTTCCAATCCTCCGGCACTTCCCCGGAATCCAGCGACGTTTGGAAAATAACCACCAAGGCATCCACTATCACCTCCGCCATTTCTTTCAGAACCCTCGGATGCATTCCATCCGGTCCTGGTTTGAGGTCAAGTAGCCGAACGTCCAGGTTTAAATTCACATCAGGCTCTCCCCAGTTGATGGGGTCTTCCAAAGAGGGCCCAAAACTGATGACAGACTCCCTGATTTTCACACTGCAGCAGATAATGGCTGCCTCCTTTGCACTTGTGATGTGTAAAGCAGCATCAGAAAGTCAAGAACGACTTTAGGGGGCGGCACGGTAGCACAGTGGTTAGCACTGCTGCTTCACAGCTCCAGGGTCCTGGGTTCGATTCCCGGCTCGGGTCACTGTCTGCGTGGAGTTTGCACATTCTCCTTGTGTCTGCGTGGGTTTCCTCCGGGTGCTCCGGTTTCCTCCCACAGTCCAAAGATGTGCGGGTTAGGTTGATTGGCCATGCTAAGAAATTGCCCCATATTGTCCAGGGATATGTGGGTTAGAGGGATTAGTGGGTATAATATGTAGGGATATGGGCATAGGGCCTGGGTGGGATTGTGTTCGGTGCAGACTCGATGGGCCGAAGGGCCTCTTTCTGCACTGTAGGGTTCTATGAAATGGATTGGGATATAATGAAGAGAATCTGACAGGACAACATTCAGAGCAGAGAGCCACAGATAGTCCCTGGCAGGACAAACATGAAGCCTTTGTTCCTGAGGTTTGGTTAGGCAGGGTGGAGTAGTTGAAAAGATGGTAGTTTAAACTTTATTTATTAGTGTCACAGGTCTGCTTACTTAAGCACTGCTAATAAAGTTGCTGCGAAAATCCCCTAGTCGCCACACTCTGGTAAAGGGGGAATTGCTGGTAAGTCTATGCACGCAACCCATCCAGTCAAATTAAATGCATGCAAATACATTTGAATGGCTATCACATCCCTTTTGGGCACAGGCCCAATCGCAGCCATTTTCAGGCCTTGCTAAAGGGGGAACCAGCACGGAGGTGGGCGTGGATTGCGCTACTTGCCTCATACCCGACTTTACCAAGTTTTTGTGCCCAAAAATGGGCACAACTTGATGGTAAAATTAGGCTCTTGGATCACAAGTAGGCTGACATTAACACTGCTAATGAAGTTACTGTGAAAATCCCCTAGTCGCCACACTCTGGTAAAGGGGGAATTGCTGGTAAGGTTGTGCGTGCAATCCATCCAGTCAATTTGGGCACAGGCCCAATTGCAGCCATTTTCGGGCCTTGGTAAAGGCGGAACTGGTGCGGAGGTGGGCGTGGATTGCTCTACTTGCCTCACGCCCAACTCTACCAAGTTTTTGTGCCCAAAAACAGGCACAACTTGATGCTAAAATTGGGTCCTTAGTGGCACAAGTAGGCTTACATTAACACTGCAATGAAGTGACTGTGAAAATCCCCTAGCTGCCTCATTCCTATGCTTGTCCGGGTACACTGAGGGAGAATTTAGCACGGCCAATGTACCTAACCAGCACATCTTTCGGACTGTGGGAGGAAACCGGAGCACCCGGAGGAAACCTACGTAGACACGGGGAGAATGTACAGATTCCGCACCATCCAAGCTTGGAATCAAACCCGGGTCCCTGGCACTATGAGGCAGCAGTGCTCACCACTGTGCCCGCGAGGCGTTGAAGCAGGCAAGCGAATTCAAGAGGGGATGGAACAGCGAAAAGAACAGTACTGCATCCTGTGAGATGGGAGACAAGCTTCAGTTATTGGAAGCAGTGAAAGGCTCAAAAGCGAATTTGTCCGACTCCTGGACAGCACGGGCTTGGGTTGAAAGATGACGATGCCAAATGGGTGGTGCAGACAGCAGATCAGCCGGATGTAACAGCTCGTGAAAGAAAGCCGGGAGAATTCTCAGAAGCGGCATTATACTGACAGTTCAAAGGCAGGCTAAGTCTTCAGTCAACTGAGATAAGTAAACAGATGGTGTCAGCAACTGGGACAGGCAGATAGTATTAACTGTGACTCATGTCTCTGAATAATACTTCTTAATTGACAGCAATGGATTTTAAGAGCATGAACTTCATTTTCTTCTCTCTATCAACTGCCAAATAGTTGGGTTTTGTTTAAATAAAGTTGAAGTGAGGCAGAAATGTTGTCATTGGTTGTTGTGTGAGAATTAAACCAAAAAATAGAGTGTATCGCGGTTTCTTGGCGTCACAGGACTTATGGGGTGCCATTGTCTTTTATACAGTAAAAGCTGAACCAACCCCCCGCCTCCTCCCAACCCCAACCACCACCACCCTCCCCCACCCCGCCTCCTCCACCACCCTGCACTCCGAAAGAAGATAGGTGTGGAGTATTGGTTTTGTAGTGTATTGAAAATTGCAATGTGCATTTTGTCCACTTGAGGCCATCATGCAAAGAACAAGAATAAAGAACAGTATAGCACAGGGACAGGCCCTTCCAACCTCCAAGCCTAACTAAAAAAAAATCCTTCTGCCCTCCCTCGGTCCATATTCCTCTATTTCCTCCCTATTCATGTACTCATCCAGATGCCTCTTACATGTTATGAATGTGCCTGCTTCTATCATCTCCTCCAGCAATGCATTACAGGCACCAAACACTCTCTGAATGAAAAACTTCCCCTATACATCTACCTTAAACTTTCCTCCTCTCATCTTGTACCTGTGCCCCCTTGTAATTGACACTTCCATCCTTGTAAAAGGCCTTTGACTTTTGACCCTGTCTATGCCTCTCACAATTTTGTAGACCTCTATCAGGTCAGCCTCCGTCTTTGCAATCCTGATCTATTCAACCTCCCCTCACAGCTAACACCCTCGAGATCAGGAAACATCCTGGTGAACCTTCTTTGCACTCTCTTCAAAGCTTCTACATTCTTCTGGTGTGCTGACCAGAACTGCATGCAATACTCCAAATGCGACCTAACCAAGGTTTTATATAGCTGCAGCATGATTTTCCAACTCCTATGCTCAATGCCCCAATTGATGAAGGCAAGCATGCCATATGCCTTCTTAATCACCTTGGCCCCCCTGTGTTGCCTTTTTTAGCGATCTGTGGATCTACACACGCAGATCCCTCTGTATGTTCCTTAGGGTTCTGCATTTACAGCATAATTCATACCAAAATTTGTTCCTCCAAAATGGATCACTTGCATTTGTCCGGATTAAACGCCATCTCCCATTTCTGTGCCCAAGTCTTCAATCTATCTATATCCTGTTGTGTTCTTTGACAATCCTCGACATTATCAGCAACTCCACCAATTTTCATGTCATCCACAAATCTACTAATCAGACCACTCACACTTTCCTCCAGATCATTTATACATACTACAAACAACAGAGGTTCTAGCACTGATCCCTGAGGAATACCACTAGCTACAGATCTTCATTATGAAAAACACTCTTTCACCACTACTATCTTCTGTAACAAAACCAACTCTGTATCTATCCAGCCAGCCCACCCCGAATCCCATGTGATTTCAGTTTTTGTACCAATCTGCCATGTGGGACCTTGCCTTACTAAAGTCCATACAAACTACATCCATGGCCCTTCCCTTATCAATTTTCTTTATCATCTCTTCAAAAAACTCAATCAAGTTGGTGAGATATGACCTTCCTTGTATGAAACCATGCTGCCTGTCACTAACTAATCCATTTTCCTCTGAATGTGCATATATCTTGCCCCTCAGCATCTTCTCCAAAAGCTTCCCTATCTCTGATGTGAAGCTCACCAGCCTATAATTTGTTGGATTATCTCTGCTTCCTTTCTTCAACAAGGCAATAAGATTGGCTGTTCTCCAGTCCTCTGTAACCTCACCTTGGTTGAAGAAGATGTGAAGATACTGTTAAGGCCCCAGCTATTTCTCCCCTTGCCTCCCGTAGTAACCTGGGATAGATTCCATCTAACCCTGGGGACTTGTCTACCTTAATGCAATTTTGGGATTCTCAACACTTCCTCCTTTGATATATTGATGGTCTTAAGAGCGTTCACACACCTATTCTTGACCTCAGAATCTATCATGTCCTTCTCCTTAGTGAATACTGATACAAAGTATGCATGAAGGATTTCACCCAATTGCTGTGGTTCCACACATAACTTCCCTTTATTGTCTTTGAGTGGGCCTACTCTTACCCCTCTACCCTCTTGCTCCTAATATAAGCCTAAAACGCCTTGGATTCTCCTTCCTCTGTTTGTTAAAGACTTTCATGGCCCCTTTATCACTCCTAATTCCAAGTTCCTTCCTACCTTCACTCTACTCCACAAGGGCTTTGTCAGTCTTTTGCACACTTCCTCTTTCCTTTTGACTAAGCTTAGAATTTCCCTTGTAATCCATGGTTCCCAAATCCTGCCATTTCTATCCTTCATTTTAGCGAGAACGTGCTTGTCCTCCATTTCAATCAACTGGCCTTTAAAAGCCTCCCACATGTCAGATGTGGAATTGCCCTCAGATAGTCACCCCCAATCCACATTCTTCAGTTCCTGTTTAATTTGGATGTAAACAAATACCTGCAGAGGGAGTCTGCGAGAAGGATCCATGCTTAATCACTCGTGCATTTCTAATTTTAAATGGCTCTAACTGAATGTATTACCATTTCTGTCCCAGGAATCTCACAAATATCAACGGCATGGTGTCACAATGGTCAGCATTGCCGTCTCACAGCGCCAGGGGTCTGGGTTCCATTCCAGGCGTGGGTCACTGTCTGTGTAGAGCCTGTATGTTCTACCTGTGTTGGTGTGGGTTTCCTCTGGGTGCTCTAGTTTCCTCCTACAGTCTGAAAGAAGTGCTGGTTAGGCGCATTGGCCGTGCTAAATTCTCCCTCAGTGTGCCCAAGCAGGGCTGGAGTGTGGTGGCTAGGGGATTTTCACAGTAAAAAAAACTAAATGACACGGTCACAGGATGGTACATTCCTAGGGGATAACCATGCAGGGTTAGTTTTGACATGTGCGAGAATTAAGGACTACCCTATGAGAGACAGCTGCTAGTAACACACAGGAGGAAAATTATTCCATTTATTTTGTGTAAAACAAAAATTCAGTAGAACTCACAGAGAGGGGAATAAAAGGCTTTTCAACTCACGGTCGGGAATCTTCCAGTTTGGGAATGAAGGCCTGGGTATTTGGCCTGGGAAAGATGTGAACCTCACATAGGGTAAATTGGAACAATAGAGATAGCTAGCTGGTAAGAATTATACTTTGTCATGTTTACATATTTTAACTGGTAAAAGTTATGCTAATTCTTTTTGTTATAGTATCATAGAATCCCTACAGCACAGAAGGAGGCAATTCGGCCCATCGAGCCTACACCGACCACAATCCCATCCACGCTCTATCCTCATAATCCCCCGTATTTACTCCGCTAATCTATGCATCCCAGGACACTAAGGAGTAATTTAGCATGGCCAATCAACCTAACCTGCACATTTTTGGACTGTGGAAGGAAACCGGAGGAAACCCATGCAGATATGAGGAGAACATGCAAACTGCACACTGACAGTGGCCCAAGCTGGGAACTGAACCCAGGTCCCTGGAGCTGTGAGGCATCAGTGCTAACCACTGGGCCACCATACCACCCATAGGTCACACAGGAGGAAAATCATTCCATTTATTTTGTGTACTTAAAAAAAAATTCTACAAACACTTTTGTTATTAGTTGCAGAAATGACAGAGGGGAATAAAAGGGGAATCTTCTGGTCACTATGAAACCATTGTCAGTTGTTGGAAAAACCCATCCAATTCACTAATGTCCTTTAGGGAAGGAAATCTGTCATCCTTACCTGGTCTGGCCTACATGTGACTCCAGAGCCACAGCAATGTGGTTGACTCTCAGTTGCCCTCCAAGGGCAACTAGGGATAGGTAATAAATGCTGACCAGCCAGCGACATCCATGTCCCATAAATGAATAATGAAAATGTAGGATGATAGAGGTACACAATTTGCTGCATTACTGCAAAGGTATAAGGAGGGCATGGCCATGCTAGGCTAATTAGGCAACTGAAGAGCGGTTTCGCATTGCAAGTGATAGACTTATTATCATTCTATTGGCTGTATTTGTATCTCACTCATGCTTTAGCCCTATTTACTTCATGCTTTGAAGACATCTCTCTGGGTTGTCTTCATTGATCATTCCTTATGCCTTCAGAAGTCCAATAAAACAGGGACATCCTATCATGTTCCAATTGCCTATCAGTGATTTGTCACATGCCTGGTTTATCTCCAGGCAGCAATTTGGTTGACTTGGCTGGCAATTAGCAAATCAAACCCTACTCTGCAACATCCCAGAGGAAAACACCAAATAACAGAACCCTGTATTTGTTCAGATTAAAACAAACACTGCAGCAATTAAGATCAATTATGCTGCTGCAGGAACAGTACAGTGCTGATGTATACAGACAGAACAGCTCTGATAAATTAATGCAAACCGCTACAAAAGATCCTGCATGATTACTTGTGCCAGCCTGAATCTAAGGACCATGGCAACCGTGATATCCACTGGAGAGTTGACTCAATGCCATGTGCCTTTAAAAAATATATTTGTCATATTTCTCATGCAGGATCTGTTTTAGCAGTTTGTTTTAATTTATCGGAACCATTCTGTCTGTATACAGCAGCATTGTGTTATTTCTGCAGCAACACAATTGATCTTAATTGCTACAATGCCTGTTTTAATTTGAACAAATACAGCGTTCCATTATCTTGTGTTTTCCCCTGGGATATTACAGAGTAGGGTTTGATTAGTTGATTCACAGGTTAGGTCATATGACTGAGTACAGCTTGGCTTTCATAGTCAACTCAAGGGTGGCTGATTTTTTGGGATCTTTAGAGAGAGGTTGATTTCTCTGCCTCTCTTGCTCTGTCTAAGGTCTGGAGACTGGAATCTATGAGGGAATAAATCTTTTTCTCTGAGATTCTGATGTATGGCCATGCAGCTTTCTCTGGAAGTTGATGCATGAGAGTTAGAAGACAAGTACCTGTCTTGATCGCTCACGAGAGGTGTTAAAAGACTGGAAATCAAGTTCCCACGTAAGTGTCTTAGGATTCTGTGCTAACTGGTTCTAAAGAAGAGATTTATGTTTGTATGGGGACACTACTAAAATGGAACAATAGAGAGAGCTAGCTATTAAGAATTATATTTTGTCATGTTTCAGTATTTTAATTTGTAAAATTTATGTTAACTCTTTTTGTTTTGGAATCACAGAATCCATACAATGCAGAAGGAGGCCATTCAGCCCATCAAGTCTGCACCGACAACAATTCCACCCAGGCCCTATCTCTGTAACCCCACATATTTACCCCACTAGTCTCTCTAATCTATGCATTCTGGAGCACTAAGCAGCAATTTAGCAAGGTCAATCAACCTAATGCACACATCTCTGGATTGTGGGAGGAAACTGGAGCACCCGGAGGAAACCCACACAGACATGGGGTGAACGAGCAAACTCCGCACAGACAGTGACACAAGCCGGGAATTGAACCTGGATCCCTGGAGTGTGAGGCAGCAGTGCTAACCATTGTGCCACCGTGCCACTCCCGATTATATTCCAACTAATGTTCTTAAATAAAGTTTGTTTTTAATAAAAGCTCCCTAGTGGGTCACATGAATCATACCTGGGGTGAAATACCCTAATGCCAAAATGAAATGTAAGAGTTATCTTCTACTCTAACTTCATAAAAAACCTTGGAATTTCTGATCCGGTCCTTAAGACCTCACAGGACCTCCCTGAAGCAGATACCAAAACCTTCCTGCTTAACCTGAATCTCTGTAAATGTTTGCCCACACCGTTATGCAGCAAGCCACAAGCCAGTTTGTGAATATGAAAGGGTTACAGTCCTCTCCTCTCTCCAAACCCCCCTTCCCCATTAAATCCCGTGACAGGGCAGCAGTGAACAGAGCTTCCATCGCTGTGAACCTCCTGTTTGCAAATTCAATCTGGGTTTCTGTGGTTGTCATCTCATTCTTGGCACACACAAGGCTGCCTAAGTTCTTAAGCCTTTCTCAAGTGGGAGGGATTAGTGCCTGCCATATACGGTGTGTGAAGTTAGTAATTTTGGATTCCCCCCAGCCTCCCCCAGTCCCATGGCAAACGGTAATCACCAATTTAAGGAGAAGAATGAGCACAATGCACAGTCTATGGGGCTACAGTGTCCCAGAACATTTTAATGATAGGTGTTTAGCAGCAGGAGTCAGGCAAATTGATGGCATGCGTGTGCAGTGCTTTCCACTGACAATACTTTTCAAGTTTCTGCAAAGGCAATGTTGAAAACTTTGCCTATTACTGTGATGGTATCAAAATCATTTCAGTCCACTTGAGAGGGAGAGGAACTTTTGTCAGCCAGATTGGACAAGGAGATGGCAGGAGTGAGAAAATGGTACAGTATGACATTGAGACTACGCCGCGATGCATTCCGGCACTGGGCTGTTTCCTGAGCGGAAATGGCCACAGCAACAGCTCAGCTGCCTCCCTACTGGAGGCATTTGGCGAGTTTAGATAGAAGATAGAATCACTAAAATGCAGAAAGAGGCCATTTGGCCCATCAGGCCTACACTGCGAACAATCCCACTCAGCCCCTATTCTCCCATAATCTCAAGTGTTTACCTTTCTAACCCACCCGACACTAAGGGGCAATTCTGACCACCTGTTCATAGAATCCCTACTGTGCAGAAGGAGGCCATTTGATTAATAGGGGATCCGGGGTTTTTGGGAAAAGGCAGGAGAATGGGGATGAGAAAAATATCAGTCATGATTAAATGGTGGAGCAGTCTCGATGGGCTGAGTGGCCTCATTCTGCTTCTATGTCTTATAGTCTTATGGCCTATCAAGTCTGCACCGACAACAATCCCACCAAGGCCCTATCCCCTTCACTGTGTGTATTTACCCTGCAAATCCCCCTGACACTAAGGGGTAATTTTAGCATGGCCAATCCACCTAGCCCACACATCTTTGGACTATGGGAGGAAACCAGAGCACCCAGAGGAAACCCACGCAGACACGGGGAGAACGTGCAGACTCCACACAGACAGTGACCCAAGGCTGGAATTGAACCCGGGTCCCTGGCACTGTGATGCAGCAGTGCTAACCACTGTGCCACCGTGCCATCCAACTTAAATAATTAAAAAGCTAATGGATGGTCATGTTGTTGGCTGTGGATCATCCAGCCATGGCATGGGAAGGCCACGTGCATGGAACTATGCCTCCAGTGGTTTCCTGGGGTGGAACTTGACTTCCAGGAGCTCCATGTCCTGAAGAAAAGTCTTTACACTCCCTCATGCCCGGTGGCAATGGTTGACTCCTTGATGCTAACACGCTGGCTGGAGGCATTACCTCTCCAGTTACCCAAGCCTCCCTCATCCCATACATTTTCCAGCTTCCCTGTGCAGGCATTTCAATATGGAGGCATTCGCTTGCACTCCCAGCAGTGCCCATCTCTATAAGTGGCACTGCCAAGTTGACAGAGTTGATGGCCATCTGATTGGGCAGCTCAGAGAGGCAAGCTGCCACCCTCAATTGGAAGCTAGGCCCGGCAATGGCCTCTTAATTGGCTTTCACCGGAAAGATTGACACCACTGGAAAGATTGTCACCACAGAAGAGATGGTGGCAGAATGTTACTGTTGCTGGACTAGTAATCCAGAGACCCGGGGTAATACTGTGGGGACCTGGGTTTGAATCCCACCTTGGCAGATGGTGAAATCTGAATTCAGTAAAAATCTGGAGTTGACACTGTCATGATGACTATCGATCCATTGTAAAAACCCATCTGGTTCACTAATGTCCTCAAGGGAAGGAAATCTGCCATCCTGGCTTGGCCTACATGTGACTCTAAATCCACAGAAAGATAGTTGACTTTTAAATGCCCTCTGAAATGGCCCACCCAAGGGTAATTAGGGAGGGGCAACAAAGGCTGGCCTCATGACTTATCTCATCCCAGGAAAGGTTGGGCCAAACTGATATGGTATCATGTAGGGGCTGGAGGTTTGAGCTGACATCATTTGCTTAATAATTTGGCTTTGACTAATTTTTAGAGTTCTCAAATTTACTTTCCCCCAAGAAAGGCAACAAATATGTAGGGTTGGCATGGTGAAGAGTGCCTCACAGCGCCAGGGACCTGGGTTCAATTCTGGCTTCGGGTGACTGTCAGTGCACATTCTCCCCCTGTCTGCGGGGGTTTCCTCCAGATCTTCAGTTTCCTCCCAGAGTCCAAAGATGTGCGGGTTAGGTTGATTGGCCATGCGAAATTGCCCCTTAGTGTCAGGGAGATTAGCAGGCTAAATAGGTGGGGTTATGGGTATAGGGTGGGATTGTGGTCAGTGCAGACTCGATGGGCCAAATGGCCTTTTTCTGCATTGTAGGGATTCTGTGATGATCTATGAACTTTGTTGGAAGTAACCCTCTCCTCCTTTAAGAACTTTCAGTCAGTTGCCTGTTCAGTTTAGATAGAAGCTATTTGTGGAGTTGCCTCTAATGTTACTGCGGATGTTTGGGAAGGAGCATAATGAGAGACAGGTTCAGAACATTGCTGTCTCATCTTTGAGACATTTCCTTCAAGGCAGTTTTAATTAGAAATTTGCTAACCGTTTTGCAACGAGATCCTGGGATAAGATTCTCAGTGGATGGAGGATTCCTTTTTTCCACTGGCTGACTTTTGGAAGCAATCTTTCTAGTGGGCACAAGAACACAGCACAAAACAGCTTGTGTAGGAAAGGGGATATATAAGAGACTCAATTCATCTGCAAAAGCCAATCTCCTCAGTTACGCCGTTATTGAGCAAATTCAAAAGATGTTTGTTGCAATAAGCCTGAGGGTGATGTGAGATAAGACAAACCTTAAATCACAATGGTGGAAGGACATGCTGGCCTTGGAAAGGGTCCAAAGGAGGTTCACAAGAATGGGCCCTGGATCGAAGAGCTTGTTGCATGAGGAGCTGTGAAGACTCTGGGTCTGTGCTCATTGGAGTTTAGAAGGATGAAGGGGGATCTTATTGAAACTTACAGGATAACGAGGCCTGGATAGAGTGACGTGGAGGGGGTGTTTCCACTATTCAGAAAAATTAGAAGCAGAAGAGGACGGACAGTGAACATTGGAATGAGTTAAGCCCCAGTTTGGAACAAAAGGGCTGGGATCAGGGAGGTGACCGCTGAAGCAGGAAAGCATGCTTCACGGAATTCTAACTCCAAATTCCTGCTGGTGAATTCCACCCGCTGCCAGTCAGGACGTCCTCCTGGCCAGCTGGTGGGATCTTATGGTCCTGCCTACAGCACACCCCCAGCTTAGGCTTCCGAGTGGCGAGGGTTGTGTTCAACGGGAAACCCCGTTGACAATGGTCTGACCATAATTCTAGTGAGCCAGTGCACTGCTTCACGCCGCTGGGAGATACACTGTGGAAAGGGGGATCTCCCAGCCAGCGGCTTGTATTTTGTCCAATACTGACTTCCATTTTCATTCTGTCACCCTGGGCAGGACTGAATGTCAGAGCAGGCTCAAAGTGCCAAAAGGACATCTCCAGCTCTTATTTCTTATGGCTTTATGTTTCCTAGAATCATAGAATCCTACTGTACAGAAGGAGACCATTTGGCCCATTGAGCCTGTACCGACCACAATCCCACCCAGATCCTATCCTCTGAACCCCATGTATTTACACTGCTCGTCCCCTTGACACTAAGAGGCAATTTTTCACGGCCAATCCATCTAACCCATGCACCTTTGGACTGTAGGAGGAAACAGGGGTACTCGGAGGAAACCCACGCAGACACTGGGAAAATGGTGGTGGGATTGTCCAGCCATGCATGACCCCAAGGTCGGAAAATCCCGTCCATCATGACCTTTGTGTGGTCTGTGTCCATCTCCTACAATTACCATGGCGAGGGGGACGTGAAAATACCTTGTGCAGCATTTTTCTTATTGGTTCATGGGGTGTTGTGACTAGGCCAGCATTGAATTGCCCATCCCTGATTGCCCCTGAGAAGGGGGTGGTGAGCAGCAGAGAACGTAAGACTCCGCACAGACAGTGACTCAAGCTGGGAATCGAATCCAGGCCCTGGCACTGTGAGGCAGCAAAACTAACCACCGTGCCACCCCAGAATGGTGGACGTGGAATGGTGGAGTAAGAAATACATGGCTTACTTCTGCTGTTCTCCCTTATGTCCTTCTGACTGACATCCAGGTGGCCTCAAAGCTGCTTATCAACACATATAGAAGGCTATCAAGAGTTTGGCTGCAGGCTTCAGGGGCTGAGTGGCCTACAACTGTTCTTAATTCATGTGTTAGTGAGCCCGGGGAAGGGGTTGATGGAAGGGTCTTATAGATTGGAGAGAGAAGCCTAGAGGACATTGGTGATTCATCCTTGCCTCCACCTCCAAAAGTAGGGAGAGAGAAAATGGGGAATTATAGCTGGATGGCCTACTCCTGCTCCTATTTCTTAGACCGGTTAGCCCGACATCGGTAGTGGGAGAAATGCTGAGTCAATTATTAAGGATATAATTGAGCATTTGGAAAGTGGTGACAGGATCAGCCCAAGTCAGCATGGATTCACTAAACGGGAATAGTGCTTGACAAATCCTCTGGCATTTTTTGACAGTGTGAGAAGTAGAATGGACAAGGGTGAACCAGTGGACATTGTGTATCTGGACTTTCACAAGGCTTCTGACAAGGTACCACACAAGAGATTAGTGAGCAAGGTCAAAGCTCACAATATTGGGGGTAATGTATTGATATGGATAGAGAACTGGTTGGCAGAGAGTGGGAATAAATGGGTCCATTTCAGAGTGGCAGGCAATGATTGGTAGGGTACCACAGGAATGAGTGCTAGAACCCCAGCTTTTCACAATATACATTAATGATTTGGATGAAGGAACTGATTGCAATATCTCCAGATTTGTAGGTAACACTAAGCTGGGTGGCAGTGTGTGCTGTGAGGAGGATGCTAAGAAGCTGCAGCATAACTTGGACAGGCTAGTTGAGTGGGCAAATACTTGGTAAATACAGTATAATATGGATTATTGTGAGGTTGTCCACTTTGGTGGCAAAAACAGGAAGGAAGATTGGTGAATTCTAAATGGTGGCAGTTTAGAGAAAGGAGAAGTGCAATGTGACCTGGATGCCATGGTGGAACAGTTGCTGAAGGTTGGCATGGAGGTACAGCAGATGGTGAGGAAAGCTAATGGCATGCTGGCCTTCACAGCAAGAGGATCTGAGTACAGGAGTAAGGATGTCTTGTTGCAGCTATATAGGGCCTTGGCGAGGCCACACCTTGAGTTTTGAGTGCTGTTTTGGTCTCCTAGTCTGAGGAAGGACATTCTTGTTTTTGAGGGAGTCCAGTGAAGGTTCTCCAGACTGATTCCTGGAATGGCAGGACTGAGAAAGGAAGAAAAACTGGATCGACTGGGCTTGTACTCACTGGAATTCAGTAGAATGAGAGGGGATCTCATGGAAACATATAAAATCCTGATGGACAGGCTAGATGCAGGAAGAATATTCTCGATGTTGGGAAAGTCCAGAACTTGAGGAGGACACAGTCTAAGAATAAGGGGTAAGCCATTCACGACTGAGATGAGGAGAAATTTCTTCACTCAGAGAGTTGTGAACCTGTAGAATTCTCGACCCAGAGAGCTGTTGGGTCCAATCAAGTACAAATTCAATTTAGTCCAAAGGTGTGTAGGTTAGGTTGATTGGCCATGCTAAATTGCCCCTTAGCATCAGGGGGACCAGCAGGATAAATATATGGGGCTGAGGGGATAGAGCCTGGGTGGGATTGTGGTTGGTGCAGACTTGATGGGCTGAATGGCTTCCTTCTGCACTGTAGGGATTCGATAAATTATATAATCAGTTCATTAGATACGTTCAAGAGAGAGTTGGACGTGGCCCTTATGGCAAAAGGGATCAAGGAGTATAGAGAGAAAGCAGGAGTGCGATACTGAAAGTGCATGATTAGCCATGATCATATTGATGGTGGTGCAGGCTCGAAGGGCTGAATGGCCTCTTCCCCCACCTATTTTCTATGTTTCAACTAGAAGGACCACAAAAACCAGGTGGGATATTCGAAATGATATTTAATTGAGTAAGTGGTTCACAGCTAGAGGTCATGTATTGAAAATAATTGGTAAGCGAGTGAGAGGGGGCAATGAGAAGTAACTTCTTCACACAGAGGGTTGTTAAGATTTGGTTTGTATTACCTGACAGCGTGGTGGATTCAGATTCCAAAATGAATACTAAAAAGCAATTGAGACACGTGCTTGAACTTTGCAGGGCCATGAATGAATCTGGGCTGTGGGATTTAACAGGTGTAGTAACAAATCCCTTCAAGAGGTGCGGTTTCAAGCGTCACGAGACCTGTCTGGCCAAACGGGTCAGGGCATGCAAATCCCGGGGCTGAGTGCTTCCAGGCAGTCTGGAGATTACAGTCAAAGGATAGCATCTTTCTCACAAACGGTGTATAATCCACTTCCCGCTGCATTGTGAGACTCCAGGTTCTGTGGAATAGAGTTTGATCGCGGACATTCATTCAAATTAGAGAGCACTATTGCTTCTGGTGGTGGCACAGTGGTTAGCACTGCTGCCTCATGGCGCCAGGGACCCAAGTTCAATTCCTGGCTTGGGTCACTGTCTACGCGGAGTCTGCATGTTCTCCCCGTGTCTGCGTGGGTTTCCTCCAGATGCTCTGGTTTCCTCCCATCGTCCGAAAGATGTGCTGGTTAGATTGAGAGGCCATGCTAAATTGCCCACAGCCCGAAGGACATGCTGGTTAGGTGCTAAATTCTCCCTCAGTGTACCTGAAAAGTGTGGCAACTTGGGGATTTTCACAATGACTCCATTGCCTACTTGTGACATTCATAAAAAAAAATAACTTGAACTTTTGCAACGATGGCAATGTTAACAGTTCGACCAGCTCCCTCTATTCGAATGTCATCAGGGAAGTGCAGGATCAGAGATCCATCCAAACTGATAAAAATCCATGGGTGATTAGGACTCCCGTTCAAAACCTGCTGGATGCATTGACAACGATAGCAAGGCGTATTGTGAACATGAAAGCACATCCATCAACAGATGGGCCTTGACTGATTACAGTCGGGTCGTATGTTAAACAAGGCAATCTTTCACTATCACATATCAGCGTAGTGGACATTAAAATGCTTGAATGGGTCTCAACAGCCATTAGACTAATTGACATTGCGAGTTCAGTATTCCAAGAATTACGCCAGAGTCTCACCAGAGATAACGTCCCCAAGGTGGGGGGGGGGGGGGGGGGGTGGGGGCAGGGGAAATCATCCAGTTTTTGGGCATAACTGAGAGAGAAAAGGGACTGACTAGCTGCCAGGATTATTTTGCTTGCAATCCAAAAAAATATGAGGCAATAGCACAAGCCACGGTATCTGCGACTCGAATCAGAGCGAGTCAACAATCAGTTGCTGAAATGTGCAAGCGGGGAACATTCACATCTAAGTAGGGTGAAACCACAAGTCTAAGCCAAGTTTTATTCTGATGGAGGTCTTTAAGAAGGATAATCACAGAGTGTGTGGTATTGTGGACGTTTTCCAAGAAAACAGCTCAGATGGAATTCATGATATTTCTCAAACTGCAGATCCTTACCCTTTTGACATGATGGGTATCATTTGACGTCGCTTCAGCATGCAACTGCTCATTGCAGATCTTATCACGCTCCAACGCGGTGGTTTATATTCAAAGTCTAAACTCACTCCTTTGTGCAGTTTCTGAGCCTGTCTCCCGGCTATCTGAAGAAAAAAAAGTTATGTTACCTGCCCGATAATATTACTTTGTTTTCACACAATTACAGTAAGTTCAAAGCCGCTCGCACAAAGGAAGTATAATTTGTAAGCGAAATGAACTCACTCCCATAAGAATGTAAACACTTTCCATTGCGCACAGATTGCACATTTGATTTTCCAGCTTTCTTGTTATCTTATCTCGCACTGAATGCATGCACAAGGTTTCGCACCTTTTTTTAATGTCACATTGCCATATCAAGATGTTCTGAAAACGGCCAAGTGTTAAATCATCAAATGTTTGTCCACTCATGCAATGCTCAGAATCCCTAATGCTCATTAGGGATCGTTGCTGAACGCCACTTGAGAATGTCTTGCACGCTCAGGGGTTAAGTCTGCCTCTGTGCGAGACTAACTGTTAGGTTGAAAGATGTCAGTGCTGTTCCCAAGATGTCTCCCCAGTTTGCTAGCCTGGCCTCGCACAGTGCCCTGCCAATGCATGGGCAGTTCCAAAGCAGCCACTCTGAGGCAGGCGGATAATACGTGTTTACTTGTGAAGATTTCTCTTTTAGTCAAACAGGAGTTAACACGCAGACACACATTCAAGCACAATGATACTGGGTGAAGATAACCAAAGCAATTTTGTAGAATTATGGAATCATTCAGGTTAAAGTCAAAGATCTGGGGCGGCAAAGTGGTTAGCATTGCTGCCTCATGGCATCAGAGGACCCAGTTCCACTCCCCGCTGGGGTCTGTGCGGGAATCTCCCCATGTCTGCGTGGAGTTCCTCTGGGAGCTTTATCGCGAGAGGGATAGAATATAAAAGCAGGGAGGTTTATCATGAGAGGGATAGAATATCAAAGCCGGGAGGTTTATCGCGAGAGGGATAGAATATAAAAGCAGGGAGGTCTTGCTGCAACTGTACAAGGCACTGGTGAGGCTGCAACTGGAGTACTGTGTGCAGTTTTGGTCCCCTTATTTGCGAAAGGATATATTGGCCTTGGAGGGAGTACAGAGAAGGTTCACCAGGCTGATACTGGAGATGAGGGGGTTCGCTTATCAGGAGAGATTGAATAGACTGGGCCTGTACTCGTTGGAGTTTAGAAGGCTGAGGGGGGATCTTATAGAGAGTCACAAAATAATGAAGGGGCTAGATCGGGTAGAGGTAGAGAGATTCTTTCAGCTTAGAAAGGAAACCAGAACTAGAGGGCACAGCCTCAAAATACGAGGGAGGACAGTTTAGAACAGAGCTGAGGAGGAACTTCTTCTCTCAGAGGGTGGTGAATCTCTGGAATTCTCTGCCCATTGACGTGGTGGAGGCTACCTCGTTGAATATGTTTAAGTCACGGGTAGGTAGATTTCTGATAGATAAGGGAATTAAGAGTTACGGGGAGAAAGTGGGAAAGTGGAACTGATCCACTTCAGATCAGCCATGATCTTATTGAATGGCGGGGCAGGCTCGAAGGGCTAGATGGCCTACTTCCTGCTCCTATTTCTTATGTTCTTATGTTCTTATGAGCTCCAGTTTCCTCCCACAGTCCGAAAGGTGTACTTTGACAAAGGGTCATCTGGACTCGAAACGTCAACTCTTTTCACTCCTTACAGATGCTCCAGCTGAGATTTTCCAGCATTTTCTCTTTTGGTTTCAGGTTCCAGCATCCACAATAATTTGCTTTTATGCTGGTTAGGCACATTGGCTATGGTTGAAAAAAAGCCCCAAGATGTGAAGGTTGGATGGTAAGTGTGTGGAGTTACAGGGATAAGGAAGGGGAGAGAGCCTGGTTAAGATACTCTGTCAGAAAGTCGGTGCAGACTCAAAGGGCCGAATGGCCTCCTTGTGTGCTGCAGGGATTCTAAGTCTAAAAGATATGCTGGTTATAAGAACTAGGAGCAGGAATAGGCCATCTGGCCTCTCAAGTCTGCTTCACCATTTAATAAGATCATGGCTGATCTTTTCATGGACTCAGCTCCACTTACCCGCCTGCTCACCATAACATGGTTGGGTGCATTGGCCATGCTCCCTCACTCAGTGCACCCAAAGAGGTGCCAGATTGTGGCGACTAGGGGATTTTCACAGTAACTTCACTGCAGTGTTAATGTAGGCCGTATTTGTGACACTAATCAATCAACCTAAACTCAGAAGATCATGATTTTTCTTCAAAATCTACAATCTCTCCCTATCCCAAACTCTCTCATTTCCCATTAGTGCCCAAGAATCTATCAACCTCAACCACCGGAATCTTACTACCATTCATGCCAATGGGATTTTCCCATGAACGGAGAACGCCAACTTTTCTGCTTTCGCTGAAGCAGGAGCATGACATGAATGGCTGGTAAGACTGTGCCCAAGGGCCGGGCATCCACTGCCCTCATGGTGGGGGGCGGGGGGGAGAGAATTCCAAAGATTCGCTACCCTTTAAGTGAAGAAGTATCTTCTCAACTCTGTCTAAAACAGCCAACCTTTTATCATAAATCAATGACCCTTCCTTCTGACCCCTTCAGCTTTCCATCCCACTTCTCCCATCAGCTAATTGGCACTCTTTATCCAACGGGCAGCATTCATCAAAGCGTAGAAAATAAATGCAGGGGGAGGTCATTCGAGACTGTTCCGCCATTCATCTTGATCATAGAACAGAATCATAGAACCCAACAGTACAGAAGGAGACCATTCGGCCCATCAAGTCTGCACCGACTACAATTCCACTGTATTCCCTAACCCCATGTATTTACCCTGTTAATTCTCCTGATACGGAGATCAATTTAGCACGGCTAATCAACCTAACCTGCACATCTTTGAACTGTGGGAGGATACTGGAGCACCCGGAGGAAACCCATGAAGGCACAGGGAGAACATGCAAACTCTGCACAGACAGCAACTCAAGCCAGGAATTGAACCCAGGTCCCCGGCGCTGTGAGGCAGCAGTGCTAACCACAGTGCCAGCATGCCCATCCCATGTCTGATCATTCAACATCCTGATCCCTGCCTCCCCCCATATCCTTTGATCCCTTTAGCCCCAAGATCTGTATCTGATTTCTTCTTGAAATCACACAATGTTTTGGCCACAATTACTTTCTGTGGTGGTGAATTCCACAGATCCGTCACCCTGTGGGTGAAGAAATTTCTCCTCACCTCAGTTCTAAATGATTTATCCCTTATTCCTCAAATGATGACCCCCTCCCCCCAAGTCTGGACTCCCCCACCAATGGGAACATTCTTTCTGAATCTATCTTGTCTAACCCTGTTAGAATTCGATACGTCTCTATGAGATCCACTCTCACTCCTTAAACTCCAATGAATATGATCCTTTCCACGAGATCTGAATGAGATTTCAATGAAGCCTGGCAGGCAAAAACCGTCCGACAAAGACCCACGTGCAGGCTTGGTGTTCACCCTGGATCCCTGCTGGCGAGATGATTGCCAAATTGATTTATAGCTGTCGCGTTTATGCCTCCACTCACTATTCCCCATTGTCAAATCACGGCAACTGAAGTCACCCTACAAATCAATTAAGCATAAAAGGAGAAGGAGACAGGCTGTTAATTTATGATGTTGTTGAAATGATGTCTCTCTGTAATATTGAATGAATGACACCATAATGTGTGTCGACTCACATGAGAAACAAATTGATTCAGTGTAACACAAGGATTCCCTTAGGCCCTTTCCTACTGAGGCACATGCCAAGCTAAGCAGCAATCACTTTTAAAGCTCCCTAACTGAGGTCAGGGGTCACGAGTGCGAGTCGGGATAAGCAGCTGCAGACCTGACAGAGAATAGCCTTAATTCATTTTATTACCAAGTAGCTCCCAGCACACTTTAAAAGAAATCAAAATCTGAAATGTGTCACTTCATTAAATTACCCTTGTAAACTCCTGTGTCTAGCAAGAACAGGGCAGCCAATCTAGCCGCAGGGGATAAGATTCCGCATAATGATTACTGGCACAAGAATTGAGGAATTGGATTTCCCAACATGTGGGAGAGACTTTCAATTGGGGTCAACAGATATCTATGGAGGGAGCTAGATTGGTAACTGTTGAGGGTTAAATGCACAGAGATACTAATTGCAATGTTTGGATAGTGTAGAACATCGAACATTACAGCGCAGTACAGGCCCTTCAACTCTCGATGTTGCGCCGAACTGTGAAACCAATCTAAAGTCCATCTAACCTGCACTTTTCCAATATCGTCCATATGTTTATCCAATGACCATTTAAATGCCCTTAATGTTGGCAAATCCACTACTGTTGCAGGCAGGGCATTCCATGCCCTTAATACTGTCTGAGTAAAGAACCTACTTCTGACATCTGTCCTATGTCTATCACCTCTCAATTTAAAGCTATGTCCCCTCATGCTAGCCATCTCCATCCGAGGAAAAAGGTTCACACTGTCCATCCTATCTAATCCTCTTGTATACCTCTATTAAGTCACCTCCTAACCTTCTTCTCTCTAACTTAATCATAGAATGGAATCCTTGCACTGCAGAAGGGGGCCATTCAGCCCATCAAGTCTGCACTAATTCTCTGAATGAGCATCCCACCGAGACCCTCCTCGTAACCCCACACATCTACCATTGCTAATCAACCTAATCTACACATCTTTTGGACACTAAGGGACAATTTACCATGGCCAATTCACCTAACAAGTAGGCTTACATTAACACTTCAATGAAGTTACTGTGTAAATCACCAAATCGCCACATTCCAGTGCCTGTTCGGGTACACTGAGGGAGAATTTAGCTGATGCACCTAACCAGGACGTCTTTCGGACTGTAGGGGGAAAACCAGAGCACCTAGAGGAAACCCATGCAGACACAGGAAGAACATGCAGGCTCCATACAGACAGTGACCCAAGCCAGGAATCGAACCTGGGTCCTTGGAGCTGTGAGGCAGCAGAGTTAACCATTGTGCTACCGTGCTGGAACAAGTGAAGACAGAGAAAGAGACAGTATATTTTTCATTGAACTTTTGGACACTGAAGATCCATAGCATGGGATGTCACTCTCATGAATTTAAGCTAACCTGGTCAAAGTGGGAGAGGAAATTCTTCACACAATGCTAGAGAGGGAATGAAATGCTCTGCCCAAGAAACAGAATCAATTAAAGTGATGATACTTGATGATTAAGTAATGACAGGCGTTAATCTGCCCCTTGGCATTGAGCATCCATCCCAAGCCCAAGGTCTTATCAGCCACTTCATTGGTTACTGAGTGTCCAATCCAATGCTTGGCCTGTTGCCCATCCTTCATCACCCACCTGTGGGCTGCAACAAGACGAGTCTTTAGTTCTGATTCGCTGGTACTCTTCCGTTTCCATGGAAATGGGGCCCAAGGCCCAAATTCCAGGAACCTCCAACCTCGCCATAAGAGGCACGAACGTGAGCCTGATTTCTCAGGCCGTCTTTCTGGCTAATTGCTCATTTAATAAAGAAATATGTTTTGCTAAAGGAGCATTTGTCGAGGCATGGATGTTTTAGTTTCGACCTCTCTCCGGGACCGATTTCGAGGCTGTACTCTCTGTGGGCTCAAACCCTGGAGGGCGCGATTCGCGCTGGCAAGTTTCCAAGTTCTGATCTTTCCAGCCCCTCACCGGTGGAGTGGCATGAAACACTCCATGGGACTGCAGAAAGCTAATTTCAGTACATTAGCATATCGTCAGCGAGCACTCTCTCTGGATACTGAGCCTGCACAGAATTCTGAGCGGGTTTCGACATGTCTTCATGTCTTTGCCATTTACAGCAGGCCTATTTGATTTGATTTATTATTGTTGCATGTATTAGCGAAAATTTTTGTTTCTTGCGCACTATGCAGACAAAGCATACCGTTCATAGGGAAGGAAAGGAGAGAGTGTAGTGTTACAGTCATAGCTAGGGTGTAGAGAAAGATCAACTTAATGTAAGGTAGGTTCACTCAAAAGTCTGATGGCAGGAGGGAAGAAGCTGTTCTTGAGTCAGTTGGTATGTGACCTCAGACTTTTGTATCTTTTTCCAAAGGATGGAGGTGGATGTGCAGGGTCCTTAATTATGATGGCTGCTTTTCCTGAGGCAGTGCGAAGTGTCGACAGTTTCAATAGATGGGAGGCTGGGTTTTTTGATGGACTGGACTTCGTTCACAACCCTTTGTAGTTTCTTGCGGTCTTGGACAGAACAGGAGCCATACCAACCTGTGATACAACTAGAAAGGATGTTTTCTTTGGTTCATCTGTAGAAGTTGGTGGAGTCATAACAGACATGCCAAATTTCCTTCGTCTTCAGAGAAAGTAGAGGCATTTTGAGTGTTTTGTTAACTAAAGCAGGGACAGCTTGTTGGTGATCTGGACACGTCGAAACTTGAAGCTCTCGACCATTTCCACTTCATCCTCCTTGATGTAGCCAGGGACATGTTCTCCACTACGCTTCCTGAAGGCGATGACAATCTCCTTCGTTTGTTGACACTGAGGGAGAGGTTATTGTCAAATAGAAGTGTGAACCTGGTGCCTTTACCTTGAAGCGGGAGTCTGAAGGTGAGTGTTCAGGCAGCCTCCTGTGTTGCTCAGGGGGCACTCAGGGAGGACTGAGGGGACATGATTAGGTTCAACTTGGGGCCGGGCATATGGATCCAGAATCACCATTTTGGGGAGAGAGGTTGGGTGGGGGTCACTCACTGGCCTTCTCTACCCTTCATGTGGGGGCACCCCTTGTCCTACAAAGGCTGGTAGGCAGTCAGCGCTTTCCATGTCCTCCTTCCTGGGCTCCTATCCATAGGGGTAGCTGAGGGAGTGCCCTTCCTTAGTGGGGGCTGGCAAGACGATGGGAGGGTCAAGGCATGGGCATTCTCACACTCCACAGGGATGAGGTGCCAGGTGAGGGTGGTGGTTCCCCCAAATTCTGAGTGGGTTTCGACATGTCTTCATGTCTTTGCCATTTACAGCAGGCCTATTTGATTTGATTTATTAGTGTCGCATGTATTAGTGAAAATTTTTGTTTCTTGCGCACTATGCAGACAAAGCATACCGTTCATAGAGAAGGAAAGGAGAGAGGGTGGTGTTACAGTCATAGCTAGGGTGTAGAGAAAGATCAACTTAATGCAAGGTAGGTCCACTCAAAAGTCTAATGGCAGGAGGGAAGAAGTTCTGCGGACGAACAAAGTGAAATTTATTGACAAACATTCAGAACCAAATGGTGACTATTAAATCTTCGGAGGCAGAAGTCCCTTCACCAAAACCCCTTTATTTACAATTCCAGCAGCACTACACAGAGTGCTATCGGTCAGCAATCTACCTTCGGGAGTGCCAGAGGAACTGACACTCCTGGTTAAATACAAGGAAAAGGAACTCTGATTGGCCCATCAATTGACTCCTTAATCAGGGAGTTAATATTCCAACAGACCAACCTCAATGGTCATCACTGTGACCTTACCACAAGAGCGTCTATATTCACTGGTGCCCACTAAGTGCTTACAGCTTCTTAATATTCCTGCCTCTCCCACTATGTCTAGTGGATCCATAGTATCCACAGCTGAGGTTGAGGCAGCCTATGGATTTCCATGCCCTTTTTCCTGAGGTGGCTTTGCCTGCCATCTCCTGCTGGCCAGCATTTATTGCCCATCCCTAGATGCTGTTGGAGGGCAGTTGAGAATCAACTACATTGCCATGGCTCTGGAGTCACATGTAGGCCAGGCCAGGTAAGGACTGCAGATTTCCTTCCTTGAAGGACATGTGGGAACCAGATGGCTTTTTATGACAACCGACAAGGGTTTCATACTCATCATTAGACTTTTAATTCCAGATTTTTTTTATTGAATTCACTTGTGGAACAAGTGCTGAGGAGCCCTTCATATGGAACTCCCCAGTGCCTGTCGCAGTTAAATCATTGCATAGCAGCCAAATCAGAGGGAGTGGGATGAAACTCGTGAAAACGGAAATTAATATTAATAAGTTGTAGGATGTGGCCTGAAAACGTGATATCGCGTAACATTGCAGTTAGAATGTTACCATTTTTCACACCGGCAGGATTTTCCCATCCCGTTGCAGTGAACGGAGATTTGGCTGGGTGCCAAATTCTCTGACCTCGCTGCTATGAGATTATGGCATGAAAGATTGCGCCCACCGCTTTTCACGCCAGACCCAACGCTGCCGTTTTTGGTAAGATTTTGCTCTCCCTCTCTTTCTCTCTCTCCCTCTATCCTCTCACTTTATAACACGGTCGCTGAATGTAATGATTTTAAAGGTTAACTTTTTGGACCAGATAAAAGAGAGTGTAGCATATGGCAGTACGTAAAAGATCATTACGTGCAAGCCTACTGCTTGTTAGAAACACACTGCTGGTTTCACTTAGCTGCCTTACAAGATTTGCCGTGGGTTGCTAATCTCTCAAAGAGCTCTGTCTTCTGGTGAATCTGTCGTTTAATGTGGAACGCAGGAAGATAATCTTCTGCAATAAATATGATGGCAATATAATCAAGCTTCATAAAAATGAGCCAAAAATAAAACAAACCTTTAACAACCTGGCATAAATCATGTGATCCGATGCATTTCCTGGAAAGTCCTTTTGATTTCTGCCTCTCAATATTCCCATTGCATTTACTTTCATTACTAACTGACAGATGCCAGAATATAAAAATGGGAAACAGATTGCTCACATTCCCTACCTTCTGGATTGTCCTCTTTTAATCGAACTGCTTAAGCGGAGAAGGTAAAATGGTGGTTATATCACTGGGCAAGGGTTGACACATTGGCACAGTGGTTAGCACTGCTGCCTCGCAGCGCCAGGGACCAGGGTTCAATTCTGGCCTGGGGGTGCTGTCTATGTGGAGCCTGCACATCCTCCTCGTATCTGTGTGGGTTTCCTCTGGGTGCTCCGTTTTCCTCTCACACTCCAAAGATGTGCAGGTTAGGTTGATTGGCTGTGATAAAATTGCCCCTTAGTGTCAGGGGGGATAAGGAGGTTAAATATGTGGGGTTGTGGGGATAGGATTTGGGTGGAACTGTTGTTGGTGCGGGCTCGATGGGCCAAATGGCGTCCTTCTGCATTATAAATTCTATGATTCAGAGCCCATGCTGTTATTCTGAGGATATGGGGTCAAATCCCACCGTGGCAACAAGTAGAATTTGACTCTAATTAATAAATCTGGAGTATAATGCTAGTTTGAGTAGTGGTAACCATGAACCATCATTGATTGTTGTAAAAGCCCATTCACTCATATCCTTTAGCGAAGGAAATCTGCCATCCTTACCTGGTCTGGCCCACATGTGACTCCAGATCCACAGCAATGTGGTTGACTCTTAACTGCCCTCTGAAATAGCCTAGCAAGCCACTTAGTTCAAGGGCAGTTAGGGATGGATTTTTTTTTAATTCGTTCCTGGGACATGGATGTCACCGGCTGGCCAGCATTTATTGCCCATCCCTAGTTGCCCTTATTCAGAGGGCAGTTGAGAGTCAACACATTGTTGTGGCTCTGGAGTCACAAGTAGGCCAGACCAGGTAAGGGCGGCAGATTTCCTTCCCTAAAGGACACTATTGAGCCAGATGGGCTTTTCTGACAATTGACAATGGTTTCATGGTCATTAGTAGATTCTTAATTCCAGATTTTTTTTATTGAATTCAAATTCCATCATCTGCCGTGGTGGGAATCGAACCCAGGTCCCCAGAATATTAGTTGTGTTTCTGGATCAATAGTTGAGTGATAAAACCAACAGGCCATTGCCCCCCCTATGCCATGAGGGGAATAAAGGCCCCTCTATTTCTTTACTCCTTTAAGATGGGCAGCATGGTGGCACAGTGCTTAGCGTTGCTGCCTCACTGTGCCAGAAACCCATCTTCGATTCTGGCCTTGGGTGACCGTCCGTGTGGAGTTTGCATATTCTCCTCATGTCTGCATGAGTTTCCTCCAGTTTCCTCCCAAAGTCCAAAGACGTGCAGGTGAGGTGCTGTAATTTTCTTTGTTCTTTGTTCGATCGGGCAACAGCAGGCTTGGGCCTGTTCCTGTGCTGTAATTTTCTTTGTTCTTTGTTAAAATTGCCCTGCAGTGTCCCAAGATGTGTCGTTTAGGGAGATTAGTGGGGTTACGCGGAGAGGACAGGGATGGCCCTGGGTAAAGATGGTCCGTCGGAAATTTGATGCAGACTCGATGAGCTGAATGTCTTCCTTCTGCATTGTGAGGATTTGATGTTTCCTAAATCTTTTCTGACTATGTCATCTAATTTCTATATTTGGCTTATTGTCAAGATTTGTTTAATAATACTCCTCTGAAGCACCAAGCTTTAAGAAGCTACGTGAATGCTAGTAGTATTTATACCATCATCTGAAATCCTACTCATGAGTTTAAAAGCCTACCTTCTTACACTGCATTTTCATTCAATGTTCACATCATGTCCGTGTCAAGGTGACTATGCAACATGCCACATCTGTGTTTCTGTGGCCCAACCTTCCCCTCCCACCTCAGATACCCGGCCTACATGTGAGTCCAAACCCACAGCAGTGTGGTGAACTATTAACTGCCCCTTCAAATGCCCTGTGGCATGGGTGCCACCACAGTGCTGTTAGGGAGGGAGTTTCAGGCTCTAGGCCCCAGCGACAATGAGGGGAATGATGATACACACAATAAAAAGTCCAAAGATGTGTGGGGTTAGGCTGATTGGCCAGGCTAAGAAATTGCCCCTTAGTGTTCAGGGATGCATAGGTTAGAGGGATTAGTGGGCGTAATATGTAGGGATATGGGGTTAGGGCTTGGGTGCGATGTGTTTGGTGCAGACTCGATGGGTCGAAGGGCCTCTTTCTGCACTGTAGGGTTCTATGATAAAATCATCATAATCTGGCGAGCGTGGAGAATGGGTGCAGCTGAATACCTCTGAATGAGGAGCTGCATTGCTTCAGACGCAAGACATGATGCTGCTCTGTTTCTGAGGAGTTCAGAGACAGGGGAAGTAGTTGGACAGATAAGGGCCCCAGCACCACAAAGCACCGTCAATTTGTCAATTAGAAACTTGTGGTTGAGCAGGTGGGATTTTCCATGCCCCCCTCCCCCTCGCTGACCCTGGCATAATTTGCGACGATGGGGGTGGCCCATCCTTGGCTGGCGATGGAACTTACCAGTCTCACCGCTGTCAGTGGATTTTCCTGTTGCCATTGCAGAGACTACAGCAGGGGGCTGGGGGGTCGTGGGGGAGGGAGGGTGGATCACTGTCACCAGGGCTGGAAGACACTGGAAGGATCTGCTGGAAAACTTTGGCCACGATAACCAAAACTGACCCAATATGGCATGTGACGTTCTCATATGGCATTCTCTCTCCCACCTACTTCCGTCGAGAAAAAGATACAAAAGTCTGAGGTCACATGCCGACTGACTCAAGAACAGCTTCTTCCCTGCTGCTGTCAGACTTTTGAATGGACTTACCTTGCATTAAGCTGATCTTCCTCTATACTTTAGCTATGACTGTAACACTACATTCTGCACTCTCTCCTTTTCTTCTCTATGGACGGGCAAGAAACAATACTTTTCACTGTATGTTAATACGTGTGACAATAATCAAATCAAATCAAATCAAATCAGAATGTGGTATTTTCTTTTCAGTATTTACACAAGATGTATATCAAATGAATTTTTAAGCCAGCTTAAGCCAATTCATTACAGTGGTTGGGGTGGCACTGTGGTTGGCACTGCTGCCTCAGAATGCCAGGGACCCAGGTTCGACTTCCAGCTCGGGTCATTGTTGGTGTGGAGTTTGCACATTCTCCCTGTGTCTGCATGGGTTTCCTCTGGGTGCTCCAGTTTCCTCCCACACTCTAAAGATGTGCAGGTTAGGTAGATTTAGAGAAAAATACATGGGGTTGTGGAGATAAGGCATGGGTGGGATTGTGGTCGATGTAGACGCAGCCTCCTTCTGCACTGTGGGGATTCTATGATCTCAAGTATCACGTTAATGAGAATATTTCAGATGGGGATTGATGCTGGAATGCCTTACTGTCGTAGGCAGTGAAATGTGTGCCCCATTTCAACTTCCTCTGCCAGCAACAGGCAAAGGCAAATGCAAAATACTGCGGATGCTGGAATCTGAAACAAAAACAGAAAAATGCTGGAGATCCTCAGCAGATCTGACAGCATCTGTGGAGAGAGAATAGAGCCAGCGTTTCAAGTCTGGATGACCCTTCGTCAGAGCTGAGGGAAAGAGAACCAGCAGAGAGGGTACTATGAGGGTAGGGATGGTGGAATTGGAAAAAGAGAATGTAAATGAGCATGCAGAAGGATGAGAAGATGTTAGAAGCATCTATTGGGATGTTGTAGCCTAAAAGCCTGTCCCTAAAATGCTAGTAGTTTTTCATGTAAAACCTCAGAACAACTTTGCAGATTTACACAAGGTATTGTTACTTTTATCAGTTTTTCTTGAAAGAAAAATGCTTTATCTGAACAAAGGAGTTGACCAGCTTTTTAAGGTAAATTTGAACTGTCAGAAATGTGAGCTACTCGTTGGTAGAATCTAAGACAGAATGTTATGTGGCTTGGAGGGGAACCTACAAAAACTGGTGTTCCCAATGTGTTAGTTGTGCTTGTCCTTCTGGACGGTCAAAGTTATTGGTCTGGGACGTGCTGCCAAAGGAGTGACTTCAGCACAGGGAGGCGATGGCCTAGTGGTATTCTCGCTGGATTATTAATCTGGAAACTCAGCTAATGCTCTGGGCACCTGAGTTCGAATCCCGCTGCGGTAAATGGTGGAATTTGAATCCAGTAAAAAATATCTGAAATTAAGAATGAAATCAGTGTTGATTGCTAAGGGTGGCATGGTGACACAGTGGTTAGTACTGTTACCTCAAAGCACCAGGGACCTGGGTTCGATTCCTGGCTTGGGTCACTGTCTGTGTGGGGTCTGCACATTCTCCCCGTGCCTGCCTGGGTTTTCCTCTGGGTGCTCCAGTTTCCTCCCACAGTCCAATTAAAAAATATCTGGAATTAAGAATCTCCTGATGATCCATGAATCCATGAAAATTGTCAGGAAAAAGTCATCTGGTTCACTAATGTCCTCTGGGGGAAGGAAATCTGTCATCTTCACCAGGCCTGGTCTACATGTGACTTCAGGGTCACAGCAACGTGGTTGACTCTCAACTGTTCTCTGAACAAGGCCAACTAGCGATGGGCAATAAATAAAGTTTATT
Source organism: Carcharhinus amblyrhynchos (assembly GCF_965287045.1). NCBI lineage: Eukaryota > Metazoa > Chordata > Chondrichthyes > Carcharhiniformes > Carcharhinidae > Carcharhinus > Carcharhinus amblyrhynchos. The sequence continues at coordinate 11,572,391 of NC_137335.1, read as the reverse complement.
TATTTATCACAAGTAGGCTTGCATTCACGCTGCAACAAATTTACTGTGAAAATCCCCGAGTTGCTACTTTCCGGTGCCTATTCAGGTGGACTGAGGGAGAATTTAGTGTGACCTAACCAGCATGTTTTTCAGACTGCGGGAGAAACTGGAATATCTGAAGGAAACCCACGCAGACACAGGGAGAGTGTGCAAACCCCATACAGAGAGTGACCCAAGCCCGGAATTGAACCCGCGTTCCTGGCACTGTGAGGCAGCAGTCCTTAGCACTGTGCTGCCCATTGGTCAGCCAGTGACACCCATGCCCCACAAATCAATAAAAAAAGGCGCCTGCGCTATTTTGTTCAATTTTCGAAAACTTCAGATTCAAGCCCACCATTTGAAAGGCCTGTGAAGCTCAAACTTTGAATGCGAATTCTTAATGTTTAACTGTATCAACATCTTACACTGTTGGCTCATTTTTCATTCCAGAGGAACACTGGTCTTTAATGAGCTGCTACTTTCTGATGTCATGCATCAATCATGTCCGCATCCCGCTGTGCTCAAAGCCGCTGCTTCAATGACTCTTAACCTCACGTTGCCCTTGCACCCGAGAGAAAGGGATATTTACTCAGAAAGGAATGGCATCGAAAAAGCATTTAAAATTTTACAAGGAATGTTTCAGATCTGCCTTAATATTGCGAAAGAATTCAAAGCACGGACAAGTATTGCTTGATTCACAACAGTCTTACAATAGATCATTGGGAAAAACTGGATCGGTTTTGGAGTTGCTGAATATATTACAGGGGGGGTATCACAACCCTTGCTGTTCAGGGATATGCTGTGGAAGGGTTCAAACATTAGATCCATTAGGGGCAAATTTTGCCATCCCGCTCACCAGGGGGATCATAGCAGGCGGGACACGGACCATGCAAAGGTCTGTTGACCTCAGGTGGGATTTTCCAATTTTGGGGCAAGCGCGATGGGAAAATCCCATTTGTTATCTCTCACTTTTTGCCACTGGTCTTGATTACTTTTTTATTTTCCCTTCATCATTAAAGAATCATAGGGCCAATCCGCCTAACCCTCGCATCTGTAGACTGTAGGAGGAAACCGGAGCACCCACAGATATGGTGCTGTGAGACAGCAGTGCTAACCACTACGCTACCATGCCGTCTACTGGTAACTGCACAGTTTTGGTCTCCTTCCTTGAGAAAGGACGCAATGGCACTGGAAGGGGTGCAGAGGAGATTCACTCTGTTGATTCCAGAGTTGGCTTATGAGGAGAGGCCGAATAGATTGGGGCTATACTCATTGGAATTGAGAAGAATGAGGGGGATCTTTTGGGACATATAAAATTATGTAGGGAATAGATAAAATAGAAGCAGGGGGGTTGGCAGGTGAAACTGGAACGAGGGGCATGGCATTAAAATAAGGGGAAGCAAAATTTGAGTCATAGAACCATAGAGGTTTACAGCGTAGAAACAGGCCCTTCAGCCCAACATGTCCATGCTGCCTAATTTTTACCACTAAGCCAGTCCCAATTGCCCGCATTTGTCCATATCCCTCTAAACCTATCTTACCCATGTAACTGTCTAAATGTTTTTTAAAAGACAAAAATTGTACCCACCTTTACTATTAACTCTGGCAGCTCGTTCCAGACACTCACCAGCCACTGAGTGAAAATAATTGCCCCTCTGGACCTTTAGCATCTCTCCCCTCTCACCTTAAACCTATGCCCTCTCATTTTAGACTCCGCTACCTTTGGAAAAAGATGTTGCCTATCTAGCTGATCTATGCCCCTCATTATTTTATAGATCTCTATATAAGATCACCCCCAAGCTTCCTGCGCTCCAAGGAAAAAGTCCCAGTCTGTCCAGCCTCCCCTTATAATTCAAACCATCAAGTTCTGGTAGCATCCTAGTAAATCTTTTTTGTACTCTGTCTAGTTTAATAGTATCCTTAGGACTGAGTTAAGGAGGAACTTCTTCACCCAAAAGGATTGTGAATCTGTGGAATTCCCTGCCTAATGAAGCAGTTGAGGCTACCTCATGGAATGCTTTTAAGGCAAGGATAGGTAAATTTTTGAACAGTAAAGGAATTAAGGGTTGTGATGAGCGGGTGGGTGAGTGGAGCTGAGTCCATGAAAAGATCAGCCATCATCTTATTGAATAGCGGAGAAGACTCGCAAGACCAGATGGCCTACTCCTGCTCCTAGTTCTTAGGTTCTAAGTTCAAGGTCTTTATAAGTGATGCAGTATATGACTTTCTAATCTGCTGCTGATCTCAAACAAGGCCAGAAAATATGGCTATTACAAATGTAAGCTGTTCTTCGCTGACAATATCTTAAGTAACTGAACATGCTGACAATGTGGGGATGAACTGTACACGTTGCGTAATTCAATCACACCAGGAAAGTTTGTTTGGCTGTTGTGTACATTGACCTGTGCATATGTTAATGATATAAGAATGACTGACTGAGTGCACCCATAGTGACTGTGTTATGTGAATGGATTACTGGGTGACGTAAGTAGAACAGTTGCTGTGAAGAGATTGACCTTATGCTGGCTATGATTATGCTGTAGCTCTTGGAAAGCCAACATTTTATGTGGCTGCAGATCCATTTGGTTAGACGCAGGACACAAAATAAACTAATTTAAAACATCCATTAGCCTCTTTTACAATGCAGACATTTTCATACTGGTCTGTAGCTGTATTTCTTATGTGTACATGCCTCTGTGTACAGACAGATATATGAAAAGAAAATGTGTGTGTGTATTTTTATATACGTACACACATTTTATGTATTATATCTTATATATATATCTTATATAGCTCTATATACACACAGATAAAACATATATATGTCTTATTAAGCAGAAATTCTTCCATGTGTTGCATTATTCTATGGGTAATGTCAAATGTCAAATTGAGGCAGCATGGTGGCACAGTGGCTGGCACTGCTGACTCACAGCGCCAGGAACTTGGGTTCGATTCCTGGCTTTGTTCACTGTCTGTGTAGAGTTTGCATGTTCTCCCCATCTCTGTGTGGGTTTCCTCCGGGTGCTTCGTTTTCCTCCCACAGTCCAAAGATGTGCAGATTAGGTGCATTCACCATGCTAAATGTTCCCTCAATGCATCCAAACAGGCACCAGAGGGTGGTGACAAAGGGAGTTTCACAGTAACTTCATTATGGTGTTAATGTAAGCCTACTTGTGACACTAATAAATAAACTTTGCTTTATATCCCAATGAATTTTCCTGTCGGCCAATACATGAAAGAATTGACAGCTATGTACGTGCGATAAATGCCTGTTACAACTCACAAGGCTGTGTGTGAGGGCAGCATGGTGGCACAGTGATTAGCACTGCTGCCTCACAGTGCCAGGGACCCGGTTCAATTCTGGCCTCGGGTGACTGTATGGAGCTTGTCCCTTAGTGTCAGGAGAATTAGCTGGATAAATACATGGAGTTAGGGAATACAGCCTAAGTGGGATTATTACCAGTGCAGGCTTGATGGGCCAAATGTCCTCCTTCTGCAATGTTAGAAATCTATGATTTACTGAATACCAGAAGCATAAGTTATCATTGTGTTCCCAATAGGATTCTCATCCAGATATTTTGGGACTCAGATTTCTGGCGCAAAATAGAACATAGAGCATAGAACAAAGAACACTACAGCACAAACAGGTCCCTTGGCCCACAAGTTGCGCCGATCATATCCATACCTACCAGGCCTATCTATAACTCTCAATCCCATTAAATCCCATGTACTCATCCAGAAGTCTCTTAAAAGACCCCAGCGAGTTTGCCTCCACCACCACCTACGGCAGCCGATTCCACTCACTCACCACCCTCTGAGTGAAAAACTTACCCCTGACATCTCCTCTGTACCTGCTCCCCAGCACCTTAAACCTGTGTCCTTTCGTAGCGACCATTTCAGCCCTGGGAAATAGCCTCCGAGAATCCACCCTATCTATTCCTCTCAACATTTTATAAACCTCTATCAGGTCGCCTCTCAATCTTCATCTCTCCAGGGAGAAGAGACCTAGCTCCCTCAACCAATCTTCATAAGGCATGCCTCCCAATCCAGGCAACATCCTTGTAAGTGTCCTCTGCACTCTCTCAATAGCTTCCACATCCTTCTTGTAGTGAGGTGACCAGAACTGCGCACAGTACTCCAAGTGGGGGTCTGACAAGGGTCTTATAATGATTATTAATGCTTGACAGGAAATGGGAATGTTCGAGGCACACTTTTTATTTAGCACCATTCGTGTCTATTTAGTTGGAGTGGGTCTGTCAGAGTAAGCTCTCTAACGTGGATCTCGGTGAGTAGCTGAACTATTACTGCCCAGAGACGCACTGAGCACCAACATTCTTTCCCAGGCAAGTTCAACATTGCTTCCCGTTGCTGTTCTGTTTTGAGATAAATGGGAGTCAGAACAATAACACTGAACTGCTGAACTCTCTGTGTCTGCTCCTGTCATCACACCAATCACTCTGAGAACTCCAGTGTGACAAAATTATAACCTAGACAGGAATTTCATGTTGTGCCTTCAGGTATAAATTACTTAATTTGCGCGGCATGTTGGCACAATAGTTAGCGTTGCTGTCTCACTGCTCCAAGGACCTGGATTCATTTCCCGGCTTGGGTTGTTGTCTGTGTGGAGTCTGTATGTTCTCCCCGTGTCTGCGTGGGTTTCCTCCGGATGCTCCGGTTTCCTCCCACAGTCCGAAAAATGTGCTGATTAGGCTGAGAGGCCATGCTAAATTGCCTGTAGTGTCCCGGGATGTGCGGGATAGAGGGATTAGTGACGTAAAAGTGTGGAGTTGTGGAAATAGGGCTTGGGATGGGATTGTTGTCAGTGCAGACTCGATGGGCCGAATGGCCTCCTTCTGCACTGTAGGAATTTTTTTAATTTCAATAAATCAATTGTGAAATGAAAGGGTTAGAGAGATAAGGCCAGCAAGTGAACTTTGTGAGTGTTAGTCTCTTTTGCAATGCAGACATTTTTGCATTGGTCTGTAGCTGTATTTTTATGTGTGCGTGCCTCTGCGTAGATATAGTTATTGAAAAGAAATGTGTGTGTATGTATATTTTTATATATGTACACATACATTTTATGTATTATATTTTCTATATAATTTATATAGCTCCATATATACACAGAGGCAAATGCACATAAAACATATATCTTCTAATTAGGCAGAAATTCTTCCACGTGTTACATTATTCCATGGATAAGGTCAAGTATTATTAAATGGTGGAGCAAGCTGGAAGGGCTGTATGGCCTCCTCCTGTTCCTATTTCCTATGGTCTTAAATTAAATTTGATTGCTGGTTTACCATAGCTAAAAGCGACAGGCTATATGGGCGGCACCATGGCACAGTGGTTAGCATCGCAGTCTCACAGCGTAAGGAACCCAGTTCAATTCCAGGCTTGGGTCACTTGGGTGTGGAGTTTGCACATTCTCCCCGTGTCTGCGTGGGTTTCCCCTGGGTGCTCCGTTTTCTTTCAACAGTCTGAGGATGTGCTGGTTAAATGAATTGGCCGTGCTAAATTGCCTCTTAGTATCAGGGGGATTAGCAGGGTAAATACATGGGCTTAGAGGGAATAGGGCCTGGGTGGGATTGTGGTCAGTACAGGCTCGATGAGCCTCCTTCTGCACTGCTAGGAGTCTACGATTCTATAAAGTTGTCTGACTTTAACATCCCCTCGGCTGACTGTGCAGCCCATTCACACCAGCTTCCATTACTCACAGTTACATGGTGGCCTGTCAGTGTTAAGTAGCAAGCAAGAATGTTGGTGTCTGCTTGCTGGATGCACAGCAATAAGCCCCGAGCCCTATCAGCATGGTGGTGTACTGCAGTTGTGCAGTGAAGTGGAAAGGAGTCAAACCATCGGGGACACACAAAAGCAATGAATAGTGATTACTACATGTCAACAGCTGACTGTCCATGGAGGGTCAGCCACAGACTAACGTGGGTTGCATATCTCAATCAGCCTGTGCTGACTATGATATTAACTGGTTCATTTTCTCCACCATTTCCACTTCTTCCCATTGATGCAGACAGGGCCATATCCTTCACTACGCCTCCAGAGGGGCATATCTCCCACTATGAAGTCTAGAGATCTTGGGCAATCTTTCTCAATTAATAGTGGGTGCGCGTCAAAAGTTTATAACTGCCCACAACTTTGCAGAAGATCAATACTTTAATTTGATGCCATACTGAGGGAGGCAATCAATCAATTATGCACCGTGCAGGAAGTAAGAATTGATGTGTACCCTGTCACAAACCTCCACAAATGCAATCTCTCAAACATAGTTTCATTCTCCCCCCTTCCTAATGTTGCCCTTCAGGTGTGGGGTGGGTCCTCTGCTCTTGTTGGTGGTGAGCTCAGAGCCAGGAGGGGTGTTTAGTTAGGCAGGAATGTGGTATACCTGGACCACACTGTCTTCCTGCCTCTGCCAGATTTAAGCGCCGGAATAGTACCGCCCCGTCCGCCACGGGAATCGAAGCGAGTGAGGGGCGAACAATGGGAAGGTCTGTTGACCTCAGGCGGGATTTTACAGTTTCGGATCAAGCGAAGCCGTAAAATTCTGCCCAAATTGTGGATATCAAGCACCATTTCCCCTCTCATCCCCTCCTGGGGGGGCGGGTGGGGGTGTTCCTGGCAGAGTGACCCTTGTGGGTACCCAGATCCCATTTCATAGAATCCCTGCAGTGCAGAAGGAGGCCATTCGGCCCATTCAGTCTGCACCAACCACAATCCCACCCAGGCCCTATCCCCATTACCCCACGTATTTACCCTACTAACTCCCTGACACTAGGGTCAATTTAGCATGGCCAATTAAGCTAACCCGCACATCTTTGGAGTGTGGGGGGAAACCCACGCAGACATAGTGAGAACACGCAAACTCCACACAGACAGTGACCTGAAGCTGGAATCGAACCCGGGTCCCTGGCACTGTGAGGCACCATGCCAACTGGGTGTGAAGGCCAACACCCACTGATGACTCCTCAGCTCCTCAGTCTAGCAGTGACCACCACCACCAGTGGTAGTGCTGCTGAGCCCTCTTGACTGGCAGCTCAATCCTGGCCCATTCCTTGTTGCTGGTCTCAGTGGTGGAAGCCCTAAAACTTTCCGGAAGCTTCTGCCCATGATGTGATTTACAAGCAGATGGCAGTGACTGTAAAATAGTTCTTATGCTCGGTAACAAACACAAGAATGCGCTCAAAATCTGGTAGAAAAATGTAAACATGTTTAAGTAGTGATTGAATGGCAGTAACAGATAGATGGCTTATACAGTAACTGATGACAGACAACCTGTGGTTTTATCCTTAAATCCAATAGCTCACTATCACCTTCATAGCTCATTCAATAGCTCACTATCACCTTCTTAAGCACAATTAGGAATGGCAATGAATGTTGGCCAAACCAGCAAAGGCCACACCTTAATTAATAAAAAAACTGCAATCTAATCCATTATTGTTTTAAAAAAGGAAGACTTGGGCAGAAAAAGGTACAATTTCTTTCTTCAAATCACAAATCGAACCAATGGATGGATTTATAGAGTGGATTCATAGATTATGGGCCACGTGGTAGCACAGTGGTTGGCACTGCCACCTCACAGTGCCAGTGACCCGGGATTCGATTACCGGCTCGGGTCACTGTCTGTGCGGAGTTTACACGTCCTCCCCGGATCTGCATGGGTTTCCTCCAACAATAGACCCACAACGTCACTTGGTGATGATAAAATCATTGGGTGCTCGAAAAGTTATGTGCCAACAAAGTAAAACAACTAGGGATTTGGAATTTTATGAAACTGGCCTGTTTTCCTTCGGAGCAATCAAGCTAAAAGCTGGAATCACAGGTCTTCAAGATGCACAATTTCTGGAAAAAAATCCAACTTTTGCACAAAAGAAAAATACTGCAGATATTGGAAATCCGAGATTAAATCCAAGGACGGCACAGTGGCACAGTGGTTAGTACTGCTGCTGCATAGTGACAGAGACCCTGGTTCGATTCCCGGCTTGAGTCACTGTCTACAAGTTCTCCCTGTGTCTGTGTGGATTTCCTCCGACTGCTCCTGTTTACTCCCACAGCCCAAAAAACATGCTGGTTAGGTAGATTGGCCATGCTAAATTCTCCCTCAGAGTACGCGAACAGGCGCTGACATGTGGCAACTAGGGGATTTTCACATTAACTTCACTGCAGTGTTAATGTAAGCCTACTTGTGATACTAATAAATAAACTATAAAGTTAATGCCAGGAATGGACTGTTTGTCTTACGAGGAAAGGCCAGGAAGACCAGGTTTGTATCCTTTGAGATTAGAAAAGTGTGAGGAAATTTGATTGAAACCTGGAAGATCCTGAGGGATCTTGACGGGGTGGATGTGAAGAGGATGTTTCCTCCTTTGGTTAAAAGTAAGGGGTAGCCCTTTTTTCTCTCGGGGGGTGGTAAATCTTTGGAACATCTTTCCTCAAAAGGCAGTGGAAGCAGAGTCTTTGAATATTTTTAAGGTAGATGGATTTTTGATAAACAAAGGGGTGAAATGTTATCAGGGCTAGGCAGGAGGTTAAGGTGCGGTCAGCCATCATCTTATTGAAGGGCAGAGCAGACTCAAGGGGCTGAGTGGCCTACTCCCATATCTAATTCTATTCTAATTTGTACACATTTTTAGAGGTCCTTTCTGCTGACTCAGGCAATCAGGGGTAGATTTTCACCTTTACAGCTTTTACATTCACCACATTGCCTTGGGTGGCACGGGGTGGCATGGTGGCACAGTGGTTAATATTGCCGCATCATAGCTCCAGGGCCCTTTATTCGATTCCCGACTGGGGTCACTGTCTGTGTGGAGTTGGCACATTCTCCTTGTGTCTGCGTGGGTTTCCTCCAGGCACACCAGTTTCCTCCCACAGTTCAAAGATGTAAGGGTTAGGTTGATTAGTCATGATAAATTGCCCTTTAGTGTCCTGGGATGTGTAGGTTAGAGGGATTAACAGGATTAATGTGTGGATTTGTGGGGATAGGGCCTGGGATGGGATTGTTATCAGTGCAGGCTCAATGGGCCAAATGACTTCTTTTTGCACTGTAGGGGTTCTATGATTCTAAGACAGGTGAAGAGGAAATCCTGACCGGGGCAGACTCCCATGTTGGTAATGGAATCAGTTTCCTTCAGTGAAAATGAATGGTAGGAAAATCTGATAGCTTTGTGAGGAATACGCAAACATCCATTGCCCAAGTTTACGTTCTGCTTTGCATCCAGCAGTTCTTAACAGCCAGATCGTGACCCACGTGATTAGAAGCTGAAGAAGTGGTAACAACTCCAGTCTAGTGCTAGTCCATGCTTGGCACTTTTTTAAAATACATTTGTGGGACATGGGCTTTGGTCGCTGGCCAATATTTATTGCCCATCCCTTGTTGCCCTTGAGAAGGTGGTGGTGGGCTGCATTCTTGAATCGCGATGTGGAGATGCTGGCGTTGGACTGGGGTAAACACAGTAAGAAGTCTGACAACACCAGGTTTAAGTCCAACCGATTTATTTGATAGTAAACTGGACTTAAAGTGGACTTAAACCTGGTGTTGTCACTGCTCTTACTGTTCTTGGATAGCTGCAGTCCGTGTGCTGTGGGTTGACCCACAATGCTGTTAGGGAGGGAATTCCAGGATTTTGACCCAGCGACTGTGAAGGAACGGCGATATATTTCCAAGTCAGGATGGTGAGTGGCTTGGAGGGGAATTTGCAGGTGGTGGCGCTCCCCATGTATCTGCTGCCGTTGTCCTTATAGATAGAACGTGGGTTTGGAAGATGCTGCCTAAGGATCTTTGGTGAATTGTTGCAGTGCCTCTTGTAGATAGTACACACTGCTGCTACTGAGTGTCAGTAGTGGAGGGAGTGGATGTTTGTAGATGTGGTGACAGTCAAACGGGCTGCTTTGTCCTGGATGGTGTTAAATTGCCAATCAATAGATTCCCGACCTGGATGTGATTCAAATGATCAATATTGAAATTGGAAAAATGAAAATTCACTGGGAATTTGGGAGATTCGGGTTTGGTGACAAGGTTCTCCACGGAGCCCTTGGAAAAAAACCTCAGATGATCATGTTGACCTCCAATATTAATCGAAGATTTATTCAATTCTGCTGTGATACGAGGTGCTATTAGCAATTAAACCTTAGAATCACTGCAGTGCAGAAGGAGGCCATAAGGTCTGCACTGATGCTGACACAGCATCTCACCCAGGCCCTATCCCCGTAACCCCACAAACTTACCCTGCTAATTCCCCTCACCTACACATCTTGTCACACGAAGGGAAATTTAGCATGGCCAATCAGCCACTAACTCTGATTTTGAGGGAGGCGGGGCAGGAGGCATACAACCAATCTGCTTGCAGTAGCAGGATTCATGGAATCATAGGATCCTACAGTACAGAAGGAGGACATTCGGCCCATTGAGTCTTCAACGACCGCTATCCCACACAGGCCCTATCCCCATAACGTCAGGTATTTACGCTGCCAGCTCCCTTGACACTAAGGGGCAATTTACCATGGCTAATCCACCTAATCTGCACATCTCTGGACATGATGTGGCCAGTGTTGGACTGGGGTAAACACAGTAAGAAGTCCCACAACACCAGATTAAAGTCCAACAGGTTTATCTGGTAGCAAAAGTCACTAGCTTTCGGAGCGCTGGCTGCCCCTTCATCAGGTTTGTGTCCTTTGACCTGATGAAGGGATAGCCAGCGCTCCAAAAGCTAGTGGCTTTTGCTACCAAATAAACCTGTTGGACTTTTACCTGGTGTTGTGAGACTTCTTACCATCTCTGGACACTCAGGGGCAATTTAGCATGGCCAATCCACCTAACCTGCACATCTTTGGACACTCAGGGGCAAATTAGCATGATTAATCCACTGAACCTGCACATCGTTGGACTGTGGGAGGCAACTGGAGGACCCAGAGGAAACCGACGCAGACATGGGGAGAACGTGCTCTGCACATACAGTGACCCAAGCTGGGAATTGAACCCAGATCCCTGGCGCAGTGAGGCAGCAGTGCTAACCACTGTGCCATCGTGCTGCCCCTCATTTAAGGTTGCCTCGTATTGATCTATGGTTTCCAAGTTAACTCTGTCCGATGGGGATTCCCAGACTTTGGGGAAGCCGCGAAGCTAAAGAGGTTGAGGATGGCTGGGGAAAGCTAAGTGCCTTTCCACTGACCGGCTGGATTCCGCATACTGCCGTGCCTCTCATTCCCTTCCCCCAAATTGTTCTCTAGCCAGGCTCCAACCTCTGACCAATGCTGTCAACCACTCCTGCACTCCTCCCTTCTCTGCTCCCTGGTCTGGTGGTTCTTGGAAGGCCTGCTTGATGGCCAACCATTCATCTGAGGGAAGGTCAGTCTTTTTGGTTTTCCGACCTCAATCCAGCTTCCCCTTGCCCCCATTGCCCACCCACTGCTCCCGTCCTGCCTCTGAGCAACCAGAAGGGAAAACGAGACAGCTCGGACCAGTACTCCTATTTCCCCGTTTCACTGTCTTCCCCTTTCATCTCTTTATGTGTCACTTGCTGTCAACACTGGGAGGAGGCATGACCTTTGACCTGGCTGGAAAGGGAGCTTTATGATGAGTTTGTCTGTGGCCATTGAGCCTTTTTTTTAACCTTCTTCTACTTGCTTGGGCATGCTGTCAATTTTTAAGCCATTCCAGCCAGAGTATTTTGATTGTGTAATGCATACATCCGGACACTAGAGGGAGAGATGGGGGGCTTTTTCTATTGGGATGAAGACCATGCTGCCTTGCTTGAAGCTGTTCTCCTCACAAAGGGAGCAGTGCTTGCAAACAAGAGGCACGGCAACAGTTGTGGAAATCAGTGTTTAGGAACCTTTCCCGAAAGGTTGCAAAATGGAATATGACTTCAAGATATGAGAGTGTGACTTACTCGTGAGTCACTAACTCCTGCACAAAATGCACCATTTGCTGGAAATTACTCATTAACCATGAGTCCCAACCCTAATCAGAGTAATTAGGCAGCCCGACCAATAATATACCCAAACTTGAGGTGTCTGATGATGGATTTTGTTGACAACTTGGTGCAGGAAAAGCCTTGAGCCATTGTGTCGATGGGCGAGATCATTCCTGCCTTTCACGCTCCCGCTCCAGTGAAATCAGAAAATTTGGCGGCCAACGCTTTTTCAGGCCATTCAGCCCATCGTGTCTGTGCCAGCCATCAAGCACCTATCTATTCTAATCTGGTTTTCCAGCATTTGCTCCATAACCTTAGAATCATTGGGCTGGATTTTCCAGTCTTGGGGGGCGAGAGTGGCTGGAAAATCCCATCCGAGGTCAACAGACATTTTCAGGGTCCGTGTCCCACCCACTACGATTCCCATGGCAGAGAGGATGGCAAAATTCTGTCCATAAAATCCCTAATGTGCAGAAGGATGGCCATTCGGTCTATCATGTCTGCACTGTCTCTCCCATAGAAAATCCTACCCAGCCCCCATCCCTCAGTTAATCCCCCAACCCACAATCCCGGGACACTGAAGGGCAATTTAGCGTGGCCAATCCACCTAACCTGCACACCTTTGGAGGAAACTGGGGCACCCGGAGGAAACTCATGCAGACACGGGGAGAACGTGCAAACTCCAAACAGGGAATCACCAAGGCCGGAATCGAAGCCAGGTCCCTGGCACTGTGAGGCAGCAGTACTAAACATGGTGCCACCATGCCACCTTTGTGTGCTATGGCATTTCAAGTAATAATCTAAATGCTTCTCGAGTGTTGTGAGGGTTCTCGCCTTTACTGTCCTTCCAGACTCCCACCATCGTCTGAGTTTTTCCTCAAATTCCTACCAAATCTTCTGCCACTTACCTTACGTCAATGCCCCCCCCCGGTTAATGCCACACCCCCACCCCTCCCTGCCCTCACCCAGCCACCCAGGGGAAACTTTCTTCCTATCTACCCTATCAACATCCCTCATAACTTTGTAAGGCCCCTGAGAAAGCAGGTCGGGGTACATTGTTGTTAAAATTGGAATGGGAAAATGAGGGGAAGTGTGAAATGAGGTACTAACTCATTATAATCTCATTAACACTTCCACCCCCAGCTTGAGATCCACACCATTCTGTGTGATCGGCAAAATAAAATGTGGCGTTCAAATTGCACAGAGCCAAAGAGGTAAAGGATTCCATATCAGAGTAAGCAGAATAAAAACCTGCAGCTAAAAATAGACGCTGTTTCTACTGAAACAGTGACTCAAAGTTGGAGATAGAAAATGAGGACTGAATCATTATTTTTTCCACTCCCAGCTGACTAACATAATCATTTGAGAGGTATTAAGGTGTTTAAAGGGAAAAAAAATGTAATTGAGAGCAAACAAAAAAAGTACATCAGTACAGACGAATGAGAGGGGAATCTCATAGAGACTTATAAAATTCTAACAGGTCTGGACAGGGTAGACGCAGGGAGGATGTTTCCGATGGTGAGAGAGTCCGGGACCAGGGGTCACAGTCTGAGGATTCGGGTTAGACCATTTAGGATGGAGGTGAGGAGACATTTCTTCACCCAAAGCCCGTGGAGTTCATTACCACAAGAAGTAGTTGATGCCAAAACATTGAATTCAAGAGGCAGATAAATATAGCACTTGAGATGAATGGGGTCGTAGGTTATGGGGAGAAAGTAGGATTAAGCTATTGAGTTGGATGATCAGCCATGATCATGGTGAATGGCAGAATAGGATCAACGGGCTGAATGGTCTCCTCCTGCTCCTATCTTCTATGTTTCTATCTAATTGGGAATGACACGGTGGCACAGCGGTTAGCACTGCTGCCTCACAGCGCCAGGGACCCAGGTTCAATTCCAGCCTCGGGTGACTGTCTGCGTGGAATTTGCACGTTCTCCCTGTGCCTGAGTGGGTTTCCTCCGGGTGCTCCGGTTTCCTCCGATTTGCAGGTTAGGTGGACTGGCCCTTAGTGTCCCAGTATGTGTAGGTTAGTGGGTAAGTGCGTGAGGTTACGGGGATGGATCTGATAGGATGCTTTGTCGGAGAGCTGGTGCAGACTCAATGGGCTGAGTGGCCTCCTTCTGCACTGTATGGACGCTACAATTCCATAAGTAGGAATCTGAGTGGCCTTAGGAACTCTGGTTGGGAGGATGTATTCTCATCTTGGAAGAGAGATAGTCACTTGAAGGACAGGAGCAAAGAAATCTGGCTGTCTGCCCAGGTTGGCGAATAAATACATAAATAATTAAAAACAAATAAGATGCCTGAGCTCAAAGTTTATTTATTAGTCACAAGTAGGCTGACATTAACACTGCAATGGAGTTACTGTGAAAATCTTGTAGTTGCCACACTCCAGCGCCTGTTCGGGTACAAAGAATGAGAATTTAGCCTGGCCAATGCACCTAACCAGCTGGACTGTAGGAGGAAACCGGAGCACCCGGCGGAAACCCACGCAGACACGGGGAGAATGTGCAAACTCTGCACAGACAGTGACCCAAGCCAGGAATCGAACCGCATCCCTGGTGCTGTGGGGCGGCAGTGCTAACCACAGTCATGACAAACACAGTTGCTGGAATTTTACCGGCATGCCCGCCCGGGGCCTGTAAGGTCCTGCCTGAGACCAATGGAGAACGCCGTTCTGTAAGCCTCGCCCACCCCGATTCCAGGGCCAGCATGCTGGCAGAGTTCCGGCCCGTCTTGCACCAGACTAGAGATGGTACTGATATTCTGACATGGCCTTCCTGTGAAACACGAGAAGCAGCCTCTGGTCCAGCGTTCGTGCTTTAGTGAGGAAGAATTTGATAGTTAAAGACAACAATGAGTGCTCAGTGATGAAACCCTCCACCCACATCCTCCCTCAACCCACCGCCTTCAGTGGAAATGGAGCAGTCAGAGGTGTACACAGATGCCTGTTTGCTTTTCCTTCTTGGGTTACCTGCTGAAAGACTCAGCAACTCAGTAGCTTTTAGCTGCCTCTTGCGCGCCTGGTGAGATGTGTTGGAATGCTGACTCGGAAACACTGATAGCCATTCTCTCCTGCCTTTTCGGGGGGGGGGGAAATCTCTAAAAGCTAACATTTTTAGCCTGTCTCTCAAAACCCGGTTGTATTGATGCTTGCAATGACTCTGATCAGACGCTTTACATTGTCCTTAGCAATGAAAGGTGATACAATTTAAAGAAAAACAGAATTTGGGATCAGATCAAGAGTCATGGAAAGCCACGGGAGATTGTTCCGCTGCTTATTTAATTTGATTCTCACTGGCTCAGAAAAGCAGCCAGCATAATCAGGAACCCCACGCACCCTGGACATTCTCTCTTCCACCTTCTTCCACTGAGAAAAAGACACAAAAGTCTGAGATCATGTATCAACCGACTCAAGAACAGTTTTACCATGGCACAGTAGCACAGTGGTTAACATCGCTGTCTCACGGCAGTAGGGACCCAGGCTCGACTCCCAGCTTGTGTCACTGTCCATGTGGAATTTGCACATTCTCCCCATGTCTGCAAGGGTTTCCTCCAGGTGCTCTGGTTTCCTCCCACTGTCCAAAGATGTGTAGGTGGATTGGCCATGCTAAATTGCCCCTTAGTGTCCCGCGATGTGTAGGTTAGAGGAATTAGCGGGGTAAATGTATGGGGTTGTGGGGATAGAGCCTGGCATGAGATTGTTGTTGGTGCAGACTCAATGGGCCGAATAGCCTCCTTCCGCACCATTGGGTTTACATGAATTCTATATTTCTATCTATTGGGATACAGTGAAAAGTTTTTTTTTATTCATTCATGGGACGTGAGTGTCGCCGGCTGGTCAGCATTTATTGCCCATCCCTAATTGCCCTTGAAGAGCAGTTGAGAGTCAACCACTTTGCTCTGGCTCTGGTTGGTCAGACCACATAAGGACGGCAGATTTCCTTCCCTAAAGGACATTGGTGAACCAGATGGGCTTTTCCCTACAATCAACAGTGCTTTCATGGCCATCAGTAAATTCTTAACTCCAGATGTTATTTAAGCCATTGCGGGATTCGAACCCGGGTCCTCAGAACATGAGCTGAGTTTCTGGATTAATAGTCCAGTGATACAAGGTCATCACCTCCTCTTCTGTGCTATAAAGACAAAACATACCGTTCATAGCGTATGTAGGGGAGAAGGAAAGGAGAATTTGGTGTTGTAGTCAGGGTGTAGAGAAAGGTCAGCTTAATATATGGTAGATCTGTTCAAAAGTCTTATGGTAGCAATGGGAAGTGTAGGCAGAGTCAACGGATTGGAGGCTGGGTTGCATGATGGACTGGGCTTCGTTCATGACCCTTTGTAGTTCCTTGTGGTCTCGGGCAGAGCAGGAGCCATACCAAGCTGTGATACAACCAGAAAGAATGCTTTCTATGGTGCATCTGTACATTGGTGAGAGCCTTGGCGGACTTGCTGAATTTCCTTAGCCTGATTAACATTTGAGGGAAACGCTTAGTAATGTCCTAATTGAGGCTGGAAATAGCTGAGGAAAAGAAAGCAGCTCTCAAGTAAGGGATCGGGAAAACCTTGAGGAAAGCACGAGCAAGAAGCAGAGAAATTCATGGAAGGAGAGGGTAAACTCATCCAAACCCACAGAGTGACAAAGCCAGTTCGCCCCCAAGAGCAGCCTCTCCTCCAAGGCCACGAGCATCATGAACTCCATCGTGGCTAAGATTTCCTCCCTTGCCTGTACCACCATGAGCTCAATCCTGGCTGATTCATAGATTCCCCACAGTGCAGAAGGAGACCATTCGGCCCATCGACCAACTACAGGCTCTATTCCTGTAATCCCATGCATTCACTCTAGCTAGCCCCCTGACACTAAGGGGCAATTTAGCATGCTCAATCCACCTGACCTGCACGCCTTTTGGACTTTGGAAGAAACCGGAGCACCTGGAGGAAACCCACACGGACACGGGGAGAATGTGCAGGTTCCACGTAGACAGTCACCGAAGCCAGGAATCGGAAGTGATTGATCTGGACTACAGCGTCTTCCAGTCCCTCTGGCAGGTGGAATTTTCCAGTTCCGCAAGAGTCAGTGGGCCTTTGAAGGGTGCACTGTATTCTCTGGATTAGTGGGGTAAATGCGTGGCGCTACAGGAATAGGGCGGGAGAGAGAGCCCAGGGGAAATACTCTATCAGAGAGTTATTGCAGGCCCGATGCGCCGAAAAGCCTCTTTTGCATTGTAGGGATTCTATAATTCTTTTTTAAATGTATTCCACAGGATCTGAGCCCCTCACTGATAAGGCCAGCATTTATTGCCTATCCCATTTGCCCTCGAGAGTGACTTGCTTGGCCATTTCAGAGGGTAGTTAAGAGTCAACCACATTGCCGTGGGTCTGGACCCACATGTAAACCAGACGGGTAAAGAAGGTAGATTCCTAAATGAACCAAATGCGTTTTTACAACAATCAATGATAGCTTTGCAGCTATCATTTATTAGCTGAATAAATATAATAAATGTGTTTTTTTTACTTTATTATTATATAATAAAGTTCAGTATTATTGGACTTTATATTTAATAATTACTGAAACTAGCTTTAGATTTCAGATTTTATGTGTGGGATTTGAATTCTGCCAGCTGCCCTGGTGGGATTTGAACCCACGTCCCCAGAGAATTAGGCGTCTGGGTCTTGGGATTATTGGGCCAATGACATTACCACCATGCTACCATCTCTCCCCATGCCAGCGCATGGTTCCTTAAAGAGGCTTGTAACGTGAAGGATTTATTTTAAATAAAGAAAGCAATAAATGTCAGCTTAATTTATGGAGCAAAGGTTTGGGGCAAGTTACATGGCAGTCCTCCAGAGGGAAAAGAGCAAGAAGTACAATTGTCTCATACAGCTAAGAGGCAGAGAGGAAGCTAACCATTGCAATGTTCAGATAGAGCTAAACCCTACGCTTCCTGCCTCGGTCTATGGTAATGTGTGCAAAGATGCAGGAAATCAGCATTGAAAACATACCATGCTGGAAATACTCAGCAAGTCAGGCAGCATTGTGGAGAGAGAAGCAGAGTTAACAAACTGAGTTAAATGCCCTTCCCCTGGGGTGAGTGTGGAGGCTGGTAGGGGGTAGTTATTTAATGACTCAAGAGGGTGGTGAGCAGGGTCTGCCACCTTCTCACCTCCTATCCTTTTCAGGTCTGGGGAGAATCATAGAGTCGCTAAAGTGTAGAAAGAGACCAATCTTTGTAACCCCCCCCCCTCCGTATTTACCCCACTAATCCTCCTGATGCTAAGGATCAATTTAGCATGGCCAACCCACACATCTTTAGACTGTTGGAGGAAACCACAGCACCCAGAGGAAACCCATACAGGCATGGGGGGAATGTGCAAAAGTCACCCGAGACTGGAATCAGACCCAAGTCCCTAGCGCTGTGAGAATCATAGAACCCCCACAGTGCGGAAGGAGGTCAGTCAGCCCATCGGGTCCACACTGACTACCGTCCCGCCCAGGCCCC
Organism: Carcharhinus amblyrhynchos; assembly: GCF_965287045.1. Taxonomy (NCBI): domain Eukaryota; kingdom Metazoa; phylum Chordata; class Chondrichthyes; order Carcharhiniformes; family Carcharhinidae; genus Carcharhinus; species Carcharhinus amblyrhynchos. The sequence goes on along the minus strand of NC_137335.1, from coordinate 11,553,949 downwards.
AACTCCGCAATCCCACATGTCCGCCCCACCAATCCCCCGATGCTAGGCTCAATTCAGCATGGTCAGTCTACCTAACCCGCACACCTTTGGGGTGTGAGAGGAAACCGGAGCACCTAGAGGAAACCCACGTGGACACAGGGGGAATGTGTAAACTCCACACAGACAGTGAACTGAGGTTGGATTTGAACCTGAGTCCCTGGCGCTGTGAGGCAACAGTGCTAACCACTGTGCCACCAATCTTATCCTTTCACAACCTTAGTGTGGAGATGCTGGCATTGGACTGGGATGGGCATAGTAAGAAGTCTCACAGCATCAGGTTAAATTCCAACAGGTTTATTTGATATCACGAGCTTTCGGAGCAATGCTCCTTCACCCCTACTCACCTGATGAAGGGACAGTGCTCCAAAAGTGCTTGGTTCCAGAGAAACTGTTGGACTTTAACCTTTTCTTGTGTTGTGAGACTTCTAACTGTTTCCCAAACTTGCTCCTGTATTTTTAATTGAATTCCACACAGACAGGATTGTGTGGAATCACAGGATTGTGGTCCACTGACCTGAGGCAGGATTTGAACCTGGGTCTCTGTTGCTGTGAGGCAGCAGTGCTAACCACTGTGCCAATCCTACCCCTTCACAACCGTGTATCTGCAAACAGAATTAATTGATTCAACAGGGGCCAACTCTTCTGATTGTTATACTGTCTGGGCGCAGATCTCTGAACTGACACACTCGGAAATCAGTGCGGTTCTGTATTCTTACCGATCCCAGTTCTTTCCCTTTTGCCCAGATTGGCTGCCTATTTTTACGCCTGCGCTTCTGACGATTGTACAACTGCAGCTCTGCGGCAAACACACTTTAGCAGCTGCTTGAAAACCATTTCTGAACTTGTTGCGTGTGTGACATTTGTGCGTTCCTGTGTTCTTGCTGCTTAACTCGGGCCGTTTGTGTCCGCACTCACTCACTCCCAGCTAATTGCTTTTTAAATATGTTTTCTGTCTCGGGGGGAGGTTTCCTGCATTCTGCTCAAATCCTCTTCGTTCTTCGGAATGAAAAGATTCACAGAACCACTGTAAAGCTGAAAGCAAATGTTCCATGGTTCTGTTTGCATTGTGCCAATTCCACACACAGGTACATGTGCTCGTATCATGTGGCAAAACCACCTGGGCCATGCAAATAGAAACCTGAGGTGCTGCCTGTCACCCAGCTATGGATAGTGGTATTTAAACATAGAAATTAGAAACAGGAGTAGGCCATTCGGCCCCTCAAGCCTGCTCAACCATTCATTGTAATCCTGTCTGATCATCAAATTCAATATTCTGATCCCACTCTTCCCCCCATATCTCTTGATCCCTTGAGCTCCAGGAGCTATATCTAATTCCTTCTTGAAATCACACAATGTTTTGATCTCAACTACTTTCTGTGGTAGCGAATTCTACACATTCACCATTCTGGGTGAAGAAATTTCTCCTCACCTCAGTTCTAAAAGGTTTACTCCATGTCTTCAGACTATAACCCCTGGTTCTGGACTTCCCCCACCATTGGGAACATTCCTTCTGAATCTACCCTGTCTAATCCTGTTAGAATTTTGTTCGTTTCTGTGAGATCCCCCTTACTCTGCTAAATTCCAGTGAAAATATTCCTAACCGATTTAGTCTATCCTCATATGACAGACCTGCCATCCCAGGAATCAGTCTGGTAAACCTTTGTTGTACTTCCTCTATAGCAAGGCCATCCTTCCCCAGATAAGGGCACCAAAACTGCATACCATGCTCCAGGTGTGGCCTCACCAATGCACTATATAACTGCAGTACTGCCTAACTTCATACCTTGCCCTTAATATCTTCTGTGACCCACCCCACCCCCCCCCACAGCAAATTGATGCCACCAAGCGTGATGCCAATCTCTAAGGGCTAATGGCAAAGTGACGCCATTCAGGGGGGTGGTGGTACTGTGGCACAGTGGTTAGCACTGCTGCTTCACAACGCCAGGGACCCAGGTTCAATTCCTGCCTTGGGCCACTATCTGTGCGGAGTCTGCACATTCTCCTCATATCTGCGAAGGTTCCCTCTGGGTGCTCTGGTTTCCCCCAACAATACGAAAGACGTGCTGGTTAGGTGAATTGGCCGTGTTAAATTCTGCCTCACTGTACCCGAACAGGCAATGGAGTGTGGTGATTAGGGGATTTTCACAGTAACTTCATTGCAGTGTTAGTGTAAGCCTATTCATGACTACTGAATAAACTTTAACAGACAATAACCCCCGTAAATCAATCCTTCGTCTGAAGTTTGTGAGTGATTTTGGTAGAAGTGTTAAGCTCGTGAGTTTGCCGGTATACACAGTCAATAGTGTACTTTGCAATCTGCACACATTGAGGCAAGTTTCAAGTATGGATTCAAAGATGGTGAAATTATCATTAAAAACCCCGTTTATAATAATTCTGCAGCCCATGAGTCTGATGTGATCTAAAGAAAGGCAGATTATACTCAGGCAGACACACACCCTGCAGGGTGGCGCGCATGTTATTGCTGGTATTAATCAGGTTGCTGGAACTCTTTGGTAGAAAATGGGGAGTCATGTAAGGACAGTTTCTTTTAGTTGCTGTATACAGTTACAGCTTTAAACTAGCAAGGAGAGAATATTTCTGACTGATATATCTGGTTGAATTCCCAAGCTGAAAACATCACTCGCATCTGTTTTGAAATGCCCATTGCGGACATCGTCCCTTCCCCAAGTATTCTCTCCTCACTTGATGCACTTGTATTTTCATAAGGTTCTCTTCATAAATTTGTCATGATGTGGAAGTGTAACCCATCATTTTGATTTGATTTATTATTGTTACATGGATAAGTAGGGTGGCACGGGTGGTCAGAATTGCCATGGACTTGGGTTCCATTCCGGCCTTGGACGATCATCTGTGTGGAGTTTGCACATTACCTCCATGTCTGCGTGGGTTTCCTCCGGTTTCCTTCCACAGTCCAAAGATCTGCAGGTTAGGTTGATTGACCATGCTAAATTGCCCCATAGTGTCAGGGGGAATAGCAGGATAAATACGTGGGGTTAAGAATGGGATTGTGGTTGGTGCAGACTTGATGGGCTGAATGGCCTACTTCTGCACCATCGGGATTCTATGATTCTACACAATGAAGTACTGTTTCTTGCATGCTATACAGACAAGGCATACCGTACATAGAGAAGGAAAGGAGAGAGTGCAGAAGGTAGTGTTACAATCATGGATAGGATGTAGAGAAAGATTAGCTCAATTTAAGGTAAGCCCATTCAAAAGCCTGATAGCAGCAAGGAAGAAGTTGTTCTTGAGTCGTTTGGTACATGATCTCAGACTTTTGTATCTTTTTCCCAATGGAAGAAGGTGGAAGGGAGAATGTCTAGGGACTGTGGTGTCCTTAATTATGCTGGCTGCTTTTCTGAGGCAGCGGGAAGTGTAGACGGAGTTAATCGATGGGAGACTGGTTTGCGTGATGGACTGGACTTCATTCACGAACTTTTGTAGTTTCTTGTAGTCTTGGGCAGAGCAGAGGCCATACCAAGCTGTGATAGCCATGATGTGGAGTTGCCGGCATTGGACTGGGGTGGGCACAGTCAGTAATCTCACAACACTAGGTTAAAATCCAACAAGTTTATTTGGTAGCATGAGTTTTTGGAATGCTGCTCCATTCACCTGATGAAGGAGCAGCGCTCTGAAAGCTTGTGCTATCAAATAAACCTGTTGGACTGTAAAGTGGTGTTGTAAGACTACAAGCTGTGATACAACCAGAAAGAATGCTTTCTATGATGCATCTGCAAAAGTTGGTGAGAGTTGTAATGGACATGCTGAATTTCCTTAGCCTCCTGAAAAAGTAGAGGCATTGGTGGGGCTTTCTTAACTACAATGTCAGCACGGATGGACCAGGACAGGTTATTGGGGATCTGGACACATAGAAACTTGAAACGCATTTACATTGAAGTTTAATTTTGTATGTAAATGTTTCAAACTAATTTTCCACTACTGTTTGTATCAGATGTGGGTGGCATTCTGATTCTGGCTAAGATTCCTAACATACGTACAAAACATATGAACAAGGAGCAGGAGTAGGCCATTCAGCCCCTCAGGTCTGCCTGGCCATTTAATAAGATCATGACTAATCTGATCGTAACCTCAAATCTGCATCCTACCTATCCCCTAACTCAGACTGATTTATCATGCATGTGCAGTTTGACTCTATAGAACACAACTCTGGTGTTGCAGCACCTTAAAGGGTTTTAAAAGATGCACAGGGCATTCACAAAATTATTATCGAAAAGATATTATTAAAGCAGAAAGAGTGCAGAAAAGATTCACTGGGATGCTACAGGGGTTTGATGGTTATACGGAGAGGCTGAATAGACTGGAACTTTTTTCCCTTGCGTGTAGGAGGCTTAGGAGTGATGTTATAGAGGGTGATAAAACAATGAGGGGTATAGACAATGAGTCAACATCTTTTTCCAAAGGTAGGGGAGTCTAAAACTAGATGGTATAGATTTCAGGTGAAAGGGGAGAGACATACAAGGGTCCAAGGGTCATTTTTTTCCACACAGAGGGTGATGAGTGCCTGCAATGAGCTGCCAGAGGGAATAGTACAGGCGGGTACAATTTTGTCTTTTGAAAAGCATTTAGATAGTTACATGGGTAAAATGGGTAGAGGGCAATGGGCCAATTGGGACTAGCATGGGTAAGATGGGTATAGAGGGATATGGGCCAATTGGGACTAGCATGGGTAAGATGGGTATAGAGTGATATGGGCCAATTGGAAAATAAAGGACAGCATGGACAAGTTGGGCCGAAGGGCCTGTTTCCATGCTGTAAACCTCTATGACTCTAAAATTTATCCGCAAATGACTTAATGTATTTCAAGAATGTGAACGCTATTAACTGCGCAAGATGATTGTCTGAGGTGCAAAAGCTGAGATGGAGGTTCTTGTGAGCACGAGAGCCAGGTGCAGGTGAAAGGTCACACCAGGAAATTTAACATGAGACGCACATCTGGCTGGAATCATTCTCGAGGCTTGCCTTCTAAAGCTGTGAGCAGCAGTGTGAATGTTGCTTAGTCAGCAATAAAACTGTCAAACCAGGTACTTGTGGATCTCATTGGAGCTCCACCATCCATGTTAGCTGTCAACACTTACTTAAACATTACTGTAATACAGGTAAATTGCAATTGAACTAAACCAGCCCATAAAACTGCCTGACTTAACTTCTACTCGTCATCTTGCACATGCTATATATATAAAAATGTTGGCTCTTTTAAATGTTTGCGTGTTTGGCTAATTAAATCCAAATTACATTGCTAGCTTTTGGACAGATGACACTGCAAATATTTTGGCATCATTTTTTAAACTTGAGTATTTGCACTGAAATAAAATTTTGAATCGGAACTCCTGGAAAAACCATTTATTCTTTTAATGCTTAGGAAATCATAGAATTTCCTTTCCTTCTCCCTTATGTACTCTATGAATGGCATGCTTTGTGTGCAAGAAATAATACTTTTCACTGTATCCCAGTACAATAATAGATCAAATCATATCTCTACGGTGCAGAAAGAAACCATTTGGCCCATCGAGTGTATACTGACTCTTACTCAGGCCCTACCTCCATTTCTTCATGTAATTTATCCCACTCATCTCCCTATTCCATATATAGGGACATTAAGGGGCAATTTAGCATGGCCAACACTGTATGCCTTTGGACTGTGGAAGGAAACCAGAGCACCCAGAGGAAACCCACACCAACACGGGGAGAATGTGCAAACACCACACAGACAGTCACCTGAGGCCTGAATTGAACCCGAATTATTTTCTTTTCAGATTATTATCGAATTCTGTTTTGCTGCGATTGAATCTGCCTCTATCACCCTCTGAGACAGCAGTTTTCAGATCCTGTACCCCTAGCTGCATAGAAAAGTTTTATCTCATGCTGTCTTTGTGAAGTGACTTTTTGATGGGGGCTTCTTGGGTTGGGGACAGGATGAATTTAGGTTGGAAAAAGTATTTTACAACTTTTCAAGTTTACCTATTTGTGTCACAAGAGTACATTAACACTGCAATGAAGTTACTGTGAAAATCCCCGGGTCACCACACTCCGGTTTGGGCACACTGAGGGAGAATTTAGCACCTAATTGGCATGTCTTTCAGACTGTGGGTGGAAACCGGAGCACCCAGAGGAAACCTGCGTAGGCATGGAGAGAACGTGCAAAATCTACACAGACAGTCACCCAAGCCGGGAATCGAACCCGGGTCTCTGGCTCTGTGAGGCAGCAGTGCTAACCACTGTGCCACCTTTGGATTTAATCTTGGATTTCCAGCACCTGCTGCATTCTTTTGTGGGTTTTTCCAGAAATCGTACACCTCAAAGACCTGTGATTCTGGCTTTTAATTTGATTAGTTCAAAGGAAAAGAGGCCAGTTTCATAAATTCCATGTCCTTAGCTGATTGGCTTTGTTGGCTGATTTTGTTATCGCCAAGTGACATTGTTGTCTATTGTTGGGGAACATCCTTTTTCCAGTCAGAATGATTAAGGTTTTAGCTCCTGTTACCATTGAAACTGATGTGTAGCACCAGACCATTAAACGCAAAACTGCACAAATTTCTTCTGTCAGATTGACGAGGTGTCAGGGAAAGGTCAAAGTTCATAATACATTCTTCACTAACAGGGTGGCCACTTGCTGCGAGCAGTCAGAGCAATTCAAGTGTAGAAAATTCCAGTGAAGTTTAAAAAGTAAAGCCTATTTTTTTAGTGTCACAAGTAGGCTACACTAACACCGCAGTGAAGTTACTGTGAAAGGCCCCTAGTTGCCACACTCTGGTGTCTGTTCGGGTACACTGAGGGAGAATTGAGCATGGCCAATGCACCTGACCAGCACGTCTTTCAGACTGTGAGGGGAAACCCACACAGACACGGGGAGAACGTGCAAACTCCACACAGACAGTGGCCTAAGCTGGGAATCGAACCTGTGTCCCCGGTGCTGTGAGGCAGCAGTGCTAACCACTGTGCCACCGTGCCGAATCTGTTCACACTATTTCAGAGCGACCGATTCAAAACAGGTTGGCTTCACACCATGGGCATGTCTGCTACGATTCTCACCAATCTTTACAGATGCACCATAGAAAGCATCATTTCCGGATGTATCACAGCTTGGTATGGCTCCTGCTCTGCCCAAGACCACAAGAAAAGACAAAGTGTCGTGAATGAAACCCAATCCATCTCACAAACCAGCCTCCCATCCATTGACTCCATCTATACTTTCTGCTGCTTCAGAAAAGCAGCCAGCATAATCAAGGAACCCACACATCCCGGACATTCTCTCTTCCACCTTCTTCCATTGGGAAAAAGATACAAAATTCTGACAGCATGTTCCAGCTAATTCAAGAACATCTTCCTCCCTGCTGTTATCAGACCTTTGAATGGTCCTATCATATATTAAGTTGACCTTTCCCTACATCCTATCTATAACTGTTACACTCACCTTTCCTTCTCCCCTATGTACCCTATGAATGATGTGTTTTGTCTGTATAGCGCACAGGAAACAATGCATTTCACCGTATACATGTGTCAATAATACATCAAGTCAAATCACCTGCTGCTCTTTACCCGAAACAGGTGGAACATGAATTCAGCAAAGTTCCCAGCTGTGAATTTGAAATAAATTCTCATCAACGCAAAACCTGTAATAAAACTTAAAAGAGGTCATTGAAAGTGTTCTCCAGCCATGTCCCAGGTGTACCGTGTTCTACTTGCTAACTGGCTGCACAAATTAAAATCAATGGGGTGTTGACTTTTTTACCAAACACAGTATCAAGTCCAATTTGCATCACCAAATCCTTCATTATTTTTGCTGTGCGCGCTTGTTATTCTGTTTGTAGAATCACAGCATTGTTACAGCAGAGAGGGAGGCCATTCAGTCCATCGTGCCCATGTTGTCTCTGTATAAACAGTATTCCGAGTGCCTTATCCCTTGCCTTCACTCTGGAGCCGTGCGTATCCTTTCTTTTTAGGTCCAATTCCCTCTTGAAAGCCTCACTTCAACCTGCCTCCACTATGCTCTCAAGCAGCACAGATTCCAGATCTTAGTCACTCATACAATTATGGAATCATAGAAGCCTACAGTGCGGAAGGAGGTTATTCAGCCCATCAAGTCTGCACTGACCAAAATCACACTCAGGGTCTATCCCCATAACCCCAAGAGCTACACACACAAAAAAAAATTCTCCTCCTCTCCCCATAGTTTCTTTTGTCAATTAGCTTAAATATATCTTTTCTGGTTCTTGATCCTCCCATTAATGAGAAGAGAATTTTCTTATCTATCCTGAGCAGTCCCTCATGATTCTGAATACTATCAAACCCCCACATAGTCTTCAACTGTCCAGGGAAATGAATTCCAACTTCCTCAATCTATCATGGCACAGTGGTTAGCACTGCTGCCTAACAGTGCCAGGAACCCAGGTTCAATTCCAGCCTTGGGTCGCCCATGTGGAGTTTGTACATTCTCCCCGTGTCTGTGTGGGCTTCCTCCAGGTGCTCTGGTTTCGTCCCGCATGTGCAGGTTAGAAGGACTGGTCATGTTAAATTAACCCTAGTGACAGGGAATAAGCAGGATAAATATGTGGGGTTGCGGGAATAGGGCCTTGGTGGGAGCATGGTTGATGCAGACTTAATGGGTCAAATGGCCTCCTACTGTGCTGTAGGGATCCTATGATGATTCTATTGTTACTCATCACCCTTGGAACAATTCTTGCCAATCATTTCTACGCTGTCTCCAACACCTTCGTATATTTTCTAAAGTGAGATGGCCAGAACTGGATGCAATACTCCCGTTGAGGCCAATCCAGTGTCTTATGCAAGTTCAGTGTTGCCATAGTATCGGAAGGATGTGATCATACTAGAAAGGGTGCAGAGGAGATTCACCGAGATGCTGCATGGAATGGAACATTTAAGTTATGAAGAGAGGTCAGATAGGCTTGGGTTGTTTTCACTGGAGCAGAGAAGACTGAGGGGAGAACAGATTGAGGTGTACAAGGTTATGAGAAACATGGACAGAGTGGATAAGGAGCAGCCGTTCCCCTTAGTTGAAGGGTCAGTCAGGGGGGGACATAAGTTCAAAGAGAACGGCAGGACGTTTAGAGGGGATGTGAGGAAAATCTATTTTACCCAAATGGTGGTGACGGTCTGGAGTGCGCTGCATGGGAAGATGGTCGAGGCCTTCCATCCTTTCAAAAGTATCTGGATGAGCACTTGGCACGTCATAACATTCAAGACTATGGGCCGAGTGCTGGCGAATGGGATTAGGCGGGAGGTTGGGTTTTGGTGGAAATTCGATGGGCCAAAGAGCCTCTTCCTCACTGCAAGATTCTCTGGTTCTTGTAGTCCATGCCAAAATTAATAAAGTAAGAAGTCTCACAACACCAGGTTAAAGTCCAACGGGTTTAATTGGAATCATGAGCTTTCAGAGCACTGCTGCTTCATCAGGTGGGCGGAGCAGTGCTCCAAAAGCTCGTAATTCCAAATAAACCTGTTGGACTTCAATAACTTGGTATTGTGAGATTTCTTACTGCGCCCACCCCAGTCCAACGCCGGCATCTCCACATCATGCCCATTAGTTAAATCGAGGATACTGTATTGTTTATTAAACACCCCTTACAACCTTCAATGATTTATATACACATACAACCAGGTCCCTCGGTTCCTTTAGAGTTATGTTATGTTGGCCAGAATTCCCATCCGCGGCTGGGATTCTCCGGTCCCGCTGCAGTGAATGGAGCGCCGGATTCCCCATTCTCCCTGGCAATGGTGGCAGGGCGTGCAAGATCGGGGAATCCCGGCCATTGTCTCCCTGCGTTTGTCCGGCAAAAATGAATCACTCCACAATTCACTGCAAAGAGTTTCACCTGCCATCTGTCTGCCTGGAGTCTGCACGTTCTCCTTGTATCTGCATGGGTTTCTTCCCACAGTCTGAAAGACCTGCTGGTTAGCTGTACTGCCATGCTAAATTCTCCCTCAGTGTATCCAAACGGGCGCTGGAGTGGGGCGGCTAGGGAATTTTCACGTTAACTTCATTGCAGTGTTAATGTAAGTTTACTTGTGAGACTAATAATCAAACTTTAAAAACGCAAAACATGCAAATTCCACACAGACAGATGGAATCGAATCTGGGTCCTTGGTGCTGTTAGAGTTCTAGAAGTAAAAAGTCTATTTATTAGTCACAAGAAAGGCTCACTTTAACACTGCAATGAGGTTACTGTGAAATTCCCCTCGTCTCTACAGTCTGGCGCCTGTTTGGGTCAACGTACCTAACTAGCACGTCTTTTGGACTGTGGGAGGAAACTGGAGCGCCCGGAGGAAACACACGCAAACACAGAGAGAATGTACGGATTCCGACAGACAATGACCCAAGCCGGGTCCCTGGTTCAGTGAAGCAGCAGTGCTAACCACTGTACTACTGTGCCGCTCCACACACTGTCCTTCTTATGGTTCACAATGCTTCCAAGTTCCATTTTCCACCACAAACTTTGAAACGCTGCCAAGATCTCGACCATTAATATACATCAGGAGGAGAACTCCAAAATCATTTTAATTATGTTGCAGATATTAATTGTGCCTGACACATGAGGGAGTACAAGTGCAACACAGATGTGGAGTTAATAACCAAGTAAGCACAGGGCAAAGAAATAATATAGAGTCATAGAAACTCTACAACGCAGAAGGAGGACATTTGGTCCATTGAGTCTGAACCGTCTAAAATTCCACCCCAAGACCTATCCCCACAACCCCACACATTTACCCCGCTAATTCCACTAACCTACACATCCTGAGGCACTAAGGGGCAATTCAGCATCAACCTAACCCACACATCTTTGGAGTGTGGGAGGAAACCAGAGCACCCAGAGGAAACCCACGCAGAGAGAACGTGCAAACTCCGCACAGACAGTGGTTAAATAGTTAAAGTTATCAATAGTTAAAGAACCAACAAGGCTCTGGAAAAGGAGGGGGATGAGGTTCATAATGACCCTCATCATTTGGGGGCGACATGCTGGCACAGCGGTTAGCATAGCTGCCTCACAGTGCCAGGGACCTGAGTTCAAATCCAGCCTCGGGTCACTGTCTGTGTGGAGTTTGCACTTTCTCCCCGTGTCTGTGTGGGTTTCCTCCGGGTGCTCCGGTTTCATCCCACAGTCCAAAGATGTGCAGGTTCGGTTGATTGGCCGTGCTTGATTGACCCTAGTATTGGGGGATTTGCAGGGTAAATATGTGGTGTTGTGGGAATAGGCCTGGGTGCTATTGTGGCTGGTGCAGACTCGATGGGCTGAATGGCCTCCTTCTGAACTGTAGGGGTTCAATAAGATGGATTGAGAAATAACAGAAAGGGCGAGGTTTTATTCGGTCAAATTGTTTTCTTGTCAGTCCTCAAAAGTGCTGCACTTGTATGAAAGATGCTTGCCTTTTCACAGTGTTATTTTGGGAAATAGTTTTCACGGAACAGATTGGAAGCTATTTCTGTAAAACCCATTTGTGTCACAGGGTGAGAATGCACAGCTTTCTCACCATTGGGCCACCTGCTGTGATCCTTGCTTGGCATTCCCCAAAATCATAGATTCCTACAATCCCAGCAGTACAGAGGAGGCCGTTTGGCCCATTGAGTCGACACTGATTCTCTGACAGAGCACCTTATCCCTGACTTCTTCCCCACCCCGTAACCCCATTGTCTGAAAGACCCCTGGTCAGGTGCACTGCCATGCTAAATCCTCCCTCAGTGTATCCGAACAGGTGCCGGAATGTGGCGACTAGGGAATTTTCACAATAACTTCATTGCAGTGTTAATATAAGCCTACTTGTGAGACTAATAATCAATCTTTAAAAACTCAAAACATGCAACTTCCACACAGACAGATGGAATCGAATCTGGGTCCCTGGTGCTGTTAGAGTTCTAGAAGTAAAAAGTTTATTTATTAGTCACAAGAAAGGCTTAACATTAACATTGCAATGAAGTTACTGTGAAATTCCCCTCGCTCCTACAGTATGGCACCTGTTTGGGTCAATGTACCTAACCAGCACGTCTTTTGGACTGAGGGAGGAAACTGGAGCACCCGGAGGGAACACACACAAACACAGAGTGTGCAGATTCCGCACAGACAATGACCCAAGACATTGACCCATGGCCAATCCACATAACCTGAACATCATTGGACACTAAGAAGCAATTTACCACGGCCAATCCACCTAACCTGCACATCTTTGGACATAGAGGGACAGTTTGGCATGGCCAATCCACCTAAGCTGCACATCTTTGGACACTAAGAAGCAATTTACCATGGTCAATCCACCTAACCTGCACATCTTTGGACACGAAGGGGCAATTTAGCATGGCCAATCCATCTAACCTGCACATCTTTGGAGCGTGGGAGGAAACTGAAGCACTCAGAAGAAACCCATATGGACCCGTGGAGAACTATGGGTGGTACAATGGCACAGTGCTTAGCACTACTGCCTCACAGCGCCAGGAACGCAGGTTCGATTCCTAGTTTGGCTGACTGTTTGTGTGGAGTCTGCACATTCTCCCTGTGTCTGCATGGGCTTCCTCCCAGAGTCTGCAGGACCTGCTGTGGTTAGGCGCACCGGCCATGCTAAATTCTCCCTCAGTGTACCCCAACTGGCGCTGGAGCGTGGCGCCCAGGAGATTTTCACAGTAACTTCATTGCAGTGCTTATGTGAGCCCACTTGTGACACTAATAAACAAACTTTCAAAACTCAAAACATGCAAATTCCACACAGACAGACAGAATCAAACCTGGGTGCCTGGTGCTGTGAGGTAGCAGTGCTAACCGCTGTGCCACTGTGCCACTCTCAGGGCACTGAGAGCAAGCAGCCAAAGAAATATCGAAAGCCAACAAAAAAATGTTGGCTGCACATATTTCTCGGGGTGGCAGCGGGAGTCAAATTGAACAATTTTGAACAGGTTTCAGCACCAACAACAAAAGCCTAAACAAATCAAGCTCGCGCTGTCAAAACTCATACCACGACATTTTATCCAGTGTTATTGAGCAATTATGGAATCAGGGAGCCCATAATTCATTAACTGTCAAAACAACGGCTCTGGTGCAAGTCGTTTCTTTGGAGTTAACTTTGTCCCGACTTGCTGCGCATCTGAACTGCCGTGGGTGGAAACCAGTTTGGGAATAAAAGATTCGCTGGTGGCAAGTTGCGGGAGCAGTGGGGTGGCACGCATTCCAGGGGCCTCGGTCAAGTTTGTGATAACATAGGCAGGGTGTCTTGGATCTTAGAGAAAAGAAAATCTGCACAATATATATGTGTAAATATATAAATGGCGACATTCCGCACTGAAGGACAGCAGAGAGGGAAGAATCACTCATTCTGTGGGAGTTTCTGTGTTCAAGCCACTTTTCCTGCTGCAATGCTATTCCCCCACCACCGATTAGTGTTACATGACAGTGTTTGTTTAAGACACAGTAAACACTGCAGCTATCTCTCTCTCTCTGGCAGAGTACAGCTGCGTCAAATCTACCCAGCCTGGGCTATTTCCAACACAACCAGGAAAATCTCAGCAGATCTGACGGCATCTGTAGGGAGGGAGAATATAGTGAACGTTTCAAGTCTAGCGCTCTGATGGAGGGTCATCCTAACTCGAAACGTTGGCTCTATTCTCTCGTCACAGATGCCGTCAGACCTGCTGAGATTTTCTCTGTTTTTGTTTCAGATTCCAGCGTCCACAGTATTTTGCTTTTGCCGGACTATTTGGGTTCGATCGACTCTGGGGTTCACCTGGGTTCGATTCCCGGCTCGGGTCACTGTCTGTGTGGAGTTTGCACATTCTCCTCGTGTCTGCGTGGGTTTCCTCCGGGTGCTCCGGTTTCCTCCCACAGTCCAAAGATGTGCGGGGTAGGTTGATTGGCCGTACTAAGAAATTGCCCCTTAGTGTCCAGGGATGTGTAGGTTAGAGGGATTAGTGGGTATAATATGGAGGGATATGAGGGTAGGGCCTGGGTGGGATTGTGTTCGGTGCAGACTCGATGGGCCGAAGGGCCTCTTTCTGCACTGTAGGGGTCTATGGTCTATGGTTCCACACGTACAGTGACCCGAGACTGGAATTGGGTGCCTGGGTGCTATGAGGCAGCAGAGCTAACCACTGTGCCACCGTGCTGCCCATCCCAGGCAGTTATCCCAGTAATTATCCCAGACAATGAAAAACCTTGGGCCGGAATTCTCCGACCTCGTCCGCGGATGTGATTCTCCAGTTCCGCTGCTGTAAACGGAGATGTGACTGAGCGCCAAATTCACCGTCCTCGCTGGCAATGGGAAATGCAAGACCAGAAAATTCTGGCCCTTACATTGACCCTCTGACTTTGTGTTATGGAGCGATAGCGGGGGGTTGGGGAGGTGGGGCCGGGTGGGAAATGTGGGAAATCTCAAGAGTGAGAGGGGATCTCATTAGAAACTTGTAAAATTCTAACAGGGTTAGACAGGGTGGATTCAGAAAGGATGTTCCCGATGGTGGGGGGACTCCAGAACAAGGAGTGAAAGAGAAAACGCTGGAAAATCTCAGCAGGTCTGGCAGCACCTGTAAGGAGAGAAAAGCGCTGACGGTTCGAGTCCAGATAACCCTTTGTCAAAGCTTGTACCCAGAACTAAGAGTCATAGTTTGAGGATAAGAGATAAACCTTTTTGAACTGAGGTGCCGAGAAGTTTCTTCACCCAGAACGTGTGGAATTCACTCCCACAGAATGTAATTGAAGCCAAAACGTTGTGCGATTTCAAGAAGGAATTAGATAAAGCTCTTGGGACTAAAGGGATCAAGGGATGTGGGAGTAAGGGGGGAGAATCAGGATATTGAATTTGATGATCGAAATGAATAGCCGGGCAGGCTCAATGGGCCAAATGGCCTCCCCCGCTTCTAGTTTCTATGTTTCAATCTCAGGTACCGATCGACTGCAAGGAACAGCAAGCAATATCATCCTCTCTCTACGGAGCGAGACGGAAGGTTGAACTGTAAAGAGATGATGTGGAGATGCCTGTGAGATTTCTTACTGTAAAGAGATGTATGATCCAGAGCAGTCGAATTCGTACCTTTACTCTGACAATTTCTTTGGAAATCATGAAGTGAGCGCGCAGGAATTAAAATTTCGAGCTATCTGTACAACATCTCGCATTTACAAACAGCGCTTCCGGCTAATTGGACTTCAGTGAAGCAAAGGAGACAGCAGAGAGAGAGAGAAAAAAAGATGCCAAGGCTGTGTTTCCGTCCCAGATATTGGATTGATTTCTGTCGCACTGTCACTTGAGATTGTGCCTTCTCCCTACCCACCGCCGCTGCCCACCTCTCTCTCCCCCACCTCCCCTCCTGCATTTCTCGCCACCATGACAGAGGTGGCGAAGCAGTGTTAAATCAATCAAAACAGAATCATAGAACCCTACAGTGCAGGAAGAGGGGAATGTGTAAACTCCACACAGACAGTGACCCGAGCCGGGAATCGAACACCAGACCCTGGAGCTGTGAAGCAGCAGTGCTAACCACTGTGCTACCGTGCTGCTGGAGTTTGCACATTCTCCCCATATCTGCATGGGTTTCCATCAGGTGCTCCGGTTTCCTCCCACAGTCCAAAGATGTGCAGGTTAGATGGATTGGCCATGCTAAATTGTCCACTAGTGTCCCAGGATTTGTAGGTTGAGGGGGGTGCGGTTAGCGGTTACACTGTAGGGCCTGGGAAGGGTGCTCTGTTGGAGAGTCGGTGCAGACTTGATGGGCCAAATGGCCTCCTTCTGCGCTGTAGGGATGCTACGGATTCGAATTTTGCCTCTCATGGTTGCTACAGAGAGAAAGTAACTAATTGTTAACTGCATACAAACATGGCAAAGATACTTAGTAAAAAGATGATTAGGCTAAACAGGGGAGAAACAGGGAAGGCATTTGGAAAAGATGAGAAGGACCCAGAACCATTGGGGTATCCTCTTTGACACTCTCAACAGATGCATAGGATCCTACAGTGCAGGAGGAGGCCATTCGGCCCATCACGCCTGCACCGGTTACAATACCATCCAGGCCCTATCCCCATAACCCCATGCGCTTACCCGAGCGACTCCCCCTGACACTAAGGCCTGTTGCAGTTTTTGTCCAGCATGCAAGATGATGCTGGTGTGACATAGCCAATAATTGAATGGTTTACGCTTGGGCTTAGTCAGGTGTTGGAAAGTTTGAGGTGATACAGGAACAGCTTCTGCTAGATTTCTATCCCGCGTAGACAAACCTTTTGTCACCACAAAGGGCTCCACCTAGTGGCTTAGCCTAAAACAAATAGGAGATTAGTCAACAAAGCGAAGAGAATGGGATTGATTGACAAGAGCAAGAATTCTGGTTTAAATGGCAACAAGCCACTTCGATAATGTGACCCTCTAAATATTTCTCTCCAATTGAGTAGAAATGAAGGTTTTTTTAAAAGTTTTAAAAGTTTAAAGTTTTTTTATTAATGTCACAAGTAGAATCATAGAGTCCCTATAGTGCAGAAGGAGGCAATTTGGCCCATCGAGCCTGCGCCAACAGCAATCCCTGCCCCTATCCCTAACCCCATAACCTCACATATTTATCCTGTTAATCCCCCCTCCCTCCCCACCCTCCCCCCCACCGCTCCCCGAAACTAGGGTCAATTTAGCATGGCTAATCGATGTAACACATCTTTGGACTGTGGGAGGAAACTGGAGCACCCGGAGGAAACCCACTCCACACAGATATTGACCCAAGCCAGGAATCGAACCCGGGTCCTTGTGAGACAGTAGTGCTACCAGCGTGCAGCACCCCGCCTAGTGTATGGCTTTACTTGCAGTTAGCTCAAGCACAAGCAGCAATGGTTGTGCAGAGCTCAGAGAGACGCAGTTGCAACATAATTGGATTCATCACTCGAGGTTGACCACAGAGGTGGCCATTATTACCTATTCTGCTTTCACAAATCTGAATCTAGAAAACGAGGAAAAGTCGTCAAACTGCTTTGAAGAAGTTGACGCAATTCCAAAGTAGCTGACAAGGCGGAAATATGAGTCTATGTAAATCTACGATGTGTATAAACAGGTCATTATACTGAAAGTGCAGTGAGGCAGTGCCATCCCACTGTAAATTAAGATAGTATATCTCCCAAAATCATTAAGGTCAGAAAGTTGAAATTATTTCTTGATTTATCTATTAGTATCACAAGTAGGCTTGTGATACTAATTGGTTAAATGGTGACCTGATAGAGGTTTACAATTTGCATTCTAACCATTATCTTGTAAATTGAGTTTGTGTCTATATATGCCCCGTTTGTGAACACAACTCCCACTTACCTGATGAAGGAGCAGTGCTCTGAAAGATTGTGCTGCCAAATAAACCTGTTGGACTTTAATCTGGTGTCGTGAGACTTCTTATTGTGCTTACCCCAGTCCAATGCCAGCATCTCCATATCATATCATGGAATGTGTTGCCCAGGGAGGTGGTGGGAGCAGATACGATAGCGACATTTAACTAGACAAATACATGAATAGAATGGGAATGGAAGGATGCAGTTTAGGCAGGCATCATGATCAGCCCCAAAGGTCTGTTTTTGTGCTGTAACTTTGTTTTTTGTATGTTAACACTTCAATGAAGTTACTGTGAAAATCCCCTAGTTGTCACTCTCCGGCGCCTGTTCGGGTACACGGAGGGGGCATTTAGTACGGCCAATGCACCTAACCAGCACGCCTTTCAGACAGCGGGAGGAAACCGGAGCACCCGGAGGAAGCCCATGCAGACACGGGGAGAACATGCAGATTTCGTACAGACAGTGAACCAAGCTGGGAATCGAACCTGGGTCCCTGTGTTGTGAGGCAGCAGTGCTAACCGCCGTACCACTGTGCTGCTCAATGTTAGAGACACATGATTTGTTAGCTGAAATAACTTCTCAGAGGCCAGGGGTCCCTTCTCCAGATTCCTTTTATTGTACAAACTCAATTCCACTCCTAAGAGTGCAGAATCTGGGGTGTCAATAGCCCTGACACTCCTCAATATATACATAGGTGGGACTCAATGGTTGGGCAGGCCATCATTACCTCAATCAGGGAGATCATACTCCAAGCGACCCACCTCATGGGCCTCGTTGAGGTCATTTCATTGTCAAATGGAGTTCTGTGGATATGCCTTCCCTTTGAATGTATATTTGGTGCTCTTTCTCGCAGGCAGAGAATATAATGTATACAAACGTTACATTTACTCATTGGAACAAAAGACATTTGTGTAATTTAATTGAAAGCTCAGTAAGTAATCTCACAACACCAGGTTAAAGTCCGAGAGGCAGCGAAGAGTTTTCGGTGAGCTGCCCCTTCACCAGGTGTGACACTCACCTGATGAAGGAACAGCGCTCTGAAAGCTCGTGCTACCAAATCAACCTGTTGGACTTTAACCAGGTGTTGTGAGACAACTTACTGTGCCCGCCCCAGTCCAACACCGGCAACTCCACACCTTAATTGAAAGCTTTTGACGATTTAAGAATTCATTATTTAGTCATGCATTTTAAGAATGTTTTCACTCAGCAGCAGCAGATCACTTATCACTGGGAGAAGCCACCCATTTCATTGAGTCTCCGGCCTTCTGTGTGGTAACACTGATCCACTCCGCCAGCACTGACATTGTCCTTTAAACTATCAAGGCTAAACAATTCTTGACTTAACGATATTAGGGAAAGAATTTCTCTGAGACAAGTTGTGATTAAGTTCAGTCCTTCCATTTCCCCATTATTATCAAGTGGTTTTAAGTTATTTGCCTCCCTAACTTGGTCGAAAGAGTTGCAGAAACACCTGGGCCTGTTCCTAGGCCGAAGAAGTTTATTCTCAACCATATTGGATTCATGAGTAACCATCTCACACATTCATGTCATCCTGAGTTTTGGACTCTCCCACAACTGGATCATCATCTGTGTGTGGCACACTGGCGCAGTGGTTAGCACTGCTGCCTCACAGCAGCCAGGAACCCGGGTTCGATTCCCGGCTTGGGTGACTGTGCAGAGCCTGCACATTCTCCCTGTGTCTGAGTGGGTTTCCTCTGGGTGCTGTGGTTTCCTCCCTCAGTCAGAAAGATGTGCTGCTTAGCTGCACTGGGCGTGCTAAATTTTCTCTCAGTGTACCCGAACAGGCACCGGAAAGTGGGATTTTCATAGTAACTTCATTGTCGTATTAACTTAAGCCTTATTGTGACACTAATAAATAAGCTTTTAAACTTAAAACTGTGGTTAACCTACCGACGTCCGTTCTTTATTTTTAGAGATCCCTCGCAAGTCACTTCTCAGTTTTCCCAAGAGGAAAAGGTAACACCCTGTTTGTTTTTGCTGTTTGTTGCCACCTCTCATTTCTGGCATTGCATTTATCATTTATTTTATCATTTGATCAAGTGCTTCCAAATTCTTTTTTTATGCAGGTTGAAGACCAAAATGCCACCCAATTTCTGTGTGATCTACCCAAAGTTCTTTACAGGTTCATCATAACTTTGCTGCTTTTGGACTCTCACTGAGTCACAGGCTGGCAACTTATCACTGCTCACACCGGCAGGATTTTCCCATCCCGCTGCAGTGAACGGAGATTTGGCTGGGTGCCAAGTTCTCCAAGCTCGCTGTAGTGGGAGCTTGGCATGAACAACAGGTAAGACTGCGTGCCGAGAATAATTCAACCAACCATGTCAATGCGAACCATCAAATACTAATCGATACTAATCCCATTTGCCAGCACTTGGTCCATAGCCTACGATGCCTTGCCAATTTAAATGTTATGACACAGAGATTAATCCCCTTTACCTCGCGTCATAATCTTCTTAATTATTTGGGATGGTGTTATCTGTTCTTATTTAACATTGAGAGATTTGTTAATATAATATCACACTTGCTTTAAGTAAATAAGTAACAAGGTATTTTTATTTTAATAACCAGAAACTTTAGCTAAACAACTTGCGTATTAATTTAGGTATGTCTCAACTGAAATGCTGCTTGGATAATATCAGGAGTATTCACTGTCAAAAACAGTAATAATGGAATTCTAGTAACTCTCAAAGAAATGACACAACCAGGCTTGATAGAATTCAAAAGCCTTCTGGAGCTTTTCTATACTTGTCTGCTGTCTGTAAGCGCTGCTGGAATTTTTACCTTTCGCTGGTTAGAGGGTGAATTATTTTAAAACCTATTTGAAACTGGCAGAGTTAAGAATTAACTCCTCCAGCTAATCTAACAGCCCTTGACTGCTTCAGGTTGTCTGGCCCTGCTTCTGGTTGAACTCCTGGCTCAACCCATAGTGGAATTTTCGGTTCAACTCCCCTCAGGGCAGTTGTGTTCCTCTTCTCCAGTCCTTACGACCTATTAACATTCCTGTACTCGGATTGGCTGGAGATTGACAATTCAAGTTTGATAGGGTCCTGATCGCTGAGCCTCTTCTTTAAACCAATAGGCTGTCAAAATGCAACTGCCTGCAAAGTATGTTACCAAAGCAATCCTGATACTATTGGTGAGAAATAAATGTTGCCATTTGGGTACTCTGTATTTTAAACATCTCACCTTTCAACAAAAAAGCTTTTGTAGACACTGACACAATCAGCTTTTAAAGGAACCCTATCCTGTTGTTTCCTCTTTAGTATTTTATACTCTATATAGACATTCTGTATTTCTTTGTAAACCCAACTTCACAACATAAATGCTTATCCAGGTGTTTCTCAAATATAGTGAGAGTACCTGCCTTCACCATCCTCTGAGGTAGCGTTTTCCATATTTTCACCACCCTCTGGGTGAAAAAAACTTTTCCTCAGATCCCCTCTAAACCACTTGTTCCGCACCTTAAACCTATGTCTCCGGGCCTTAGATACTTCTGCCATGGAGAAAAGATTGTTATGATCCACCCTTTCTATGCCTCTCATAATTTACCTCTATCAGATCCCCCCTCAGCCTTCTCTGCTCCAGGGGAAACAAACCCAACCATGAAACTATTGTTGATGGTCGGAAAAACCCATCTCGTTCACTATTGTCCTTTAGGGAAGGAAATCTACCATCCTTATCTGCTCTGGCCTACATGTGACTCCAGACCCACAGCACTGTGGTTGACTCTCAACTGCCTTCCAAGGGCAAATTAGGACAGCACAATGGCACAGTGGTTAGCACTGCTGCCTCACAGTGCCAGGGAACCGGGTTCGATTCCTGGCTTGGGTCACTGTCTGTGTGGAGTTTACACATTCTCCCTGTGTCTGTGTAGGTTTCCTCTGGGTGCTTTGGTTTCCTCCCACAGTCCGAAAGAAGTGCTGATTAGGTGTATTGACCTGAACAGGTGCTAGAGTGTGGCGACTAGGGGATTTTCACAGTAACTTCATTGCAGTGTGACTGTAAGCCTACTTGTGACTAATAAATAAATGAACTTTAAATTTTGAACTTTGGCCCCTAGAACCTTGTTTACATTCTTGATGGCTTTGTGAACCAATATTCCCTTTTTTGTTAATGCTTTGTGAACCTGTGCCATTAGATGCCTTGCTGTGTGAGAGGGGAGGCTACGGCCTCATGCTATTATTGCTAAATCATTAATCCAGAAACTCAGCTAATGTTCTAGCGGCCCGGGTTCGAATCCCACCACGGCAGATGGTGGAATTTGAATTCAATAAAAGAAGTATCTGGAATTAAGAATCTACTGATGACCATGAAACCATTGTCGATTGTCGGAAAAACCCCATCTGGTTCACTAACGTCCTTTAGGGAAGGAATTCTGACATCCTTATCTGGTCTGGCCTACATGGGACTCCAGAACCTCAGCAATATGGTTGATTCTCAACTGTCCTCTGAATAAGCCAAGCAAACCACTCAGGCCAAGGGCAACGAGGGATGGACAACAAATAAAAGCAAATTACTGTGGATACAGGAATCTGAAACCAAAAGAGAAAATGGTGGAAAATCACAGCAGGTCTGGCAGCATCTGTAAGGAGAGAAAAGAGCTGATGTTTCAAGCCGAAATGGATGGCAACAAATGCTGGCCAGCCAGTGACACCCATGTCCCAAAACTAAAAATAAAGGCACTGCCTTCAAGACTGGACTTTAAGAATGAAGGAGGGTGAAGTTAAAAAAGGGTGAGTTAAAAAAGGTGAAGAGGAAAGCACATCACCTGTTAAAGCTTCACAATGACCTCTCTTTCTCAGGGTAGCTGATTTAGGTAAACAGAATGAGAAAGCTGCTGGTGACAAACGAAATGCATTGACAATGTTATGATTTTAATAACAGATAAATTCCATTTTAGGATGCTTTTTGTGTACTTTCCATTTAAAGCAGGTAAACTGGTTTACAACAGGTAAGGCACAAGATGGCACCAAATCAATACATTGGGGGATAGTGATGTGTGGGCCATTCAGCCCCTTTCAGCCTGTTTTACCAAATGAGCTGCATTCTTACTCTATCCAACTGCCCTCTACTCCATATCCTTATGGGCGGCACAGTGTTGAAGAGTCGGTGCAAATTCGATAGGCCGAATGGCCTCCTTCTGTCTACTGGGAGTGGCACAGTGGTTCGCACTGCTGCCTCACAGCGCCAGGGACCCTGAGTTCAATTCTGGCCTTGGGGTCACTGTCTATGTGGAGTTTGCACATTCTCCCCGTGTCTGCATGGGGTTCCTCCCTGCCCCGGGTGCTCCGGTTTCCTCCCACAGTCCGAAGATGTGCAGGTTATGGGAATCGGTCATGGTAAATTGCCCCTTAGTGTCCCAAGATGTGCTGGCTAAGGGGATGAGCTAGGTAAATATGTGGGGTCTGGGGATAGGGCCGGGGTATGATAATCTGTTGGAGAGTCAATGCAAACTCTATGGGCTGAGTGGCCTCTTTCTGCACTGTAGAAATTCTGCTTCAATAGATTTGACAAGGCAAGATCCCAGGTCTAAAATTACTAATTTAATGAATGTTCAGTGTTTTGTGTGGGAGGATGCCCCCATATTCTTCTATCATCCTTCACACAAAGAAGTCTTTCCTAAAACTAGGGTGGCATGGTGGCACAGTGGTGGGCACTGCTGCCTCACAGTGCCAGGGACCTGGGTTCGCTTCCCGGGTTGGGTCACTGTCTGTGAGGAGTTGGCATGCTTTCCCCTTGTCGGTGTGGGTTTCCTCCGGGTGCTCCAGTTTCCTCCCACAGCCCAAAAGACGTGCGGGTTAGGTGGAATGGCCATGATAAATTGACCCTAGTTTTAGCGGGACTAGCTAGGGTAAATGCATGGGCGTAGGGCCTGGGGGATTGTGGCTGGCGCAGACTCGATGGGCCAAATGGACTCCCTCTGCAGTGTAGGATTCTATGATTCTAAACATGGAATAAATTAATTTGCAATAAAGGACGAGTTGTTGTTGATCTGGACATCTAAAAACGTAAAGCTCTCAACCCTTCCTACTTCATCTCCTTAATTCTCCAGCAACTAGCAATATTAGCATTGTGGTGCATCCCGACATTCTTCAACAGTACCCAGCTCTGACACGGTGATTTTTTAAATTCATTCATGGGTATCACCAGCTGGCCAGTGTTTATTGCCCATCCCTAGTTGTCCTTGGGAAGGTGGTGGTGAGCTGCCTTCTTGAGACACTGCAGTCCACTTGCTGTGTGTTGACCCACCGTGAGCTGACCTTTGACAGCTGGATGGGTTCCTTCCATATCAGGAGACCTTCTTCATTGGCACAGGTCTCCCGGAGGCCGTCACTTAATTGGCCGCCTCCTCCATAATCACCTCCTGGGTTCTGCCACTGGCAATCATGGGTTCGCGTTTGATTCCCACAACAGAACCAGATCCCATTGAATGAAAACCTTCCCTGTGCTGCGACTACGTACAGCCAATAGCTTGGGGGTCAAAATCCTGGAACTCCCTCCCTAACAGCACTGTGGATGTACCTACACACATGGACAGCAGCGTCTGGCTCACCACCATCTTCTCAAGGCTGTGAGTGTTGGCCTAGCCAACAAAGCCCACATCCATTCATCCCATATTCAAACAATGTCCCAACACTCACAGCTCTGGCGAATACATGGAGTACCTCTCCTGAGGCACTGGGAGGCGCTGGTGTCCAACTGAGGAAGGCAAGTAGGGGTCGAAGTTGGAGGTGGGTGGCGAGGGAAGACATTAGCCAGGGGGCAAAGACGAAAAAGTCTCAAAGTTGGGTCAGTGTATTCTGGTGCGTCAGTCAAATATTTCCCAAATGCAGAGCGTGGAGAACATAGAACATAGAACATAGAACACTACAGCACAAACAGGCCCTTCGGCCCACAAGTTGCGCTGATCACATCATCACCTACCAACCTACAGACCTATCTATAACCCTCAATCTCATTAAACCCCATATACTCATCCAGGAGTCTTTTAAAAGACCCCAGCGAGTTCGCCTCCACCACCACTGACGGCAGCCGATTCCATTCACTCACCACCCTCTGAGTGAAAAACTTACCCCTAACACCACTTCTGAACTTCCCTCCCCGCACCTTAAATCTGTGTCCTCTCGTAGCGACCATTTCAACCCGGGGAAATAGCCTCTGAGAGTCCACCCTATCTATTCCTCTCAACATTTTGTAAACTTCTATCAGGTCGCCTCTCAACCTTCGTCTCTCCAGGGAAAAGAGTCCCAGCTCCCTCAACCTAACTTCATAAGGCATGCCTCCCAGTCCAGGCAACATCCTTGTAAATCTCCTCTGTACCCTTTCAATAGCTTCTACATCTTTCCTACAGTGAGGCGACCAGAACTGCGCACAATACTCTAAATGAGGCCTGACAAGGGTCTTATAAAGTTCCAGCATTACCTCCCGACTCCTAAACTCAATCCCTCGATTAATGAAGGCCAGTACACCATACGCCTTCTTGACCACCTCCTCCACCTGCGAGGCCGATTTAAGAGTCCTGTGGACCCGGACCCCAAGATCCTTCTGCTCCTCAACACTACTCAGACTTCTGCCCTTAATAGTGTACTCGTTCATCCCGTTGGTTCTGCCAAAATGGACGACTACACATTTATCCGCGTTGAAGTCCATCTGCCACTTCTCCGCCCAGTCCTGCATCCTATCTATGCCCTGCTGCAACTTTTGCCATCCTTCCAGATCATCCACAACACCACCGACCTTCGTGTCATCAGCGAACTTACTTACCCATCCCTCCACTTCCTCATCCAGGTCATTTATGAAAATGACAAACAACAAGGGTCCCAGAACAGATCCTTGAGGCACTCCGCTGGTGACTGACCTCCATTCAGAAAAAGCCCCATCCACAACCACCCTCTGCCTTCTGCAGGCAAGCCAGTTCTGGATCCACAAGGCCAAAGGCCCTTGGATCCCATGCCCTCTCACCTTCTCAAGAAGTCTTGCATGGGGGACCTTATCAAACGCCTTGCTGAAGTCCATGTACACTACGTCCACGGCACTTCCTTCGTCAATGTGTTCAGTCACATTATCGAAGAACTCAACTAGGCTTGTAAGGCATGACCTGCCCTTGACAAATCCATGCTGACTATTCCTGATCATGTCAAACCTCTCCAAATGTTCGTAAATCTTGTCCCTCAGAAGCCTCTCCATCAGCTTACCAACCACTGAGGTCAGACTCACCGGTCGGTAATTTCCCGGGCTATCTCTGTTCCCTTTCTTGAAAATAGGAACTACATCCGCAATCCTCCAATCCTCTGGAACCTCTCCCGTCTCCATTGACGACGCAAAGATCATCGCCAGGGGCTCTGCAATCTCTTCCCTCGCCTCCCACAGTATCCTGGGGTACATCCCATCTGGTCCCGGCGACTTATCTACCTTGATAGAATTCAAAAGTTCCAACACATCCTCCTCCTTAATATTCACGTACTCAATCCTTTCCATCTGCTGCAAATCCATAACAAAATCTCCCAGATCGGCTTCCACCGTGAATACTGAGGCGAAGTACTCGTTAAGCACCTCCGCCATTTCTTCTGGTTCCACACAAACCTTTCCCCCCTCACCTTTTATAGGTCCTATCCCTTCTCTTATCCTTTTACCTTTCACATATTTATAGAAGGCCTTGGGATTCTCCTTAATCTTACCCGCCAAGGTCTTCTCATGACCCCTTCTGGCTCTCCTAATTTCCCTTTTAAGTTCCCTCCTACAGTCCTTATACTCCTCAAGATCTTTAACATCTCCTAATTCCCTGAACCTCTTGTACATCTTCCTTTTCTTCCTGACTAGGTTCAACACATCCTTTGTGCACCACGGTTCCCTCGACCCACCAAAACCCCCTCGTCTCATCGGAACGTTGTCATTCAGAGCTCCAGACACACATTCCTTGAATATCTGCCACCTTCCTTCGGTACTTTTCCCTAAGAACGCCTCCTTCCAGTTTATTTGTCCAAGTAACTTCCTGACTTCTTCGTATCTCCCCTTACCCCAGACAAACACCTTCCTAGCCTGCCTGATCCTATCTCGTTCCAACGCAATTGTGAAGGAGATAGAATTATGGTCACCATATCCAAGATGCTCTCCTACCGAAAGATCCATCACCTGCCCTGGTTCATTTGCCAGTACCAGGTCAAGTACAGTCTCTCCCCTCGTAGGCTTGTCCACATACTGCGTCAGGAAACCTTCCTGAACACACCTAACAAACTCCCCCCCATCTATACCCCTTACCCTAGGGATATTCCAGTCGATGTTTGGGAAATTGAAGTCTCCCATCACGACAACTCTGTTATTAAAACATCTCTCCAGAATCTGTTTCCCTATTTGCACTTCAACTTCCCTGTCACTATTGGGCGGCCTATAGAATACACCCAGCAAAGTTTTTGACCCTTTGCTGTTCCTAACTTCCACCCACAGAGATTCTGTAGACAATCCCTCCACGACATCCTCTTTCTCTGTAGCCATGACACTATCCCTGATCAACAGTGCCACTCCACCACCCCTTCTGCCACCCTCCCTGTCCTTCCTGAAGCACCTGAAGCCTGGCACCTGAAGTACCCAGTCCTGTCCCTGAGACATCCAAGTCTCCGTAATGGCCACCACATCACAATCCCAAACAGCTATCCACGCCCTAAGCTCATCTACCTTATTCACTATACTCCTTGCATTAAAATATATACACTTCAGCCCCTCAGTCTGGGCATTTCCCATCTCCACCGCCTGTCTAACCTCCCTCCCATACTGCCTGCGGTTCTCCCCTACCTGGGAGCGAACCTCCTCCGTCCCAGTTTCCCCATCACAGTTCCCTCCCCCCATCCTTTCTAGTTTAAAGTCCCCCCGGTAGCCTTAGCCAGTCTTCCCGCCAAGATACTAGTCCCCCTGGTATTTAAGTGCCACCCGTCCCTACTATAGAGGTCCCACCTACCCCTAAAGAGGTCCCAGTGATCTAGGAACCGAAATCCCTGCCCTCTACACCAGTCCCTCAGCCACGCATTCACCCTCCACCTCATTTCATTTCTTCCCTCATTCTCCCTTGGCACAGGCAGCAATCCTGAGATTACTACCTTTGCTTTTCTCTTCCTCAGCTGCCTACCCAGTTCCCTATAGTCCCTTTTCACGAGTGCCTCCCTCTTCTTACCTACATCAGTAGTACCTATATGTACTACAACCTCTGGTTCCTCTCCCTCCCCTTTCAGGATGTCTGGGACCCGCCCAAAGACATCCCGGATCCCAGCCCCAGGGAGACAAACCACCATCCGCGACTCCCTTCTACGTCCACAAAAACGCCTGTCCGCCCCCCTCACTGTGGAGTCCCCTATTAACACTACCTTTCTGCTTCCCTTTTTGATTTTTTGGCTCACTGGCTCAGCTCCAGAGAGCTGGCCATCGCTTCCTCCCTCAGATGAGCTGTCCCCCCCAGTAGTACTCAGGCCGGAGTACTTATTTTGAAGGGGGACATCCACCGGAGTGCTCTCCATCACCCGTGTTTTCCCCTTCCTAATAGTAACCCAAGTGCCCTCATCCCGTTGCCCTGGTGTGACTACCTGCTGGTAGCTCCTTTCTATAACCTCCTCACTCTCCCTAACGAGCCGAAGGTCCTCGAGCTGCATTTGCAGCTCCTTAACCTGGTAGGGCCTGCAACTCCACACACCGAGCACAGGTGTGGATGTCTGGCAGGCCAGGAGCCTCCAAGACCTCCCACATGTTGCCAATTATCAAACGATCATTCACGCAAGTCGGCACAGGATGGGATAACTATCAAATATTTTTTTCTGTCAGCTTCTTAAGAAGCGGTGACATTGTGATTCTGGAGGGTAGGTGCCGTTGGGGGAGGACCACACATTGCACGGCTTGCCTGTTGTCTTCAACTTTTTTTTATAAATATATAAAAAGGAAGAGGCTGGCTAGGGTGAACGTTGGTCCCTTAGAGGATGAGAAGGGGGACTTAGTGGTAGGGGATGGGGATATGGCTGAGGTCCTGAATAACTTTTTTGTTTCTGTCTTCACGGAGGAGGATGTGAATAATTTGCTGGGTGTTAGTGATGGAAAGGTGGTAGGACTGGAGGGTCTTAATGGCATTACTGTTACGAGAGAGGCGGTGCTCGACAGACTGGAGGGGCTGATTGTGGACAAGTCTCCAGGACTGGATGGAATGCATCCGAGGGTTCTGAAAGAAATGGCGGAGGTGATAGTGGATGCCTTGGTGGTTATTTTCCAGGCGTAGCTGGATTCCGGGGAAGTGCTGGAAGATTGGAAAGCGGCTAATGTTACGCCGTTGTTTAAGAAGGGTGCCAGGCAAAAGGCAGGGAATTATAGGCCGGTTAGTTTAACGTCTGTTGTAGGTAAAATGTTAGAATCCGTCATCAAGGAGGAAATAGCGAGGCACCTTGCGAGGAATTGCTTGATAGAGCAGACGCAGCACGGTTTCATTAAAGGGAAGTCGTGTCTGACAAATTTACTGGAGTTCTATGAGGATGTGTCTAGGGCAGTGGATAGAGGAGAGCCGGTGGATGTGGTCTTTCTTGATTTTCAGAAGGCGTTTGACAAGGTACCTCACAAGAGGTTATTGCAGAAGGTCAGGGGACATGGAGTTGGGGGTAGGGTGTTAGCATGGATAGAGGATTGGTTGTCAAATAGGAGGCAGAGAGTGGAGGTCAATGGGTGCTATTCGGATTGGCGGATGGTGACTAGTGGAGTGCCCCAGGGGTTGGTGCTGGGGCCTCAGCTATTTACCATTTATATAGATGATCTGGAGGAGGGAACTGAGTGTAGGGTGTTGAAATTTGCAGATGACATCAAGATTGGTGGAACGGCAAATTGTGCGGAGGGTGTGGAGAGTCTACAGAAGGATCTATGTAGGCTGGGCGAATGGACCAGGAAATGGCAAATGGAATTTAATGTTGGCAAGTGCGAGGTGGTCCACCTTGGTAGGAATAATGGTAGGAAGGATTATTACTTACGTGGCGAAAAACTGCAGCAAGTGACGGTGCAGAGGGACCTCGGGGTCCTTGTGCATGAGTCGCAAAAACCCAGCCTGCAGGTGCAGCAGGTGGTCAGGAAGGCGAATGGGATGCTGGCCTTCATAGCGAGGGGGATTGAATATAAAAGTAGGGAGGTCTTGCTGCAGCTGTATAGGGCATTGGTGAGGCCGCAGCTGGAGTACTGTGTGCAGTTTTGGGCGCCGTACTTACGCAAGGATATTTTGGCCTTGGAGGGAGTGCAGAGGAGGTTTACTAGGCTGATACCGGAGTTGAGGGGGTTGAGCTATGAGGAGAGGCTGAATAAACTAGGCTTGTACTCGTTAGAGTTTAGAAGAATGAGGGGAGATCTCATTGAGACGTATAAGATGATGAATGGGATGGATAGGATAGAGGTGGAGAGACTCTTCCCGCTCAGAAAGGACAGTAGGACTAGGGGGCACAGCCTCAAGATAAAGGGGGGACGGTTTAGAACGGAGCTGAGGAGGAACTTCTTCACTCAAAAGGTGGTGAATCTCTGGAATTCTCTGCCCATTGAAGTGGTGGAGGCTGCCTCGCTAAATATTTTTAAGACGCGGGTTGATGGGTTTTTGATAAGTGAGGGGATTAAGGGTTATGGGGAGAGGGCAGGAATGTGGAACTGAGCCACGACAGATCAGCCATGATCTTATTGAATGGTGGGGCAGGCTCGAAGGGCGAGATGGCCTACTCCTGCTCCTATTTCTTACGTTCTTATGTTCTTAACTGAATTGTCCTCCATGGGAACGAAGTCACTAAGTTCACTGACAGGCCAAACCAGAAGGCAACCTCGGCCAAGTGAAAGCATTTATAGAATTATAGGCTGGTATTTTACGACCTTGCTTGGGCGAAGCGAAACCCTACCTGCGTCCTATGGAGAACCGCATTATGCGGGCCCTGCCTTCCTCGATTCCAGGGCAGATATGGTGGTAAAATTTCGGCCATAGAATCCCTATAGTCTAGACAGAGGTCATTAGGCCCATCGATACTGTACTGGCAACAGTCCCACCCTAACCCTATTCCTTTAACTCCACACATTTACTCTAGCTAATTCCCCCTAATGATACTAAGGGTCAATTTAGCATGGCCAATTCATCTTAACTACACATCTTTGGACACCAAGGGACAATTTAGTGTGGCCAATCCACCAAACCCACACATTTTTGGGCTGTGGGAACAACCGGAGGAAACCCACGCAGTCATGGGGAGCGCCTACAAACTCCGCACAGTGACTTGGAACCTGGGTCCCTGACACCGTGAGGCAGCGGCGCTGACCACAGTGCCACTGTGCCGCCATTTACTATGCACGTTTCAAACTTAAATGAGTGCAGTGTCCCTAACCTGCTACACCAATCCCTGGTGTGTGTATTTTCCTGTTACATTTTGCCAGAGAAAAGGCTTTCTGGATTAATCGATCTGAAGTTAGCGGGGTGGGGGTGCAGTGTCGGCGGGGGGGGGGCGTTGGGGGTCGGTGGAATGGACAAGGCCAAGGGTTGACGTCAAGAAACCTCCTTGGCAAAATAAACTCGGTTAGCTGGACGCAAGTCAGTCCCCAGCCAATTGTGTTCAGCGTGTAAGAAAATAGATGATTTCACCACCTACAGCCTGGGCATCTGAAAAGGGAAAGATGTGATCTCACTCCCTCTGTGCGCTAAAAAACCTCATTTATAAATGAGCTTGTCCCTACCACCGTGCTTGGTAATAAATGATCTCACCCCAGACATGCTCCTGTAATAAACTGGACCAATAAGAGCGTTGGGGAGGGGTGGAGAAGAAAATAATGCCTGCAGTGAGCGCCTCTACCCAGGGGTCTTGACACGAACTGCAGCGCTGCTGCCCACACACCCTCCGTGGTGAGGGTCTGCAGTTATATAGCCCGTCCATTCGGACCCAGCCCTGCACTGTACACCCATCGATCTTTCCAATGTTTGTGTATACAAACGAGGGAAAAAAAAAAGTTTCCATCTGGACTCTGACTTCTCTGCAGACTGACAACAGATGTCCACTATAAACCCCGCTGACCCTGAGAGACACTTCCAACATTCTCCGAGTCCATTTCTCCCGCAGCCGTCTGACCCGTCCCACAACCAGCTCCACTGGCCAACACCTGACATAACTCTGAGGAGCTGTAACGTCGACACTTAATGGGGCCTTTTGTACGTTTCACAGCCCGAGCGGCGAGGGAAGATGAATTAAATTCTAATTGGGAAAAGCAATGGTTTCAGTCGTCCTTTCACAACTTTGCTTCAACGTTCCCCACCCCACCCACCCCCCCCGGGAGGGCCATTAACCCAGTTACAATCCAACTCCTGTTACATGTTCTGGATACTAAACGTTGACCCGTGGTCATAAAATCATGTTCGGAAACTCTCTTCTAAACAATGGGGATAGGAGATCTTGCAGTGCGGTCAAATGTGACCAACTTGTTAAAGTTTCTCCTGGACTCATTAAATCTGGCCCAAAAAATACTTCAAAAAGCAGGGCCCGTTTTAATTTGTTTTAGTGCATTTATGCAAAAACCTGTTGCGTCATTTAATCCTGGGTCGTTTTACAGTCATGCGATTGTGTGCAGCTTGAGGAATGGAACCCAGCGAGGGTAAACATTGCAATAAACGGTGCTGACCATAACTGATGCAAATATAGCACTTACATCTTCTTACTAGAAGCAGGCTAACAGAAGATTAATCCAGGGATTAACAGGTGTAACAGACCCCCAGCATCATCGAGATTTGGCACTGGGCTTCTGTTTTTCATCATTATGGATTTTCATTTTCCCCTAGAATGATCGGGCATAGCCAAAAAGTATTCCTGTTCCTCAATGCTACTATGGACGGCACAGCAGCATGGTGGTTAGCACTGCTGCTTCACAGCTTTAGGGATCTGGGTTCGATTCCCGGCTCAGGTCACTGTCTTTGCGGAGTTTGCACATTCTGCTTGTGCCTGTGCGGGTTTCCTCCGGTTTTCTCCCTGGGTTCAAAGATGTGCAGGTTAGGTTGATTGGCCGTGCTAAAATTGTCCCTTAGTGTCCTGAGGTGCATAGGTTAGAAGGATTAATGGGTGGATATGGGGGTTGGGGCTGGTGGGATTGTGGTTGGTGCAGACTCAATGGGCCAAATGGCCTCTTTCTACTGATTCCAGCTTCGTTATTCAAGGCTGCCTGAGAAAAGACTTTTTGGATTAATTAATCTGAAGTTAGCAAAAAAGCAGGAAGAGCAGAAAGAAAAACATCGTGGCACAGTGGTTAGCACTGCTACCTCCCCACGGCAGGGACCCAGGTTCAATTCCGGCCTTGGGTCACTGCCTGTGTGGAGTTTGCATGTTCTCCCTGTGTCTGCATGGGTTTCATCCCACAGTACAATGTGTGGATTAGGTAGAGTGGCCATGCTAAATTGTCCCTTAGTGTCAGGGGCACTAGCTAGGGTAAGTGCATGGGGTTATAGAGATAGGGCCTCAGTGGGATTGTGGTTGGTGCAGACTCAATGGGCCGAATGGCCTCCTTCTGCACTGTAGGGATTCTATGATTCCTGGTTGCACCACAGCTTGGTATGGCTCCAGCTCTGCCCAAGACTGCAAGAAACTACAAAGGGTTATGAACGTAGTCCATTTCACCACACAATCTAGCCTCTCATCCATTGACTCTACCTACACTTGAAAAGCAGCCAGCATAATCCAGGACTTCATGCACCCTAGACATGCTGTCTTCCATCTACTTCCATCGGGAAAAAAGTACAAAAGTCTGAAATCACACACCAACTGACTTAAAAACAGCTTCTTCCCTGCTGCTGTCAGACTTTTGAATGGACCTACCTCACACTAAGTTGATCTTTCTCTACACCCTAGCTATGGCTGTAACACTACATTCTGCACTCTCCCTTTTCCTTCTCTATGAATGGTATGTTTTGTGTATATAGCATACAAGAAACAATACTTTTCACTATATACTAATACATATGATAATAATAAATCAAATTAAATCAAACATAGCCTGAAAGCCAGTTATAATTCAAGCACTTGCAAGATATCAGCGGAATAAGAAAACTCTTTCAGAGAGACCTTCAAATTGGAAATTTACAATCTCAACTGGTGCAATACCTCACAGTGCTGGGGACCTGGGTTCAATCCCTATCTCGGATCATTGTCTGTGTGGAATCTGCACGTTCTCTCCATGTCGCCTCCAGGTTTCCTCCAGGTACTCCGATTTCCTCCCACACTCCAAAGATGTGCAAATTAGGTTGATTGACCATGATAAATTGCCCCAGAGTGTCGGGGAGATAGCAGAACAAATACAGTGATAGGGCCTGGGTGGGGTTGTTGTCAGCGACAGCTTATTAGGCCGAATGGCTCCTATTGCATTGTCAGGATTCTATGATTCATGGAGCTAAGGCTCAGCAAGATCCCAGTTGAGGCCATCCTCCTGTGTGTGGAACTTGGCTACCAGTCTCTACTCAGCGACATTACCAGTCTCTGCAGAGACTGACAGCCAAGTTCTGCACACATGAGGATGGCCTCAACTGGCATCTTGGGTTCATGTCACAGTATCTGTAATCCCCATGACTTGACTGGGCTTGCAAAATCTCACTAACTGTCCTGGCTGGAGACATTACACATCTCTTTAACCTGTGCTTAACCCTCTCTCCATTCACATTGTCTGTACTTTTAAGACTTGATTACCTGTAAAGACTCGCATTCCAACCATTATTTTGTAAATTGAGTTGGTGTCTTTATATGCCCTGTTTGTGAATGGAATTCCCACTCACCTGATGAAGGGGCAGCGCTCTGAAAGCTAACAGCTTTTGCTACCAGATAAACCTGTTGGATTTTAACCTGTTGTTGTGAGACTTCTTATTGTGTTTACCCCAGTTCAACGCCGGCATCTCCACATCATGGCTATCCCTGTTCATCCATGGCTTCCATGGATGGGGAACACATGGATTTGCTTCTTTGGCACACAGTCTTGTACATACTTACTAATGAAGTCACAGGCGACAGGATCTTCCAGTCCCTCCATTTTCAATGGGGTTTCCTGTTGAACACATACCTCGCCACTGGGAAACCCGCAAAAGGAGGTACGCCATCAGCGGGATCGGAATATTCCACCAGGTGTCAATGGCCGGAAGATCTGATCAATTCCTTTTTTATCCCACCCCTTCTTTACATATTGTGGTAAGTGCTATGGGATATACCTACAGTACAAAAGGAGGCCATTCGGCCCATCGAGTATGTGCCAATCACAATCCCACCCAGGCCCTATTCCCGTAACTCCATATATTTACCCTACTACTCCCCCGACACTAGGGGCAATTTAGCATAGCCAGTCAAACTAACCCATGCATCTTTGGACTATGGGAGGAAGCCGGAGCACCCGGAGGAAACCCATGCAGACATGGGGAGAATGTGCAAACTCCACTCAGACAGTGACCCGATGTTGGAATTGAGCCCGGGTGCTCTGGGGCAGCAGTGCTAACCACTGTGCCACTGTGCCTCCCCTTAAAAAAAAGCTCCAGCTAAGCACTGAAAGGGGGCAGTTGGACTTGAACTGATGACTTCTTGGCCTGCAGTCAAATGCTCTACCACTGAGCTATACCTCCTTAATTATTAATTATTAATATATTAATTGCTTCATTGTGAAACATCTCAGAATTATCTCAAAAGTTGAAATTCCGCAGATATCCATCATTTCGGAATCCAGGTTAATGTGATAAATAATTAACTCATAGACATCCTACAGTACAGAAAGTGGCCATTCGGCTCATCGAGTCTGCACCCACCACAATCCCACCCAAGCCCTACCCCCATATCCATACATATTTTACCCAATAATCCTCTAACATATGCATCTACGGTCAATTTAGCATGGCCAATCAACCTAACACGCACACCTTTGGACTGTGGGAGGAAATCAGAGCACCCGGAGGAAACCCACGCAGACACGAGGAGAATGTCCAAACTCCATACAGACAGTGACCCAAGCCGGGAATCGAACCCCGGTCCCAGGAGCTGTGAAGCAGTAGTGAATCGGCGTGTTTAGTATTCTTGTTGAAACTTAGTGCATCATTGGGCTTCTTTTGTAACGCTGACCGGGACAGGAATTGATTGAGCAAATCTCATATGTTCTCACAACGGTTCTGCGAGGACACATTGACAGACAATGACAACAAACAGGATTTGTACTTGAAGGTTTTTCTCTTGAAAGTGATAACTTGACAACATCTCTACTTTCTAAGGAGGCTAAAGAAATTCGGCATGCCTGCTATGACGCTCACTCATTTTTGCAGATTAATTTGGATTAATGTCACTATTTTCACAACTACAGGTCTCCAATAGTGTGTCCAGCTCACCCGTAACCTGCCCAGGTCCATCCATACCAAAGTTGTAGTTAGGAAAGCCCACCAACTTTCTCAGGAGGCTAAGGAAATTTGGCATGTCAGCTACGACTCTCACCAATTTTTACAGATGCACCATAGAAAGCATCCTTTTTGGATATATCACCACTTGGTATGGCTCCTGCTCTGGCCAAGACTGCAAGTAACTAAAAAGCGTTGTGAATTAGCCCAGAATCTAACCCAGGTTAGCACTGCTTCCTCACAGTGCCAGGGACCCATGTTCAATTCCTGGCTTGGGTCACTGAGTGGAGTCTGCATGTTCCCCCCGTGTCTGTGTGGGCTTCCTCCAGGTGCTCTGGCTTCCTCTCAGTCTGAGAGATGTACTGGTTAGGTGCATTGATCACACTAAATTCAGTGCACTGAACAGGTGCCGGAGTGTGGTGACTGGGTGACTTTCACAGTAACTTCATTGCAGTATTTAATGTAAGCCTACTTGTGACACTAATAAATAAACTTTAAACTCAGTCCATCACGCAAACCAGTCTCCCATCCATTGACTCTGTACACTCCCTGCAGCCTCAGGAAAGCAGCCAGCATAATTAAGGACACCATGCACCCCGGACATTCTCTCTTCCACTTCTGTGAAGAAAAAGATACAAAATTCTGGTAACGCATACCAACCGAACAGTTTCTTCTCTGCTGTCATCAGAGTTTTGAATGGACCTAACTTTTGTGAAGCTGACCTTTCTCTACACCCTCGCTATGACTGTAACATCACCTTCTGCACTCTCTCATTTCTTTCTCCCCTGTGACTCTATGAACATGATGTGGAGATGCCAGCGTTGGACTGGGGTGGGTACAGTAAGAAGTCTCACAGCACCAGGTTAAAGTCCAACTAGTTTCTTTGGAATCATGGGCTTTTGGAGCACTGCATCAGGTGATAAAGGAGCAGCTCTCCAAAAGCTTGTGATTCCAAATAAACCTGCTGGACTTTAACCTAGTGTTGTGAGGTTTCTTACTGTACTAGATGAATGATACGTTTTATCTGTATTGTGCGCAAGAAACAATATAATTATAGAATCCTACAGTGCAGAAGGAGGCGATCTGGCCCATCCAATCTGCACCAACCACAATACCATCCAGGCCCAATCCACATGCATTTACCCTAGCTAGACCCCCTGACACTAAGGGGCAATTTAACACGGCCAATCCACCTAACCCGCACATCTTTGGATTGTGGAAGGAAACTGGAGCACCCGGAGGAAACCCACGCAGACACGGAGAGAGCGTGCGGGCTCTGCAAAAACAGTGGGCCAAGCTGGGAATCGAACCTGGGTCCCTAGTGCTGTGAGGCATCAGTGCTAACCGCTGTGCTACCGTGCCGCCCCTGAATACTTTTCGCTGTATCCCAATACACGTGGCAATAATGAATCAAATTTTAAAAATAGTGCAGCATATTTTGTAGGCTAGCAGAAAGTTCTCTAATGAAGTTATTGCTTCAATTTAGCCACTGTGAGCAGGGGTTCAAGCCTTGTAGGCCTATGCCCTAGGGCAGCAATCTCGCTTGCCAAATTGACAGGGAGAAGCAGTTTGTCAAACCCATTAGTGTGCCTCCAGTACCTGTTGGCATAATTTACTGGTATGGTGTTTTCTTTGGATTGGCTATTTAACCAACTGTTTGTAATTGTAGCTCTACTGGGACAACTTAGCATGCAAGTGCAAGTATTTATCTTGAAACCTGCCTTCATTTATTACCCGCATCCACTAATTTTTTTTTGATCAAAATCCTTTTCTCTCCCAGGCTACGAGTTGAGAACCAAACATTCTGCTCGTTTATGGCAGACCGTGTTCCCCTGTAACTACACTTCCCTCCACCCGCTTTCTTTATTAGGACTTTATTGGGTCTGCCCAGGTCAATGCCAAATTTGTTCTCTTAACAGTTAAACATGACTATAAAGAATGACTGGAGTTAAGTCAACTAGTAAAAGAGGAACTCTGTACCTTTTAGCCCCTCGATTAGATGCGATCAGTTTCCAATGTGTTATATTGCAAACGTTCCCTATTTAACATGGAACGCACATTAGCAAAATCACCTTATTGCTTCAAACTAGCTTTATGCCTTAACAAAGCGATAATGAACCCAAGAAATTCATTCTGATATTGGGTCGCACATGATGGATTCACCACTCTTTCCGATGATGAACAATGTGACTTGTAATTCAAAGAATCCCTACAAGTGCAGGCCATTTGGCCCATTGGATGTGCATTGACCCTCCAACAGGGCAGCTTACCTAGCCCCTCCCCTTGCCTTATCACTGTAATCCCATGCATTTACCCCGTTAATCCCCCTGACATCTTGAGACAATAAGGGGGCAATTTACCATGGTCAGTTCACCTAACCTGCACATTGTTGGACTGTGGGAGGAAACCAGAGCATCCAGACGAAACCCAAGCAGACACAGGGAGAATGTGCAGACTCCGCACAGACAGTCACCCAAGGCCAGAATTGAACCTGGGTCTCTGGTGCTGTGAGGTAATTATACTAATCACTGTGCCACGTTGCAACCCTTAAAAACCTTTAATTCCTCAAATATTCTTTTATGTGTGGCATGGTGGCACAGTGGTTCACATTGCTGCCTCACAGCGCCAGGGACCCTATTCAATTCTGGCCTCAGGTAACTTCTGTGTGGAGTTTACACATTCTCCCTGTGTCTGCGTGGGTTACCTTTGGGTGCTCCAGTTTTCTCCCATAGATCAACAATATGCGGTCTAGATGGATTGGCAATACTAAATTGCCCCTTAATGTCCAAGGATGTGTACGTTAGGGGGATTGACCATGCTAAATTGTCCCTTAGTGTCCCAAGGTGCGTAGGTTAGGGGGTTTAGCTATACTAAATTGACCCTCAGTATCCCAGGATGGGTAGGTTAGGGGGATTGATCATGCTAAATTGTCCCTTAGTGTCCCAAGAAGTATAGATTAGGGGGATTGACCATGCTAAATTGCTCATTGGTCTCCCAGGATGTGTCGGTTGGGGGATTGGCCACACTAAATTGTCCGTTAGTTTCCCAGGATGGGTAGATTAAGGGCATTGGCCATGCTAAATTGCGCCTTAATGACCCACGATATATAGTTTAGGGGGATTGGCCATGCTAAATTGCGCCTTAGTGACCCACGATATATAGTTTAGGGGGATTGGCCATGCTAAGTTGCACCTTAGTGACCCACGATATATAGTTTAGGGGGATTGGCCATGCTAAATTGCCCCTTAGTGACCCACAATGTATAGTTTAGGGGGATTGGCCATGCTAAATTGCCCCTTAGACTCCCAGGATGTGTAGGTTCGTGGAATTAATAGGGTTAATAAATGGGGGTTATAGGGATAGAGCCTGGGTAGGATGCTCTGTTGGAGAGTCGGCACAGACTTGATGGGCCGGATGGCCTCCTCCTGCACTGCCGGGACTCTGTGATTGCGTTTTTACTTCAGATTATTGCTCTTATTTTTCTATTTAGCTGCTGTCTTCCATTAGTCTCATCAAATTGAGCGCTGAAATTTTGAAACGATTGACGGGCTTTTCTTCTACGGGGCCTTTTGCCTGCCGGGGTTTTCCACTTGGTATTTAATATTGCTCTTGTTGTTAACAAACTTGGTCTGATCACTGCAAGAAGTGCTGTCTGGCTGCCGCACTAATAATAGTTCCAGCAAAACAAGATCTAGCGTTTTTAAGCCAAAGAGACAGGCTCTCAATGCCAAAAAAGCAAATCCCTGTGGTGAAACCGGACCCCTTCCCCTTCCCTTGCTCAAAGGCAGCAATTTACAACATATACAACTTCAAAAAAGTGCCTTATCTCTACAGGCATCGCACATAAATTATCCCACAAGAAATGACAGTTAAATGTTCAGTGTAATTAGGGTAATAATGACTAAGTTTGTATTTGGCGTGCTTAACAGCTGAATCTATTTTATCAGCGCTGCCTTGACAGTTGCAATGACGTGGACTGTTCCCCATTTAGTCGGGCTAAATTCAGGTTTACTGGCTGGATTCGCATGCATTGCTTATTTTTTCTGAGCTTGACAAACAATGATGAAGTATCCAGTCATGCATATTGCATTGAAGAAAAGCATGAGGGTGAACCTGCCATCCTCTGCTTTGTTGCCATCTGTGGCCCTTTGCTTTTAAATTCAGCCCTGAGTCGTGCAACCCTCCACCCCCCCAAAAGAAAAACATTGCGATTTCCAATTCACAATCAGGTAGCAATTTGTTAAGGTTGCCACATCAGATGGGGCACGGTGGCACAGTGGTTAGCACTGCTGCCTCGCAGTGCCAGGGATATTAGGTTTTCAATTCTGGCCTCGAGTCACTGCCTGTGTGGAGTTTCTCTGCGTGCGGCCTCCTCCGAGTGCTCCGGTTTCCTCCCGCACTTCAGGGTTTTTTTCCCCAGGGTTACGGAGTTGAGAATTAGAGGGCATAGGTTTAAGTTAAGAGGGGAATTAATGGGAACCTGTTTTTTTTAACAGAGAGTGGTGCGTATGTGGAATGCACTGTTGGAAGAAGTTGTTGAGGTGGGGACATCGATAACATTTAAGAGGCACTCAGACAGATACATAGATTGGAAAGGTTTAAGGGGATATGGGCCAAATGCAGGCAAATGGCATTAGCTTAGATGGACCTTTTGGTCTACATGGACCAGATTGGGCCAAAGGCCCTGATTCTGTGCCTTACATTCTATG
The DNA here is from genome assembly GCF_965287045.1 of Carcharhinus amblyrhynchos. Lineage (NCBI taxonomy): Eukaryota > Metazoa > Chordata > Chondrichthyes > Carcharhiniformes > Carcharhinidae > Carcharhinus > Carcharhinus amblyrhynchos. The sequence continues at coordinate 11,513,489 of NC_137335.1, read as the reverse complement.
ATGTGCATGTTAGATGGATTGGCCATGCTAAATTGCCCCTTAGTGTCAGGGGGATTAGTAGGGTAAATTGGGGAAGTGACCTGGGTAGGGTTGTTGTCAGTGCAGACTCAGTGGGTCAAATGGCCTCTTTCTGTCGGGATTTGACGCTTTTATAACATTGGAACAGGATTTTAGGTGAAGGCTGAGCCTTACCAGACAGACATTGTCATGACTAGTGACTGATGCTTGCACACTATTTGTCCTGTGTTTAAAACAGACAGTACACTTACATGAATACACCCATGTTGATGATAGTGCAAATAAAGAGAAAGTTGGAGGGCAGAATTTTCCAGCTGCTCTTGCCCCAAGGCCAGACAATCCTGCCAAGGTCAACGGATCTTTGCATAGTCTGTGTCCCACCCGCTACGATTCCCGTGGGAAAATTCCACCCGTAGACTTTTCAATACTTTGATACTCTAGGAGGTTCTTGGGGTAGCACGGTGGCACAGTGGTTAGCATTGCTGCCTCACAGCTTCAGGGACCCAGGTTCAATTCCTGGCTTGGGTCACTGTCTGTGTGGAATTTGCACTTTCCCCCCGTGTCTCCGTGGGTTTCCTCGGGATGCTCCGGTTTCCTCCCACACTCTAAAGGCACGCTGGTTAGGTGCATTGGCCATGCTAAATTCTCCCTCTCTGTGCCTGGCCAGGCACTGGAGTGTGGTGACTTAGACATTTTCGCAGGAACTTCAGTGCAGTGTTAATGTCAGCCTTCTTGTGACATTAACAAAATAAACTTACTTTTTGAAGTGTGTTCTAATATTGCAAATAGCCACCATTTTTCTATTAAGAAATAAGCAAATGATCAACAGCACAGTGACACGGTGGTTAGCACTGCTGCCTCGCAGCACCAGGGACCTGGGTTCGATTCCAGCCTTGGGTCACTGTCTGTGTGGAGTTTGTACATTCTCCCTGTGCCTGCGTGGGTTTCCTCTGGGTACTCCAGTTTCCTTCCACAGTTCAAAGAAGTGCGGGTTAGATTGATTAGCCATGCTAAATTGCCCCTTAGTATCAGGGGGAATTATAGGGTTATGGGATAGTTCCTGGCTGGGACTGTGGCCGGTGCAGTCTCGATGGGCCAAATGGCCTCTGTCTGCACTATATGGACTGTATGAGTCTAAAACATTCTGACCTTGTCAGAAATTGAATTATCTTTGTTACAGTGGAAAAGAGAAACAGGATTACGATTAAGAATTGGAACTCGTAAGTGGGTGGGTTGGGATCTGATAGAAATACCGTAACCTTCTGGTGTCTGATGAGGGCCATCCCAACTCGAAACGTTGGCTCTATTCTCTCTCCACAGATGCTGTCAGAATTCTGAGCTTTTCCTGCATTTCCTGATTGTGTTGTTGAAGGGATTCTGGTGACTGGGAACTGGCCTTGACTGAATTACTCCAACTGCACTGGCGCACTCTCAGATATCAACTACACTACACCAAGAAAATAACTTTTCATTTTAACACATTTTAATACGAGAAGGTCTTTAAACCTGTGAAATTGAAGATCTATAGTAATTTTGCACATGCACCACATGGCTCCCTGAAGGAAAAACAGTAAAACGGGGAAATAAGAATACTGGTCTGAAATTTGTGTTGTATACTTTAAGATGGAACACCAGTAAAACAGGGAAACGAGAATTCTGGGCTGAACTGGTCTTGTACAGAAGCAGCCTCCCATCCACTGACTCTGTCCACACTTCCCGCTGCCTCAGCAAAGCAGCCAACATAATTAAGGACCCCACACGCCCCGGACATTCTCTCTTCCACCTTCTTTGTTCTGGAAAAAGATACAAAAGTCTGAGGTCACGTCCCAACCAACTCAAGGACAGCTTCTTCCCTGCTGTTGTCAGACTTTTGAATGGACCTACCTTGCATTAAGTTGATCTTTCTCTGCACCCTGGCTATGACTGTAACGCTACATTCTGCACTCTCTCCTTTCCTTCTCTATGGATGATATGTTTTGTCAGTACAGCGCACAAGAAGCAATAATTTTCACTGTACGTTAACACATGTGACAATAATAAATCAAATCAAAATCATACAGTGCAGAAGGAGGCCATTTGGCCCGTTGCATCTGCACCGGCCCCAATCCTACCCCGCTCTATCTCCATAACCCCGTGCATTATCCTAGATAGTTCCCTGACGGTAAGGGTTAATTTAGCGTGGCCAATCCACCTAACACGCACATTATTTCACTGTGGGGGGAAACTGGAGCACTCGGAGGAAACCCACGCAGACACGGGGAGATTGCGCTGACTCCACACAGACAGTGACCCGAGGTTGAGAATTGAACCTGGGTCCCTGGCGCTGTGAAGCAGCAGTGCTAACCACTGTGCCACCCCGGTATATGTTAAAATGGGACACCTGTAAAACAGGGAAATGAAAATACTGGTCTGAACTGGCCTTTCCTTCTGGGTTACTGCTGACAGTAACTGTTCATCAGTCTTGTTCTTAGATACAGTGGCTGCCATCTCTCAGGCAAGAAAGTAAAGAAAAAATAAAATTGCACAAAAGATATAATTGAGAGAGAACACAACATTTTACAATTGAAGCAAGCATTGTCTTTTGCTCTTTGTGTGTGCACCAAGCTGTACATTATGACAGAATTCATGTGCGATTTATTTATAGTTCCTTGTCATAAGCTTTCTCCCCAATCTTTTGCCTCCTCACCAGATGCTATTCCAGGATTTGAAGAAAGGATGGATGATGGGTTTTCCAATTTTGATCAAACAATTGAAGGCAAATGTACAAAATAGAGGCTGAATGCTGTCTGTAGATTCGAATATTGGTCCGCTTTAATGTTTTTCTGAAGTGATAACTGTCACAAAACATTAGTTGAGGTTTGTTAATGTTGTTTTCCAGAGAACAGTGCATGAGAATATAATTAAGGGTTTTCTTAATTTATTTTATTCATTCGTGGGACATGGGTGTCGCTGGCTGGCCAGCATTTATTGCCCATCTCTGGTCACCTGAGGGCAGTTGAGAGCCAACCACCTTTCTGTGGCTCATAAGGCCATAAGATATAGGAGCAGAATTAGGCCATTCAGCCCATTGAGTCTGCTCTGCCATTCAATCATGACTAATATGATTTTCATTCCCATTCTCCTGCCGTTTCCCATAATCTTTGACCTCCAGCAGTATAGGCCGGCAGCAGAGCACAGGGTGGGCCATTGCACATGCGCCGATCTGTCAGCACCAAAATTAGCACTTGCACAGTGGCCCTATAGCTGGCCAGCCCCGTGATTCTGCATTGCTAATCTTGTGACCCTGCCCCCCTATGCTGGCCCCCCGAACATATCCGGGCCAGCCTCGCACCCACCCCCCACCCCCACCCCCCATCCCTCCCGGCCCATCTCAAACTTTTCCTTCCCCTGCAGCTCCGATCTCCTGAAGAACCCCCTCTCCTCCTGATCCTCCCCCTCCCCTCACACCGGCAGCCCCCACACCTCTATCCATAGTCCCGCTTTCCCCTACTGCAGCCCAACCTCTCCAACAGGCTATCCCAGCCCAATGGCCAGCCCCGATCGCTGGCCTCCCTTCCTCTGTCACTTAACCTAAAGTGCAGCGGGGACCTCCCACTCCATCGATTGTCCCCACCCCAGGGGCCAGGCCCCACATCAGGCCCTGGCCCCATTAGGCCCTACGTCTTTGGCACTATCCGCTGCCTGGTAAGCAGTGCAAGTGTGCTCCTGGGCATTGCCACTTTGTCCCTTGGGCAGTGCCAGGGCCCCTCAGGGCCCCTCAGTCTTGGGCCCACTAATTGCATTTAAAACATATCCAGTGTGGAGTTGACGGCACTGGGAGACGCACAGAGGCCGAGATGCTCAACGTGAACCGCGCGAATCACCCACTGCTGGAGCCCCCCAGCCCACTGAGCTAAAAAAGCGATGGAATGGGACGGAAAAATTACCCCATCCCCCACCCCCATGGTGTTAGAGTCATTGCTAAGATGTAGAGAAAGGTCTTCATGTAAGGTAGGTCCTTCAAAAGTCTTGACAGCAGCAGGGAAGAAGCTGTTCTTGAGTCAGTTAGTTCGTGACCTCAAGGATTTTTGTATCGTTTTTCTGATGGAAGAAGGTGGAAGAAAGAATGCCCGGGGTACATGGGATCCTTAATTATGCCGGCTGCTTTTCTGAGGCATTGGGAAGTGTAGACAGAGTTAGTGGATGGGAGGCTGGTTTGCGTGATGGACTGGACTACGTCCACAACTCTTTGTAGTCTCTTAGGGCCTTGAACAGAGCAGGAGCCATACCAAGCTGAGATACAACCAGAAAGAATGCCTTCGTTGGGGCATCTGTAAAAGTTAGTGTGAGTGGTACCAGAAACGTTGAATTCCTTTAACCTCCTGAGAAAGTAGAGGCAATGGTGGGCTTTCTTAGCTATAGTGTCGGCGTGGACTGACCAAGACAGGTAGTTTATGACCTGGACACACTATTGGAGGCCTATAGTTGTGAAAGTGGTAACATAAGTCTGAATTCATTTGGCGAGGCTCATAAAATCACGTCTGAGGTTGATGGAGGCTTCTGTTCTGTGAACCTTGACCCGCCACCCCCTCCCCACATCCCCCTCCCTCACCCCCGCCAATTCCAGGGTGAAGTACCAGCCATTCTCTCTTTACACAAACCTAGGACGTCAACTCCAGAAAGTTGCCGAGGATGGGGTCAAAGAATATTCCAGTTGATTTGATTCAACCCAATCCACCCATTTGCTTGATGGATATCAGGTCCAATTCTCTGGTCTCGTCTGCAGCTGGGATTCTCCAGTCCCGCTGCAGTGAACAGAGATTTGGCTGAGCGCCAAATTCTCCCTCCTTGCTGGCAGCAACGGCAGGGTTGTGATTGGCCAGAAAATTCCGGCATCCTCTCGAATTTCTCCTAGATCCTTAAAAGTTTATTTATAAATCTTGGCAGGAGTTGGCCTCTGATTAGGTCAGATGCTCCATTAATAAGCGCTCCCATTGAAATAATTCTTACCTTTTACCTTGGACGTCCTGAGACCTCTCTGTTTGGTGAATGCTCGGAAGTCCTGAGTCCCTGAACTGTGATGGATGGAAGATTAGCAACAGCACTACTGCAGGAGCTGGCACTTTGACAGCGGGCAGGGAGAGCGGGCAGCCTCACACTGAGTGGCAACCCCTCCCTTGTTCCCTCAGGAAAGTCTTTTCCATACACTCTGGAGAACTACAAGATCTATTTGTGGAACATGCATCACTATCATTTAGAGGTCGGGAGGGAGATGGGCGAGTGGGATTGCCCTGAAAACCTTATGTTGGTTTGTGATCGCGTGGCAAAGGAACTTCAGTTGCGACTAAAATCCTAGGGCAGCGCGGTGGCACAGTGGTTAGCACTGCTGCCTCACAGTGCCAGGGACCCGGGTTCAATTCCAGCCTCAGGTGACCGTCTGTTGACAGGAATAAGAAGCCCACTGTGGGTTAATCCAACAGTAAAGCCTGTGTTTTGCCCCTCACTTCAAGTGCAAGGTCCTGAGATTGCAGGAGATGTGTGGAGTTTGCATGTTCTCCCCGTGTCAGCGTGGGTTTCCTCCGAGTGCTCCAGTTTCCTCCCACAGTCCAAAGATGTGCTGGTTCGGTTGATTGGCCATGCTAAATTAAGTCTAGTTTCAGAGGCACGAACAGGGTGAACATGTGGGGTTACAGGGAGAGGGGTTGGCTGGGATTATGGTCAGTGCAGACTTGATGGATTGAATGGCCTCCTTCATCACTGTAAGATTCTATAATAAAGAAAGAATCTCCCCCACACATGCTAGCCCATCCAGAAACCTCAAAAATATATGAATATTGATGGATTGATGCATCTTATTTTGAAGTGGGACCAGAGTTAGGAGCTGGAGCAGGCCATTCAGCCCCTCCAGTCCTGCTATCTCATTCAATAAGATCGTGGCTGATCTGATTGTAACCTCAACTCCATATTCCCGCCTCACCCCTCGACAAACTTTCACCCCCTTGTTCATCCAAACTGTATTTAGCACTGCCTTAAAGATATTGGGGTGGGGGGTGCAGGATGGGGTGGGGTGGAGTGGGGCAGGGCAGGTGGGGGAACTTTGAGCCCACACACTCCGTCTGCGGGAATGGCAGCGAGGACTTGGCACGGTGGCACAATGGTTAGCCCTGCTGCCTCACAGCGCCAGGGATCCGGGTTCGATTCCCGGCTTGGGTCACTGTCTGTGTGGAGTTTGCACCTTCTCCCTGTGTCTGCGGGGGTTTTGTTCGGGTGCTCCTGTTTCCTCCCACAGCCCAAAGATGTGCGGGTTAGGTGGATTGGCCATACTAAATTGCCCCTTAGCGTCAGGGGGATGAGCAGGGTTAATATGTGAGGTTACGGGGAATGGGGCCTGGGTGGGATTGTAGCCAGTATAGACTGGATGGGCTAAATGGCCTCCTTCTACACTGTGGGGATTGGATGATTCTATGACTCAGAGGACACAGGTGAGTTAAACTTGGGGCTGGGGGGGCGGTGAGAGTACTAGAATCGCTATTTCGGGGAGAGGGGTACACAAGGCTCACCCTTGCAGTCCTTACCTTCCCTACGTGTTGGGGAACTCCTTGCTTTAAAGGGATTGTGAAGGCCGGTATACAGACAGAGCTTCCCGTGGTCTCCCTCTTGGGTTCCTCTCCATATTGCAGCTGAGGGGTTGCCCTTCCTTATTGGGTGGGGTGGGGGCTAGCAAAAGGGTGGGTGATCCCTGAGGAGCTGGGACCTTGATAGTCCAGGCCTGCTTTCGGGTAGGATGGATGTTTGACTGTTTCCCTCCTCGGGGTCAGGGGCTGGAGGTGTGTCGCTCACAGGGAGGGGACTGTCAGATGGGCTGGAGATGTCCAGGGTCCCTTGACTGGTGGGCTCAGGGTTGTGCTGCTGCTGGGTTCTAAGAGCCCCTGTGCTTCTCCATGGGATGCAGGGGCAGCTAGAGTGAGATCCAGAAGCCCCGCCACCCTCTGACGCTGACACTCACCGATTCCCACCAGTGCCTGCACCATGCAGTCAAAGCCCTGGTGCGGACATCTGCTGCCATGGAGAGCATCAAGACTTCCACTGTGGATGCCACCCTCGCAGTGTTGGCCTCATTGAATTGGTCCCTCGGGTAGACGGGACTCCTCCAATCGGCCTTGCGCTCTGAGGAAGGCTGCTGTCATCCCTTCCTGATTCTGCCTTTGCAGTTCCAGCAGCTATGGGGCAACCAGGCCCAGGGGCACATCACCGGAAATGGGTTTGGCAGAATCCTGGTCTCCAACATTCCTCTGAGTGCCCGTTCCCTGGGGTGTCCCTGCCAGCTGTGGATGTTCAGCTATGATGTGCTCACCAGTGAGTGACCCAGAAGCCTGTCCACTTATTGGATGCGCCGAGGTGTGAGTATCTGTGCTGGTTCACATCCTTTTGGTAGTGTGGGGACCAGAACTGTACGTAATATTCCAAATGCAGTCTAACTAACCACCCAGCCTCTACAGCCGTCTGCAGTAAAAGATTCCACAGATTCGCTGCTCTCTGAGAGAAGAAATTCCTCCTCATCTGTGTCTTAATCCCTGAAAGTGACAACGCGGGTGGATAAGGCAGTCAAGAAGGCAAGCAGCGCGCTTGCATTCATTGGTCAAGAATAAAAATTGGAGGGGGGGGCACAAGGTGGCACCGTGGTCAGCAGTGATGCCTCACAGTGCCAGGGACCGAGGTTCGATTCCCAGCTTGGGTCACTGTCTGTGTGGAGTTTGCATGTTCTCCTCGTGTCTGCATGGGTTTCCTCCGGGTGCTCCAGTTTCCTCCCATATTCTGAAAGGTGTGCTGGTTAGGTACATTGACCCAAACAGGTGCTGGAATGTGGCGACTAGGGGATTTTCACAATAACGTCATTGCAGTGTTAATGTAAATCTATCTGCGACCAAGAAATAAGCTTTAACTTGAAAGTTTTATACAGCTGTAACATAACTGGCCAACTTTTGTACTTGATGCCCCAACCAGTGAAGGCAAGCTGTATGCCTTCTTGATCACCTTATCCACCCGTGTTGCCATTTTTAGGGATTAAGACAGCGATGAGGAGGAATTTCGTCTCTCAGAAAGCAGTGAATCTGTGGAATACTTTACTGCAGGAGGCTCCAGATCATTAATTACAATCATGGCTGAGATGGACAGGGTTTTAATCTGTAAGGAAATCAAGGGTTATGGGACTAAAGGCGGGAAAGTGGGGTGGAGGGTTATCACATTGGATCAGTCATTGAAAGGCAGAACAGACTCAATGGGCTGAATGGCCTACTTCTATTCCTATGCCTTATGGTCACTATAAAAACAGACTAGGTAGTCATTTGTAGGAGTTTGCTGTGTGAAAATTAGCCGCCCGCTTCCCTTCCTTACAACAGAAATTAAGATGCTTAATTATCTGTGAAGCTTTTGGGGATTTCTGAGAATGTAAAAGCCACTGTGAAAATACAAATCACTTTTTTATTCAGTATGGACAATACACTTTCTCATGATTGTGGAGTAAACTGGATTATTACTGGTTCAGGGATAATGGTAAAAGATAAAAAGAAAGGTAAATGTAGCTATAATAGGAAGATAGATTATTATTTGAATGGGTGTACATTCAGAGAGATGGATACTCAACGAAATCTTGGAATCCTCCTGTATCAATCGCTGAAAGTAAGCGTGCAGGTACAGCAGGCAGTAAAGAAGGCAAATGGTGTGTTAGTCTTCATAGTGAAAGGATTTGAGTATAGGGATAGGGATGTTTTATTGCAATTGTATAGGGTGTTGGTGAGGCCACACCTGGAGTATTGTTTGCAGTTCTGGTGTCCTTGTTTGGGGAAGACTGTCTTGCTACAGAGGGAGCACAGCGAAAGTTCACCAGGCTGACTCCTGGGATGGCAGCTCTGTCATACGAGGAGTGACTAAATTGGTTAGGATTACATTCACTGGAGTTCAGAAGAGTGAAAGGAGATCTCATAGAAACTTATAAAATTCTAACAGGGTCAGACAGGGTGGATTCAGAAAGAATGTTCCCAATGGTGAGGGAACCAAGAAGTAGGGGTCACAGTTTGAGGATAAGGGGTAAACCTTTTAGAACTAAGGTGAGGAGAAATTTCTTTAGCCAGGGAGTGGTGAATGTGTGAAATTCACTCCCACAGAAAGTAGCTGAGGTCAAACCATTGTGTGATTTCAAGAAGAAATTAGATGTTGTTCTTGGGGCTAAAGATACCAAGGGCTGTGGGGTGAAGGGGGAGATCAAGATATTGAATTCAATGATCATCCATGATCATAATGACTAGCAGAGCAGGCATGATGGGCTGAATGGCCTCCTCCTGCTTCTATTTTTTATGTTTCTATGCTCTATATTTCTAATAATGGTCAGGTAACAAAGGCAGCTTATCAAACATAAATATAGAAAGATTGTTAGAAATAAAATGAGTAGAAATAATGAAATTGCCTGTGCAACACTTTACAGAGCGTCCGAAATAAAGATACTGGACTGAGGAACAAGGTAGAGTCGGGATATCTGAAGCACATTACAGAGAAAACAGGACTGACAATTAAATATTGCAGATTCTCATGCATTTTGAAGAGATGGAGAAGTAAGATAGATATATCCTGCATAAGATTCTTGGAGCGGGTTTTCAAGAACATAAGAACATAAGAAATAGGAGCAGGAGTAGGCCATCTCGCCCTTTAAGCCTTCCCCGCCATTCAAAAAGATCATGGCTGATCTGTCGTGGCTCAGTTCCACATTCCCACCTTCTCTCCATAACCCCTAATCCCCTCGCCTATCAAAAACCTATCTACCCGCATCTTAAATATATTTAGCGAGGCAGCCTCCGCCACTTCAACGGGCAGAGAATTCTAGAGATTCACCACCCTTTGAGTGGAGAAGTTCCTCCTCAACTCCGTTCTAAACTGCACCCCCCCGCCTTATCTTGAGGCTGTGCCCCCTAGTCCTACTGTCCTTTCTGAGCGGCAAGAGTCTCTCCACCTCTATCCTATCCATCCCATTCATCATCTTATACGTCTCAATGAGATCTCCCCTCATTCTTCTAAACTCTAACGAGTACAAGCCTAGTTTATTCAGCCTCTCCTCATAGCTCAACCCCCTCAACTCCGGCATCAGCCTAGTAAACCTCCTCTGCACTCCCTCCAAGGCCAAAATATCCTTGCGTAAGTGCGGCGACCAAAACTGCACACAGTACTCCAGCTGCGGCCTCACCAGTGCCCTGTACAGTTGCAGCAAGACCTCCCTACTTTTATATTCAATCCCCCTCGCTATGAAGGCCAGCATCCCATTTGCCTTCCTGACTACCTGCTGCACCTGCAGTCTGGGTTTTTGCGACTCATGCACAAGGACCCGAAGGTCCCTCTGCACCGTCGCCTGCTGCAGTTTTTCGCCATGTAAGTAATAATCCTTCCTACCATTATTCCTACCAAAGTGGACAACTTCACACTTGCCAACATTAAATTCCATTTGCCAGTTCCTGGCCCATTCGCCAGCCTACCTAGATCCTTCTGCAGACTCTCCACACCCTCCGCACAATTTGCTGTTCCACCAATCTTGGTGTCATCAGCAAATTTCGACCCCATACACTCGGTTCCCTCCTCCAGATCATCTATATAAATGGTAAATGGCTGAGGCCCCAGCACCGATCCCTGGGGCACTCCACTAGTCACCAACTGCCAATCCGAATAGCACCCATTGACCCCCCACTCTCTGCCTCCTATTTGTCAGTCAATCCCCTATCCACGCTAACACCCTACCCCCAACTCCATGTCCCCTGACCCTCTGCAATAACCTCTTGTGAGGTACCTTGTCAAACGCCTTCTGAAAATCTAGAAAGACCACATCCACCGGCTCTCCTCTATCCACCGCCCTAGACACATCCTCATAGAACTCCAATAAATTCGTCAGACACGACTTCCCCTTAACGAAACTGTGCTGCGCCTGCTCTATCAAGCAATTCTCCTCAAGATGCCTCGCTATTTTCTCTTGATCACGGATTCTAGCATTTTACCGACAACAGACGTTAAACTAACCGGCCTATAAACTTACCTTTTCCATCAGCCCCACCCTGCCGTTCCCCTCCCCCACTCCTACTCCACCCCCACTCCCACCCCCATCCCCACAACCCTGCAAAATGTTCTCTGGCGGCAGAGGTAGCACATCATTGGCTTCCAGTGGGATGTTACGTTCTTGCCAATGTCTATGGAGTTTTTGAGTGGCTCGCCCATCCTGCTGCCAGGGAACCACACCAGTGGGGGCCACCTTTGACGGGACTGGAAGATCCCGCTGGTGGGAAGAGCTGGAAAACTTGGCCCTTTGGTTTTTTGAATAAGTGCATCCTTCCAATATTCCCAGACTCAATCTTGCCATCTTATTTATGAGATTGGAATGAAGCAAGTCGCATGATATTACAAAGCTAGTGGCATCCTCAGGGCCCCTTGTAACAAATAGGTCAATGTCATTTGCTCCAGAATCCATTGTTGTTAATCCATTTTTCCAGTGACTTTTCTTTTAAAACAGTTTTTTTTTCTCAATAAAGTGCCACTTGAGAAATTGGGTCACATAACTGGCAGAGCGACTGAATGAAAGAGATCTGTTCACGTCAACCTAAACGCAAATTACTGCGGATGCTGGAATCTGAAACAAAAGCAGAAAATGCTGGAAAATCTCTGCGGATCTAACAGCATCTGTGGGGAGAGAACAGAACAGAACAGAACTATCCTTTCTCGTCTGGCTGACCCTTCATCAGAGTTGAAGACAAAGACTGGAATTTCACTATCCCACCCACCATGGGAATTGGAGAGGGCAGACCACGGATAGATCTGTTGACCTCGGGTGGGATTTTATGGTTTCGGGAAGAGCGAGGTTGTAAAATCATGCCCAAAGAAAATAGGACAACATTGAAAATATTGAGGTGAAATGGGGGTGTTAATTGACAAAACATGGGCAAAAAGACAAAGGGGATATAATTGGTGGTGATCATGGCTAAGAAGAGTGCTAATAGCGGCCTATTAAGAGATCAGAATGTGTTAATAGCAAAGCAGAGGTAAGCAGGATGTCAAAGGACAAACTGAGATGTGTAGCATATGGTCCAATTGGGATGGAAGGGGGAAGAACACTCATTCATTTCAATGTGGCCATTAACCCAGGAAGCTTCAGAGTTAGTTTCCATCAATAATGGGTTGGGGATTTGCTGAGAAGCGGTGAGTGGTGGACGAAATAATAAGTGAAGATCAGGCAGCAAATAGTAGCATGGGAAGAGATGACCCATGAATTAAAAATCGGTACAAATTGCTCTCCAGGTTGGGCTACTCCATCATCAGCTGTGTTAAAAAGAAATTGGCCGCGCTTCACTTCCTCCAGAGCGTCATGAGGTCAAACAATTCACCCAATAAACTCACCAGTGAAAGGCTCGTCCAGTAATTAACAGAATAAATAAGAACATAAGAACATAAGAAATAGGAGCAGGAGTAGGCCATCTGGCCCTTCGAGCCTGCCCCGCCATTCAATAAGATCATGGCTGATCTGTTGTGGCTCAGTTCCACATTCCCGCCCTCTCCCCATAACCCTTAATCCCCTCTCTTATCAAGAACCCATCAACCCGCGTCTTAAAAATATTTAGCGAGGCAGCCTCCACCACTTCAACGGGCAGGGAATTCCAGAGATTCACCACCCTTTGAGTGAAGAAGTTCCTCGTCAACTCCGTTCTAAACCGCCCCCCCTTTGTCTTGAGGCTGTGCCCCCTAGTCCTACTATCCTTTCTGAGCGGGAAGAGTCTCTCCACCTCTATCCTATCCATCCCATTCATCATCTTATACGTCTCAATGAGATCTCCCCTCATTCTTCTAAACTCTAACGAGTACAAGCCTAATTTATTCAGCCTCTCCTCATAGCTCAACCCCCTCAACTCCGGTATCAGCCTAGTAAACCCCCTCTGCACTTCCTCCAAGGCTAAAATATCCTTGCGTAAGTACGGTGCCCAAAACTGCACACAGTACTCCAGCTGCGGCCTCACCAATGCCCTATACAGCTGCAGCAAGACCTCCCTACTTTTATATTCAATCCCCCTCGCGATGAAGGCCAGCATCCCATTCGCCTTCCTGACCACCTGCTGCACCTGCAAGCTGGGTTTTTGCGACTCATGCACAAGGACCCCGAGGTCCCTCTGCACCGTCGCCTGCTGCAGTTTTTCTCCACGTAAGTAATAATCCTTCCTACCATTATTCCTACCAAAGTGGACCACCTCACACTTGCCAACATTAAATTCCATTTGCCAGTTCCTGGCCCATTCGCCCAGCCTATCTAGATCCTTCTGTAGACTCTCCCCACCCCCCACATAATTTGCTTTTCCACCAATTTTGGTGTCATCAGCAAATTTCGACACCCTACACTCGGTTCCCTCCTCCAGATCATCTATATAAATGGTAAATAGCTGAGGCCCCAGCACCGAACCCTGGGGCACTCCACTAGTCACCATCCGCCAATCCGAATAGCACCCATTGACCCCCACTGTCTGCCTCCTATTTGACAACCAGTCCTCTATCCACGCTAACACCCTACCCCCAACTCCATGCTCCCTTACCTTCTGCAATAACCTCTTGTGAGGTACCTTGTCAAACGCCTTCTGAAAATCCAGAATGACCAGAAATGACCTGAGAATTGTTCATCACAGCCAGTCAACCTCTTTTGCCCAGAACGTAGACAATTATAAGTGTAGAGTCTTATTCCTTCAGGTAGCAAAGATATTTAAAATCTCAGATGGTACATTGTTGAACTTCTTTTCCCACTTTTTCCCATCTTCATTCCATCTTATTCTCATTTTTCTTTCCCTCTCTTCACAGGAGGGAATCGTAGTGAGCTGGGAGTTGACCAAGCAAAGGTCCATTGACCTTGGGTGGGATTCTTTGGTTCTTGGGCGAGTGCGGTTGGAATAATCCCACCCTATATCTTTTTCTATTCCGGATTTGACCCTGAATTCATGCACTCTAACTCACCCTGCTCTTCAAATCTTCCTTTGGGTTCCTTCGAGGGTTTTCACTGTAACTTCATTACAATGTTAATGTAAGATGACTTGTGACACTACTAAATGAACTTGAAACTTTTTCAATCCTTAAACCTCCTTGTTTAAGAGGAGGGGAGATGACAGCCTGGTGGTATTATCATTAGATATTAATTCAGAAACTAATATATTCTGGATTCGAATCCTACCACAGTAGATGGTGGAATTTAAATTCACTTAAAAAAAATCTAGAACTAAGGATCTACCGATGACCATGAAACCATTGTTGATTGTCGGGAAAACCAATCTGGTTCATTAATATCCTTTAAGGAAGGAAATCTGCTGTCCTTACCTGGTCTGGCCTACATGAGACTCCAGAGCCACAGCAACGTAGTTGACTCCCAACTGCCCTCTGAACAAAAGCAACTTAGAAATAGGCAATAAATGCTGGCCAGCCAGGGACACGCATGTCCCATGAATGAATAAAAAAAAGATAGGTTGTTATCCCCATCAGTCGCTAAACTCCTGGCTGCAAAATTAGGGGTGTGGCACAGTGCTTGGCCTGGGACCTGGGTTTGATTCCCAGCTTGGGTCACTGTCTGTGTGAAGACTGCACATTCTCCCCGTGTCTGTGTGGGTTTCCTCTGGGTGCTCCGATTTTCTCTGAAAGACGTGCTGTTTAGGTGCATTAGTCATGTTAAGTTCTCTCTCAGTGTACCCGAACAGCTGCTGGAGTGCGCGAATTGGGGATTTTCACAGTAACTTCATTGCAATGTAAGCCTACTTGTGACACTTTAACTTTAAACCTTGCCTTTGCTTGCCGTTACTAGCTCGCACTTCCGGCAACGTGCAGGGTACAGAATCTTTTAGGATGAACCATGCAGAGAAAGGTCTAACATCCCACAAGATGTCTTGGTCCAAAGGGTGCCCCTGATCATCATTATCACCACTCTATTCTAAAAAACCCTTGCACAGCATAATGTCAAACGGATATCTACAATTCTGGGTCAAAGGAAAAGGTTGTGAAATTAGACTTTAGACATGCAATTCTCTGAAATATACACTTCCCCATTTTAGCAGAAGAGTTTAAAGTTTATTTATTATTGTCACAAGTTGGCTTGCAATGAAGATACTATGAAAATCCCCTAGTTGCCACACTCTGGCGCCTGTTTGGGCACAATGAGGGAGAATTTAGCATGGCTAATGCACCTAACCAGCACGTCTTTTGGATTGTGGGAGAAAACCAGAGCATAAGACCATAAGAAATAGGAGTAAAATTAGGCCATTCAGCCCATCAGATGTGCCCCACCATTCAATCATGACTGATATTTTTCTCCTGCCTTCTCCCCATAACCCTTGATCACCTTACTGATCAAGAACTTATCTACCTCTGTCTTAAAGACACTCAATGCCCTGGCCTCCACAGCCTTCTGTGGGACAGGGTTCCACAGATTCACCACCCTCTGGTTGAAGAAATTCCTCCTCATCTCCGTTTCAAAGGAGCATCCTTGGTGAAGAGAGATTGTACAGTTTAGGCCTATACTCTCTGGAATTTAGAAAAATGAGGAGAGATCAGACTGAGGTATTCAAGATGATAAAAGGTATGGGTAAGGTAGACGTGGAGCGGATGCTTCCCCTTGTGGGACATTCCAGAACGAGAGGTCATACTTTTAGGATAAGGGGTAGCAAATTTAAAACAGAGTTGAGGAGAAACTACTTCTCCCAAAGGATTGTGAATCTGTGGAATTCACTATCCTAAAGTGCTGGGACAGTGAGTAAATCCAAGAAGGAGTTAGACAGATTTTTAATTGGGAATGGGTTGAACGGTTATGGGGAGAAGGCAGGAAAATGGGTTGAGGAGCATATCAGCCATGATTGAATGACAGAGTGGACTCGATGGGCCGAATGGCCTAGTTCTACTCCTATATATCTTATCTTCTCATTGGAATTCAGAAGAATGAGGGAAGATCTTACAGAAACAAACAAGACTTTGAAGGGAATAGATAAGATAGAAGCAGGGAAGTTGTTTCCACTGGTGGGTGAAACTAGAACTAGGGGGCATAGTCTCAAAATAAGGGGGAGCAGATTTAGGACTGAGTTGAGGAGGAACTTCTTCACCCAAAGGGTTGTGAATCTGTGGAATTCCCCGCCCAGTGAAGCAGTTGGGGCTACCTCATTGAATATTTTTAAGGCAAGGATAGATAAATTTTTGAACAATAAAGGAATTAAGAGTTATGACGAGCGAGTGGGTAAGTGGAGCTGAGTCCATGAAAAGATCAGCCATGATCTTATTGAATGGCGGAGCAGGCTCGAGGGGCCAGATGACCTACTCCTGCTCTTATTTCTTATGTTCTTATCCCTTCACTCTGAGATTGAGCCCTCGAGTTTGAGTCTGTCTCACGAGAGACACCCTCTCCATCTCCATGCTATCTAGGCCTCTCAGGATTTTGCAAGTTTTGATAAGATCCCTCCAGATCCTTCTAAACTCCATCAAGTATAGACCCAGACACCTCAATCGCTTCTCATATGGCAAACTCTTCTTTCCTGGGATCATTCTTGCGAACCTCCTTTAGACCTTCTCCAAGGCCAGCACCTCTTTCCATCGGCATGGGGCCCCAAAACTGCTCACATATCCCAATTTCCAGAGCACCTGGAGGAAACTCACACAGAGACGGGGAGAACATGCAAATTTCACACAGATAGTGAGCCAAACCGGGAATCGAACCCGGGTCCTTGGCGCTGGGAGGCAGCAGTGTAAAACATTGTGCCACCACGCCGCATTAACCCATTCAAAATAAAGTAATTATTACTTTGAATGAAGCAGCAGAGAGAGATGTTTCAAGTCAATGTGTTTGACCCAAGTGCCGCAATATCCCACAATGAACCTTGACACAGTGAACTTCAGGAATTAACACTTGAACTTCCAAATATTAATCAACTGCTGGTTGCACTAAAGGATAGTCTTTAGTTGGAGGAAATCTGTGTAACATCGCTGTTAGATTAGGCAAAAATAAACTGGTAAGACACAGACAGTATGTCGCAAATAAAAGATCTTACTTAAGAGAGTTTACTCAAGAGATGTGGCGCCGTGTTACTCGTAAAACTCTAGGAAGTTCAATAACTACCAGCTAGTAAAAGCAGAACATGGAATCATCAGGATACATCCAAGACTTTGAGTAACAGAATATTTATTGAGTAAATTGATCCACATTAAAAGAAGAGGCTATAGATATTTCCAATAATGTTTAATAACCAACTGGTAACAAGCAAATAAATGTGGAGCAAGTAATGACCACACACCCCAGGAGAAGTAACATGATCTTGGGCACGGGCATTTTATAGTGTTCGGAAAGTGATTAAACAGAATAGAGGGATTCACACTGAATTTACAGGCAATCACAGGAACACATCTTTTATTAATATGATGAGTGGACCAGCCAAAGTCTCTTCTGACTTGCAGCAAATTCATTCAAAGGCAAATTGAGCCCAATAGAAAAGGATTGGAATAAAGGAAATGAAATAATCTTTTTGTTTCTTTTTCAAAGTTTATTTATTAGTGTCACAAGTAAGCTCACATTAACACTGACCACAAGACATAGGAACAGCTTAAGACTACTTGGCCCATTGAGTCTGCTCCACCATTCAGTCATGGCTGATTCTTTCTCATCCCCATTCTCCTGCCTTTTCCCCATAACCCCTGATCCCCTTACTAATCAAAAACCTATCTATCTCTGCCTTAAAGACACTCAATGACCTGGCCTCCACAACTTGCTGTGGCAAAGTGTTTCACAAATTCACCACTCTCTGGCTGAAGAAATTCCTCCACTTCTCTGTTTTAAAGGACCATCCCTTTAGCCTGAGGCTGTGCCCTCTGGTTCTACTGCACTGAAGTTATTATGAAAATCCCCTAGTCGCCACATTCCGGCATTTGTTTGGGTACACTGAGGGAGAATTTAGCATGGCCAGGGCACCTAATCAGCACGTCTTGCAGGCTGTGGGAGGAAACCGGAGAACCCAAAGGAAACCCAGGCAGACACAGGGAGAGCGTGCAGATTCCGCACAGACAGTGACCCAAGACGGGAATCGAACCCGGGTCCTTGGTGCTGTAAGGCAGCAGTGCCACTCCATCTCATAAGAACATAAGAACATAAGAAATAGGAGCAGGAGTAGGCCATCTGGCCCTTCGAGCCTGCCCCGCCATTCAATAAGATCATGGCTGATCTGTCGTGGCTCAGTTCCACTTTCCCGCCCTCTCTCCATAACCCTTAATCCCCTCTCTTATCAAAAACCCATCAACCCGCTTCTTAAAAATATTTAGCGAGGCAGCCTCCACCACTTCAACGGGCAGAGAATTCCAGAGATTCACCACCCTTTGAGTGAAGAAGTTCCTCCTCAACTCCGTTCTGAACCGCCCCCCCTTTATCTTGAGGCTGTGCCCCCTAGTCCTACTGTCTTTTTTGAGCGGGAAGAGTCTTTCCACCTCTATCCTATCCATCCCATGTGCCCCCTAGTCCTACTGTCTTTTTTGAGCGGGAAGAGTCTTTCCACCTCTATCCTATCCATCCCATTCATCATCTCCAGTGGAGATCCCACTATCTTTTGTTTCTCAAAGGGCTGAAGGGTAAGTCCTTGCCTACTGGAGTGGGCACTGCTGGTATTGAGTGAATCGCACAAGAACAGTGCTGTCACAGTGAGAGGGGGAGAAATGAAGAGATAGAATCATTGTTGCCCATGCACTGGCATGCGAGAAACTCCCACCTAATCCACTTACCAGCACTTGGCCCATAGCTCTGAATGTTATGATGTGCCAAGTGCTCATCAAGGTGCTTTTTAAAGGATGTGAGGCCTCCACCATCCTTCCAGGCAACGCATTCCAGACCATCACCACCCTCTGGGTATAGAATGTTTTCCTCGTGTCTCTCCTAAGTCTTTGTCCCTCTCTTTGAATCTATGTCCCCTCGTGACTGACTCTTCACTAAGGGGGAAAGCTTTGATTTGATTTGTTTTTTGATTTGATTTACTATTGTCACGTCTTGGTATACAGTGAAAAGTATCGTTTCTTGGGTGCTATACAGACAAAGCATACCGTTCATACAGAAGGAAAGGAGAGACTGCAGAATGCAGTGTTGCAGTCATAGCTAGGGTGTAGAGAAAAATCAACTTAATGTGAGGTAGGTCCATTCAAAAGTCTGATAGCAGCGGGGAAGAAGCTGTTCTTGATTTGGTTGGTATGTGACCTCAGACTTTTGTGTCATTTTCCCGACAGAGGAAGTTGAAAGAGAAAATGTCTGGGATGCATGGGGTCCTTGATTATCCTGCCGCATTCCCGAGGCAGCGGGAAGTGTAGATGGAGTCAATGGATGGGAAACTGCTCCCTATCCACTCAGTCCATGCTCCTCATAATCTTGTACACGCCGATCGGGTCACCCCTCAGTCCACTCCAACGGAAACAATCCAACCTATCCAAACCTCTCTTCATAACTTAACATGTTCCTTCCGAGCCAGCATCCTGAGAATCTCCTCTGACAACTGAGGAGAAATGAAACAGAAATTAAATTATATCTTCGGGTGTAGAAAATTTTATAAAATGCTGGTTCGGCCTCAGTTGGAGAAATGTGTCCAGTTCCGCACAGCTTGGGAAGGACATGAAGATCTGTGGAAGGGATAAGAAAAAGAACCACCAGGATTCTTTCAGGGATAAGGGAGTTTCATGACGTTTGGAGAAACTGGGATGTTCTTCCCACAGAAGAAAAGGTTGAGAGGAGGCTTGACTGCAAGAAACTACCAAGGGTTGTGAACGTAGCCTAATCCATCACACAAACCTGCCTCCCAACCATTGACTCCATCTACATATCCTGCTGTCTCAGAAAAGCAACCAAAACACTCAAGGACGCTACGCACTCCAGACAGGAGAGACATTTTGAGTCCTGCTGGACTCAAAACATCGGCTCTTTTCTCTCCTTACAGACATTGCCAAAGCTGCTGAGATTTTCCAGCATTTTCTCTTTTGGATTGATTAGCAAGTTTGCAGATGACACAAAGGTTGGTAGATTTGCAGATAGCGATGAGGACCATCAGGATATGGGTAGGTTGGAGTCTTGGGCGGAGAGATGGCAGATGGAGTTTAATCCGGATAAATGTGAAGTAATGCATTTTGGAAGGTCGAATAAAGATAGGGAACATACAGTAAATGGCAGAACCCTTAAGAGTATTGATAGGCAGAGGGAACTGGATATACAGATACACAAATCACTGAAAGTGGCAATGCAGATGGAGAAGGTAGTCAAGAAGGCATATAGCATACTTGCTTTTATTGGCCGGGGCATTGAATTTAAAAATTGGCAAGTCATGTTGCAGCTTTATAGAACCTTAGCTGGACCGCACTCGAAATATAGTGTTCAATTCTGGACACCACACTACCAGAAGAATGCGGATGTTTTGGAGAGGGTACAGGAAAGATTTACCAGGACGTTTCTTGGTATGGAGGGCATTAGCTATGAGGAGAAGTTGGAGAAACTTGGCTTGTTCTCACTGGAATGATGGAAGGTGAGGGGCGACCTGATAGAAGTCTACAAGGTTATGAGGGGCGTGGACAGAGTGGACAGTCAGAAGTTTTTTCCCAGGGTGGAAGAGTCAATTACTAGGGGGCACAGGTTTAAGGTGCGAGGGGCAAGGTTTAAAGGAGATATACGAGGCAAGTTTTTGACACAGAGGGTGGTGGGTGCCTGGAACTTGCTGCTGGGAGAGGTACTGGAAGCAGATACGATAGTGAGTTTTAAGGGACAAATATATGAATAGGATAGGAATAGAGGGCGATGGCTCCCGGAAGGGTAGGGGATTTTAGTTCAGCCGAGCAGCATGGTCAGTGCAGGCTTGGAGGGCCGAAGGGCCTGCTCCTGTGTTCTTTGTTTCAGATTCCAGCAACTGCAGTAATTTATTTGTATACTCTCTTGCACCTTCTTCCATTAGAAAAAAAATACAAAAGTCTGAGATCACATACCGACTCAAGAACAGCTTCTTCCCTGCTGCCATCAGTCTTTTGAATGGACCTACCTTATATTAAGTTGATCGTTTTATACATAGCTATGCTGTAACACTGTATTCTGCACTCTTTCCTTTCTTTCTCCCCTATGTACTCTATGAACGGTATGTTTTATCTGTATAGTGCGCAAGAAATAGTACATTTCACTATATGCTAATAGGATTTCCCATTGATATAGAGAGCTACCACCAGACTGATGGGGTGAATGGCCTTGTTCCATGTTGCAACCATTCAACGATGTTATTCTATACTTTCCAGTGGGTTGCTCCCGATCTCCTAGTGTAACACTGGGCAAAATACGGGCCAGTGAGAGTCTGTCAGTCATGGTAGCACTCTTGGGTCTCAGTCAGGAGGTTGTGAGTTCAAATCTCACCCCAGAGTCTTGGTCCAGAGCTACACTGTTGGAGCTGATTTCTTTCACATGAGATCCTGCCCACTCTCTCAGGCTGACATTAAAGATCCCAATGCATTATTTTAAAGAATCAGTGGAATTATCCCTGTTGTCCTGTTCTGGTCACCCTATTATAGAAAGGATATAATTAAACTAGAAAGAGTGCAGAAAAGATTTACTAGGATGCTAAAGGGAGTTGATGGTTTGAGTTATAAGGAGATGCTGGATAGACTGGGAATTTTTTCTCTGGAGTGTAGGAGGCTGATGGGTGATCTTGTAGAGACCTATAAAATGATGAGGGGCATGGATCAGCTAGATAGTCAATGTCTTTTCCCAAAGGTAGGGGAGTCTAAAACTTGAGGGCGTAGGTTTAAGCTGAGAGGGGAGAGATATAAAAGGGTCCAGAGGGGGCAATTATTTCACACAGAGGATGGTAAGTGGCTGGAACGAGCTGCCAGAGGTAGTAGTACAGGCGGGTACAATTTTGGCTTTGATAAAACATTTAGACAGTTGTATGGATCAGATGGGTATAGAGGGATATGGGTTAAATGTGGACAATTGGAACTAGCTTGGCGGTTATAAAGAGGACGGCAAGGACAAGTTGGGCCAAAGGGCCTGTTTCCATGCTGTAAACCTCTATGACTCTATAAATGTAATCTTTCAATTAACATGACTAAAAACAACAGATTATCCACTCATTGTCACCTTACTACAGTGACACAGTGGTTAGTACTGCTGCCTCACAGCGCCAGGGACCCAGGTTCAATTCCGGCTTGGGTGACTGTGTGGGGTTTGCACGTTTTTGCCGTGTCTTTCCTCTGGGTGCTCTGGTTTCCTCCCCCATTCCAAAGATGTGCGGGTTAGGTGGACTGACCATGCTAAATCGCGTCAGGGGAATGAGCAGCGTAAAAATGAGGGGTTACGAGGATGGGTGGGATTGTGGTTGGTGCAGACTCGATGGGCTGAATGGCCTCCTTCTGCATTGTAGGGATTCTATGATTGTATGAATCCACCTAACCTACACATTTTTGAACACTTAAGGGGCAACTTTAGCATGGCTAATCATCTTAACATGCGCATCTTTTAGTCTGTGGGAGGTAACTATAGCACGGGGAGGAAACCCACGCAGACAATATGTGCAAACTCCATACCCAAGACCGGAATTGACCCCAGGTACCTGGCACTGTGAGACAGCAGTGCTAACCACTGCATTACCCTTTCAATAGTAGCACAGTACACAATTGCTAGGGGACATTCTGTTGTTGAGATTTTTTTTTTGGGAAAAGAAACATCTGTTTAGACGCAAACTCACCCCGCAACATGTCCTGTGGTAGCTACTCGTAATGGTCCCTTTCACAATAAAGCTCCCATTCTTGTGCAATTGTCTCTAAAGCAGCCACTAATAAATTGAGGTGTGAAATACTTTTTTTGCTGTTCAGATTACCACGAGGTTTGAAAATAGCATCTGCAATTTAGATTAAATCCCAGCGGCTAATTACCTCAAATTGCACACTCATCGTGATCATGGAATTTAAATGGTTCCAAACTCAGTTGCAAAAACAGACCACCCACTATGGTGACTTTTGATTGCATGCACCACAGAGGCTATGTTGAAGGAATGAGCGTTTCTCAAGGCAACGAGATTTGGGATGAAGCATGGCATGAAAGCGGTCAAGATCTTCACTTGTGCCACAAGAAAATAGCAACCACCTTCACCAATTAAATTCCCACACCCCAAAAACAATTATTCTGTGAGTGATAAGGAGCGAAAAACCACTTCTGCTGACTTTCTAATCATAAAAGAATTTATCATTAAGCACTTGTATTGCTAAAGTCAAGGTGAAAAGTTTTCCCCGCACGTCTCCCCTAAACGTACGACCTCTCATCTTAAACCTGTGACCCTATCTATGGCTGAGCGCCACGTTCTCCACCCTCGCTCGCAGCTGGGGTTATCCAGTCCCGCTGCTGTGAGTTGTAGCTAACACTTTGTGGCAGCAGCGGGGGCTCCTGAGACCAAAGAATCACTGCCAAGTAAGCCAAACAATTTTTATTACCACCCTATAGTGTTTTACCCTGTTCCAAGATTCAGGTAAATATTTAGAGCAATATCAGTCCAGTTTTGGTTCCTTATTTGAGGGAGGATGTGGTAGCGTTGGAGGCAGTTCAGAGGAGGTTCACCAGATTGATTCCGGGGATGAAAGGGTTGACGTACATGGGATTTAATGGGATTGAGAGTTATAGATAGGCCTGGTAGGTATGGATATGATCGGCGCAACTTGTGGGCCGAAGGGCCTGCTTGTGCTGTAGTGTCCTATGTTCTATGTACGAGGAGAGATTAAACAGCTTGGGGTTTATACTCACTGGTGTTTAGAAGGATGAAAGGGTATCTGATTGAGGTATATAAAATTTTTAAAGGGATTGATAAATGTGGACCAAATGTTTCCTCTTATGGGGCAATCTAGAACAAGGCATCGCAGGTAGAGTTAAAGGCTATTTATTAGTCACAAGTAGTCTTACATTAACACCGCAATGAAGTTACTGTGAAAATCCTCTGCTCGCCAGACTCCAGTGACTATTTGGGTACACTGAGGGAGAATTTGGCATGGCCAGTCCAGCTAACCTGCCCATCTTTGGACTGTGGGAGGACCCAGAGGAAACCCACGCAGACATAGGGAGAATGTGCAAACTCTACACGGAGACTGACCCAAGCCAGGAATTGAACCTGGATCCTTGGCACTGTGAGGTGGCCGCCATGCCGCCCCATATAGGCTGAGAGACAATTCAACTGAGGTGAGGAGGAACTACAGAGGGTTATGAATTTGTGGAACTCATTACCCCATAGTGTGGTGGAATCTGAATTGTTAAATGGGTTCAAGGAGGAGATAGATACGTTTCTAATAAAAAATTAGAAGGGGAAATGTGGAACAGGTGGGGAGGTGGATTTGAGACCAGGGGGAGATCAGCCATGATCTGATTGAATGGCGGAGTGTGTTCAAAGGGCCGAATTTGCCTACTTCTACCCCGAATTCCTGTGTTCCTATGTTCTGTGTATATCGGTTCACACTCTTTGGTTCGGCATTCCAATGTCATTCCATACTCCAGAAAATTCCAAAATCCGGGAATTAATTGGTCCCAAGCATTCTGGACGAGAGTTTTTTCTTTACTTTGCTTCTATCGTGAGGCCATAAAACTTGGGAACAGCTGTGCTTTTCTTTATGTGTGACTGCAAACCTAATTGCACATTATACACGCATGGCCAAATTTATCATTGCCAAAGAGCGATTTCCAGCCTGTTCTCTAACCTCAGAAAATCTGATGCCAGTTCTGGGCGACCTGGGCATCATTTGGGCATTTTCTTTCTCTTTCCATCCAAATTTCCTTGATTTGAGTGTTACTCCCGTTTCTCTGCCAACCCCCTGCGTGCCCCCCACCCCGGCCACCGTTCTAGAAGGAGCAGGTGTCGCAACAAAATGGCGGCCTGACCTCTCCACACCTTCTCAGCACAGACTGCGAGTTTTTACTTCTTTTCCAGTTTAAAAAAAAAGTTATTCCTTATAAAAATTCCCAGACCTCGCCTGCGCTTTTCCCCGCTGCCAGAAATTCCACCGCCCCCAACAATTTTCTCACAGGGTCTTGCCCAGTCATGTTCCTCTCCCCTCGTAAGGCACAAGAAGACATTTTATTTTCTCCCAAAGTCGTCGTCGTCGGAGGAAAACTTGAGCTGAATTCGGATCACAAATATGAATAATCCAACCGTTGTGGCGGAGTTGGGGGGGTCATTAATATTCGCGTGATGAGCTCTTCAGGGTGGATGTGAAACCCAAACCTCTTGAAGGCTATAGCAAGCCAGAGACCGAGCTGGCACACAATATTATAAAGGATGGGGAATTAGGAAATAAATCAGAAAACGCGAAAGAGTTTTATAGACACTTTGCGAAAAACAACAAAATTGGTTACTTAAATCACAATTAAGTGAACCGAGGGGTAATATTATTGATGAATGCCAGAAAATGTGGTGAATTTAATAGGCAGCTCATAAAAAAGCAAGAATGAGTACAGATCCCTGTTCGTTACTTGAATTAATTAATACATGAGTCAGTTTATTTAACATCGCCAGAGCGTGAAGTGATTACTGTGCTCCTCCAGAACAGCTTTTAAGTTTTAACATTGATTTATTAATGCCACAAGTAGGCTTACACTGACGCTGCAATGAAGTTACCATGAAAATGCCCTAGTGGCCATACTCCGGCGCCTGTTCGGGTACACTGAGGGAGAGTCCAGCACAGCTAATGCACCTGACCATAGAACACTACAGCACAGAAACAGGCCCTTTGGCCCTTCTTGGCTGTGCTGAACCATTTTTCTGCCTAGCCCCTCTGACCTGCACCTGGACCATATCCCTCCAGACCCCTCTCATCCATGTACCTGTCCAAGATTTTCTTAAATGTTAAGAGTGAGCCCGCATTCACCACTGCATATCTTTTGGACGGGTGAGAGTGAGAAAGATTTCAGATCACCTGTTTTTTAAGGTACTGATCTTATTGTCTCACTGACATTGTCAGAAAACACATCAGTTTTCATGAACATGTTGAGGATGCCCAGGTCTACTTTACCCCCATCACTCCCCACCCCCCGACTGTCTCCAGGTTATCGTGTTGCTCATGTGACTTGATTTGATTTGAATTGATTTATTATTATCACACACATACGGTGAAAAGTACTGTTTCTTGCACGCTGTACAGACAAAGCATACCGTTCACAGAGTACATAGCGGAGAAGGAAAGGGAAGGCGGTGGCCTAGTGTTATTATCACTAGACTATTAATCCAGAAACTCAGCTAATGTTCTGGGAACTCGGGTTCGAATCCCAGCACAGCAGACGGTGGAATTTGAATTCAGTGAAAATATCTGGAATTAAGAATCTACTGATGACCATCAAACCATTATCGATTGTTGGAAAAAAACCCATCTGATTCACTAATGTCCTTTAGCGAAGGAAATCTGCCATTTGTGCCTGGCCTACATGTAACTCCAGAGCCAAAGCAATGTGGTTGACTCTCAACTGCCCTTGGGCAACTCGGGATGGGCAATAAATGCTGGCCAGTCAGCAAAGTCCATGTCCCATGGATGGATAAACAAAAAGGAGAGAGTGCAGAATGTAGTGTTACAGTCATAGCTAGGGTGTAGGGAAAGATCAGCTTAATATGAGGTAGGTCCATTCAAAAGTCTGATGGCAGCAGGGAAGAAACTGTTCTTGCGTTGGTTGGTAAATGATGTCAGCCTTTTGTATCTTATTTCCAATGGTAGAAGATGGAAGAAAGAAAGTCTGGGGTGCTTGGGGTCCTTAATTATGCTGGCTGCATTTCCGAGGCAGTGAGAAGTGTAGACAGAGTCAACGGATGGGAGGCTACTTTGTGTGATGGTCTGGGCTACGTTCATGATCCTTTGTATTTTCTTGGGGTCTTAGTTGAGCTATACAATGCTGCGATACAACCAGAAAGAATGCTTTCTACGGTGCATCTGTAAAAATTGGTAAGAGTTGCAGCAGACATACCAAATTTCCTTAGCTCCCTGAGAAAGTAGAGGCGTTGGTGGGCTTTCTTAACTCGGACAGGTTGTTGGTGACCTGGGCACCAAGAACTTGAAGCTCTGGACCATTTCCACTTCTTGTCCATTGATGTAGACAGGGGCATGTCCTCCACTGAGGTTCCTGAAGTCAAGCAGTGGCATGTCCTCCACAGTGCAAATGAGCAAAGACTTCCATCAGGTAAATAGAACAAAGAACAAAGAACAACACAGCATGGGAGACAGGCCCTTTGGCCCAACGAGCCCGCACCACCATTTTAACATTATGAGTCTCCTCTCCACTCATGACCCTTGTCTATGCTTATGGCATTCCACATTGAAGGAAGACTAATTTAGGGACAATACTAGGAAGACTGAAGCCATTGTCTTTGATACTCTCCTCCACTCTGCTCTCTATCCATCGATTCCATCCCTCTCTCCAGCGACTCAGAGGCTGAACCTGATTGGTCACCTTGATGCCATATTTGACTCTGTAATAAGCTTTCCACCACATGTCCATGCCATCACAAAGACCACCTATTTGTACCTCTGTACTACTTGTCTTTGCCTTCAAATCTTAGCACCATGGAATCCCCACAGTGCAGCATTCTGTCCATTGAGTTTGCACCAACTCTTCAAAAGAGCATCTTAACCAGGGCCACCCCCTCTGCCCTATCCTCATAACTCCACACATTTACCAATCCCCCTAACCTACACATCTTGGACACTAAGGGGCAGTTTAGCATTGCTGATCCATCTAACCTACACATCTTTGGATACTAAGGGACAATTTAGCATGGCCAATCCATCTAACCTATACATCTTGGGACACAAAAGGACAATTTATCATGGTCAATCCACCTATCCTCCTACACATCTTGGGACACTGAAGGACAATTTAGCAGGGCCAATCCACCTAACCTACACAGCTTGGGACAGTAAAGGGCAATTTAGCATTGTCAATCTACCTAACCTACACATCTTGGGACACAGAGGGACAATTTAGCATGGCCAATCCATCTAACTTGCACATCTTTGGAGTGGGGGAGGAAACCAGAGCACCTGGAGGAAACTCACGCCGACATGGGGAGATTGTGCAAACTCCACTCAGACACTGACCCAAGGCTGGAATCAAACCAGTGCTAACCACTGTGCCAGCTGAAACCCTTGTGCATGTCTTTGTTACCTGCAGACCTGACTATTCCAAATTACTCAAGCCCAGGTCTCCGACTTCTGTCACCTTGAGGTCACTCAAAACTCAGGCCCTTGCGTCCTAATTTGCACCAAACACCATTCACCTATCACCCTTATGCTTGTTGACCTAACAGACCCCTGGCTAAACAACCCATTGATTTTAAATTTCTCATGTCCTGATCCCTCCCTGTTGCTGTCATCTCTTTGGGCCCCTCAACCCACTGAGATATCTGAATTCCTCCAATTCTGGCCTCCTGAACATCCCCAATTTCAATCACTCTGATTTAATGGCTGTGTCTTCAGCAGTCGGGGCCTCCAGTGTTACAATTGCTTCCTTGAATTATTTCCCTGTCCCAACCTGTTTTCCTCTTTTAGCCGCTTCCCCAAATCTATCACGGCAGCACGGTTTCCTTAAAGGGAAGTCGTGTCTGACAAATTTACTGGAGTTCTATGAGGATGTGTCTAGGGCGGTGGATAGAGGAGAGCCGGTGGATGTGGTCTTTCTGGATTTTCAGAAGGCGTTTGACAAGGTACCTCACAGGAGGTTATTACAGAAGGTCAGGGGGCATGGAGTTGGGGGTAGGGTGTTAGCGTGGATAGAGGATTGGTTGTCAAATAGGAGGCAGAGAGTGGGGGTCAATGGGTGCTATTCGGATTGGCGGATGGTGACTAGTGAAGTGCCCCAGGGGTCGGTGCTGGGGCCTCAGTTATTTACCATTTATGTAGATGATCTGGAGGAGGGAACCGAGTGTAGGGTGTCGAAATTTGCTGATGACACCAAAATTGGTGGAAAGGCAAATTGTGCGGAGGGTGTGGAGAGTCTACAGAAGGATCTAGATAGGCTGGGCGAATGGGCCAGGAAATGGCAAATGGAATTTAATGTTGGCAAGTGTGAGGTGGTCCACTTTGGTAGGAATAATGGTAGGAAGGATTATTACTTACATGGAGAAAAACTGCAGCAGGCGACGGTGCAGAGGGACCTCGGGGTCCTTGTGCATGAGTCGCAAAAACCCAGCTTGCAGGTGCAGCAGGTGGTCAGGAAGGCGAATGGGATGCTGGCCTTCATAGCGAGGGGGATTGAATATAAAAGTAGGGAGGTCTTGCTGCAGCTATATAGGGCATTGGTGAGGCCGCAGCTGGAGTACTGTGTACAGTTTTGGGCGCCGTACTTACGCAAGGATATTTTAGCCTTGGAGGGAGTGCAGAGGAGGTTTACTAGGCTGATGCCGGAGTTGAGGGGGTTGAGCTATGAGGAGAGGCTGAATAGATTAGGCTTGTACTTGTTAGAGTTTAGAAGAATGAGGGGAGATCTCATTGAGACGTATAAGATGATGAATGGGATGGATAGGATAGAGGTGGAGAGACTCTTCCCGCTCAGAAAGGATAGTAGGACTAGGGGGCACAGCCTCAAGATAAAGGGGGGGCGGTTTAGAACAGAGTTGAGGAGGAACTTCTTCACTCAAAGGGTGGTGAATCTCTGGAATTCTCTGCCCGTTGAAGTGGTGGAGGCTGCCTCGCTAAATATTTTTAAGACGCGGGTTGATGGGTTTTTGATAAGAGAGGGGATTAAGGGTTATGGGGAAAGGGCGGGAATGTGGAACTGAGCCACGACAGATCAGCCATGATCTTATTGAATGGCGGGGCAGGCTCGAAGGGCTAGTTGGCCTACTCCTGCTCCTATTTCTTATGTTCTTATCTCTGTAACCAGGCTTTGGTTATCTGCCCTAATATACAGCGCAGTATCATATTCCTTTTACCTTGTGAAGTGACTTGGGACGCTTTATTACATTTAAGATGGTTTTTAAATATAAGTTGCTTTTGTTTGTAAAGTCATAGTGTCTTTTTTTTATTAAATCGCTACAGTGCAGAAGGAGGCCATTCAGCCCATCCATTCTGCACTAACTACAATCCCACCTAGGCCCTAACCCTATAACTCTAGGTATTTACCTTGCTAATCCCCTGACACTAAGGTCAATTTAGAAATCACAGAAACCCTACAGTACAGAAAGAGGCCACTCGGCCCATCGAGTCTGCACCCACCACAATCCCACCCAGGCCCTACCCCCATATCTCTACATATTTACTCACTCATCCCTCTAACCTACACATCTCAGGACACTAAGGGGCAATTTTAGCATGGCCAATCAACCTAACCTGCATATCTTTGGACTGTGGGAGGAAACCGGAGCACCCGGAGGAAACCCACACAGACACGGGGAAAATGTGCAAACTCCACACAGTCACCCAAGGCTAGGAATCAAACCCAGGTCCCTGACACTGTGAGGTAGCAGTGCTAACCACTCTGCCACCGTGCTGCCACTGTTATAGAGTGAGAAACAGCACAGAAACAGTCCCTTCAGCCCAACGGGTCGATGCTGACCCATGCTGCTTTCCCAGCTAGTCCAAGTTGCCCGCATTTGGCCCATACCTCTCTAATCTTTTCCCATCCATGTACTTATCAAGTGCTTTTTAAATGTTGCTATTGTATTGTAGGAAGGATTATTACTTATGTGGAGAAAAACTGCAGCAGGCGACGGTGCAGAGGGACCTCGGGGTCCTTGTGCATGAGTCGCAAAAACCCAGCTTGCAGGTGCAGCAGGTGGTCAGGAAGGTGAATGGGATGCTGGCCTTCATAGCGAGGGGGATTGAATATAAAAGTAGGGAGGTCTTGCTGCAGCTGTATAGGGCATTGGTGAGGCCGCAGCTGGAGTACTGTGTGCAGTTTTGGGCGCCGTACTTACGCAAGGATATTTTGGCCTTGGAGGGAGTGCAGAGGAGGTTTACTAGGCTGATACCGGAGTTGAGGGGGTTGAGCTATGAGGAGAGGCTGAATAAACTAGGCTTGTACTCGTTAGAGTTTAGAAGAATGAGGGGAGATCTCATTGAGACGTATAAGATGATGAATGGGATGGATAGGATAGAGGTGGAGAGGCTCTTCCCGCTCAGAAAGGACAGTAGGACTAGGGGGCACAGCCTCAAGATAAAGGGGAGGTGGTTTAGAACGGAGTTGAGGAGGAACTTCTTCACTCAAAGGGTGGTGAATCTCTGGAATTCTCTGCCCGTTGAAGTGGTGGAGGCTGCCTCGCTAAATATTTTTAAGACGCGGGTTGATGGGTTTTTGATAGGAGAGGGGATTAAGGGTTATGGGGAGAGGGCGGGAAAGTGGAACTGAGCCACGACAGATCAGCCATGATCTTATTGAATGGCGGGGCAGACTAGAAGGGCCAGATGGCCTACTCCTGCTCCTATTTCTTATGTTCTTATGTTCTTATCCGCCTCAATCACTTTCCCTGGCAGCTCATTCCATATACGCCCCACCCCCTAGGTGAAGAAGTTACCCCCTTCCCCACCCCTCCCCACCCCACCACCACCACCACCAGCTTCCCTTTTAAATCTTTTCCCTCTCACATTAAACCTATACCCTGTAGTAATCAATTCCCTTCCCCTTGGAAAAAGATTATGGGGCAAATTTTCCCATTCTGCCCGCAATGGGAATCATAGTGGCGGATCATGGAGAGATCCGTTGACCTTGGGAGCTGGTGTATTTTCTGATTTCAGGGTGAGAGCAGCCGGATAATCCTGCCCTATGTGCATTCATCCCATCTATGCCTCTGATGATTTTGTACAACTCAATAAGATCACCCCTCATTCTCCTACATTCCAAGGAATAAAGTCCCACCCTGGCCAACCTCTCCCTATAACTCAAGGCCACTGGCCCTGGCAGCCTCCTTGTAAATCTTCTTTTCATTCCTTACAGTTTGTTAATGTCTTTCCTATAACAGAGTGATCAAAATTGTACGCAGTACTCCAATAGGGGAGGTAATGGTCTGGTGGTATTATCGCTAGACGGTTAATCCAGAAACTCTGCAATGTTCTGGGGACCCAAGTTCGAATCTCCCCATGGGAGCTGGTGGAATTTGAATCCAATAAAAAATACCTGGAATTAAGAATCTACTGATGGCTATGGAACCATTGTTGATTGTCGGAAAAACTCATCTGGTTCACAAACATCCTTTAGGGAAGGCAATCTGCCATCCTTACCCGGTCTGGCCTACATGTGACTCCAGCGTCACAGCAATGTGGTTGACTCTCAACTGCCCTCTGAAATGGGCAAGCAAGCCACTCAGTTTCAAAGGCAATTAGGGATATGCAATAAATGCTGGCCAGCCAGAAGTCCCCATGTCCCACAAATGAATAAAAAAATGTGAGGCCTTACCAATGATCTATACAACTGGTACATTATGTGCCAACACCTATAGTCAATCTATGTTTTGGGTAATAATGAATGAGAAAGTCTGTTTTTACCTTGGTTTAGTTGTATAAAAGTGAATAATAGATCAGTGAATTCACTGACGTTAGCAGAATTGTTCATTAACTGTTGTTATCAGATCACTGGTGGGGATGCTGTGCCATTCGAAATGAATTATGTCACTGCTACAAAACTGCAGCACTGCTGAAAAATAGAGGCATGTCAAATCTTTATGCCTTGTACTCATCAGAATACTTGGGAGTATCAGTGTAAAGGGAAAACAACGACTTATAGCGTCTGACACGGGAGTGCTTCTTGGATGCTGATTGGTTGAGGTGTTCATGATGTGGAGATGCCAGTGTTGGACTGGGGTAAAACAGAAAGAAATGCACAATACCAGCTTAAAGTCCAACAAGTTTATTTGTAGCAAACGCCCCAAGATTTTGGAACTCCCACCCACCTGACGAAGGAACAACGTGTTCCGAAAGCTTGGGGTGTTTGCTACAAATAAATTTGTTGGACTTTAAGTTGGTGTTGTGAGATTTCTTTCTGGTTGAGGTGTTGCCATGGAGAACATGCCAGTAACAACACCAGTGACATTCATACTAACAGGATGCTGCCTTCAAGCCAAAGACA
Source organism: Carcharhinus amblyrhynchos (assembly GCF_965287045.1). Classification (NCBI taxonomy): domain Eukaryota; kingdom Metazoa; phylum Chordata; class Chondrichthyes; order Carcharhiniformes; family Carcharhinidae; genus Carcharhinus; species Carcharhinus amblyrhynchos. The sequence continues at coordinate 11,480,395 of NC_137335.1, read as the reverse complement.
TTCCTCCTCTCACATAAATGAGTGAAATGGAATATGAAGTTCAGTATTGGTCTGGTGCTAGTTATGTAGGCCATACATCCCAAAGACTGATGGATTATATCAAACAGCATGCCGGAGTGTCTGTTCACAAGAGGAAACGTACAAACCATATCCAACCAGCCCCTGCCTGCAAAACTCAAAAACAGTGTCCAACGTTCTATGCGTTCTCATAATTGGACAACACTTGTTAAATAATCATCAGTGTGCTAAGAATTGCACTGACAACAAATTTAAGATCATCAGGCAGGCTTGTGGTGTGGTGCATTTGTGTGTATTAAAAGCTACATATACTAACACACTGATCTTTGAAGACAGAAAAAACATGTAGGCACATTGCACCTGTTTCAGCTTAAGAAGCATGACAGCCATCCGCTGAATCATTCCTCTAGGGCAATATCTTGACCAATTGATGTTAAGCGTGTGGATAAAATTTCAATCAATACTTGGCAGTTGACTGTCAGTCACCATCAACTGGTGCCATTCTCAATTCAATCAATCGGAGCGTATTTGCCAGCCAATTAGCAGTCTTGTATAAATTATACACATTGTAAATTGTTGTTATTCCCTATCTTGGTATTCTTGTGTAAAATCTTTATAATGCAGAATGAGGCCATTTGGCCCTCTGAGTTTGCATCAATCACAATCCCACCCAGGCCCCATTCCTGTTACCCTAAATATTTACCCCCTTAATACCCTGACACTTGGGTTAATTTAACATGGCCAATCAACCTAACTCGCACATCTTTGGAGCATGGAAAGAAAGCAGAACACACGGAGAAAACCCACTCAGACATGAGGAAAATGTGTAAACTCCACACAGTCAGTGAGCCGAGGTCAGAATCGAACCTGGATCCCTGGCAGTGTGAGGCAGCAGTGCTAACCATTCTGCCACCATGCCATCCATACATGTCTCTTTCTTCCAGTTATGTCAATGCTGCAGAATAGAGGGATTTTCTTTGTGGGGACTTCTGCTTGGATCTTGCTCAGCCAACTGGCCTGCGCTGGAAGCTCCAGCAAGAACACAGGCTTTGCTGTGATGGGGTGGGATTTTACAGCTTCGTTCGGGCGAGACTGGAAATTTCCGCCTGAGGCCGACGGAGATTTCTGTTGTCGGAGCTTCGCCTGCGCCAATTTTAAGGTGGGCGAGGTGGTAGCAGGCATGGGAACAGCAGTGGTTGAAACACCCACGTTAAATAAGCTTTGTTGTCATATCCATTTTGAGAATTTCCAGGTCCACATCGCATTTTCAAAAGTTCGTGTCTACTGCACGTCTGGTTTGAAAACAGGTCATTTGAATTGGGTATCCTTAAATACTAGGCAGGGCAAGCATGAAAAGGGCATTGTAATCTAAAAATAAGTCTATTTAAACTATTTTGTAATCATTTTTAGTTGCTTTTGGATACCCTTATTTCCAACAATTTATGAACATTGGCCCCAATTACAGATTGGTATTTTATTCTCCAGACATGCAAAGAAAGAATCATAGAATCCCTACAGTGCCGAAGGAGGCCATTCAGCCCATCCAGTCTGCACTGACTCTCCAATAGAGCATCTCACTCAGGCCCATACCCCTGCCCTGTTCCCATAACCCCACGCATCTATGCCACTAATTCACCTAACCTACACATCTTGGGACACTGTGGGACACTGTGGTTAGCACTGCTGCTTCACAGCTCCAGGGACCTGGGTTCGATTCCCGGCTCGGGTCACTGTCTGTGTGGTGTTTGCACATTCTCCTCGTGTCTGCGTGGGTTTCCTCCGGGTGCTCCGGTTTCCTCCCACAGCCCAAAGATGTGCGGGTTAGGTTGATGGGCCATGCTAAGAAATTGCCCCTTAGTGTCTAAGGATGCCTAGGTTACAGGGATTAGCAGGTATAATATGTAGGGATATGGGGGTTGGACCTGGGTGGGATTGTGCTCAGTGCAGGTCTGATGGGCCGAAGGGCCTCTTTCTGCACTGTAGGGTTCTATGATTCTATGAAATCCACACAATCTACACATCTTTGGAGTGTGGGAGGAAATCAGAGCATTTGGAGGGAACCCATGCTGCCAAAGGGTGGTGGAGCAGGCTCGAAGGGCCAAATGGCCTACTCCAGCTTCTACTTTCTGTGTTTCTATGAACACCTGGCCAAATACAATCTATAAATAGAGTCCTGTGCTTGAATTGGGACTCTGATCACTATCATGTGCTGTTTGTGGGAGCTTACTGTGCAAGCATTGACTGCCTTGTTTCTCACAGTACAACATGGGTCACTTTTCCACTGTACATCCTTGGCTCTAAAGCACTTTTTAAAACATCCTGTAGTCATGAAAGACGTGATTTAAATGTAAACCTTTCTTTCTCTTGGGAACTTGGTGTGTGGGAGAATGGGATTCGATCATTCTGAAGTATGCCCAGCTAAACATGGTTCAGGAAGCCGCCAGCAATAGCAGAGTTTAATGGGATCCTAGCTCCATTAAGGTAGGTCTCTGGATTGTCATTTTCAGCTGCTGGGGATTTTTGGAGCTGCATCTTGATTCTTTTGGCAGAGATTGGGTAGTTCTGATACTCTTGGAGAGTCGAATGCTGGCGGCTGCTGCACTGTTTGACTTGACTAGATGCCGCCGTACTGGAAACTATGAGGATATATGACTATATATGACTACATGATAAACATAAATTATGAGGAATGAGATAGAGAATCTGGTGAAATTTGTTCCTCGATGTCAACAAAATGGAGGAGATTGTCATCGACTTCAGGTAGCATAGCAGCGGACATGCCCCTGTCTACATCAATGGGGATGAAGTAGAAATGGTCAAGAGCTTCAAGCTTTTAGGTGTCCAGATCACCAACACCCTGTCCTGGTTCCTGCCACCGCCCCCTCCCCCAAATATGGCGACACTATAGTTAAGAAAGCCCACCAATGCCTCTACGTTCTCAGAAGACTAAGGAAATTTGGCATGTTAGCTACAACTCTCACCAACTTTTACAGATAGAAAGCATTCTTTCTGGTTGTATCACAGCTTGGTATGGCTCCTGCTCTGCAAGAAACTACAAAGGATCATGAATGAAGCCCAGTCCACCACGCAAACCAGCCTCCCATTCATTGATTCTGTCTGTATTTGTTGCTGTCTCGGAAAAGCAACCAGCATAATTAATAGAATCATAGAACCCTACAGTGCAGAAAGAGGCCCTTCGGCCCATCGAGTCAGCACCAAACGCAATTCCACCCAGGCCCTACCCCCATATCCCTACATATTATACCCACCAATCCCTCTAACCTACGCATCCCTGGACTCTAAGGGGCAATTTCTTAGCATGGCCAATCAAACTAACCCGCACATCTTTGGACTGTGGGAGGAAACCGGAGTACCCGGAGGAAACCCACGCAGACACGAGGAGAATGTGCAAACTCCACACAGACAGTGACCTGAGCCAGGAATTGAACTCAGGGCCCTGGAGCTGTGAAGCAGCAGTGCTAACCACTGTGCTACCGTGCCACCCAAGGGTTAAGGATTCATGCACCCGGTCATTCTCTCTTCCACCTCTTCCATCAGGAAAAAGATACAAAAGCCTGAGGTCATGTACTAACCGCCTCAAGATCAGCTTCTTCCCTGCTGCCATTAGACTTTTGAATGGACCTACCTTGCATTAAATTGATTTTTCTCTACACCCTATCTATGACTGTAACACTGCATTCTGCACTCTCTCCCTTCATTCTCTATGAATGGTATGTTTTGTCTATGTATATTTTTCACCATATACTAAGACGTGTGACAATAATAAATCAAACCATATCGAAAGGATGTTGCTGGGTTTACACACCAAGTGGGAAAGCAGCAGCAGCAGCAGAGCTTAACATCACATACTCACTGTAACACTACATTCTGCGCAAATTCACGGGGACCTCAAAGCAGGAGGGGGGGCGAAAGGAGAAAAGACGCAAGAGGCCTCTGAGGCTGCTACCTCACAGTCCCAAAGATCCAGGTTTGATTCCAACCTCGGGTGACTGTTTGTGTGGAGTCTGCACATTCTCCCCGTATCTGCGTGGGTTTCCTCTGGGTGCTCCGGTTTCTTCCCACACTCCAAAGATGTGCAGATTCAGCAAAAGTTGCCATGCTAACTTGCCCCTTAGCATCCAAAGATGTGCAGGTTAGGTGTGTTTGACCATGTTAAATTGTCCCTTAATGTCCAAAGATGTGTAGGTTAGGGGGATTGGCCATGCCAAATTGCCCCTTAGTGTCCAAAGATGTGTAGGTTAGGGGTGTTGGCTGGATTAAACTGCCTTTAGTGTTCCAGGATGTGTAGGTTCAGGGGATTAGTGGGATAAATATGTGGATTTATGGGGATTGGGCAGGGGTGGGGTGGGCCTGAGTAAGATGCTCTGTTGGAGAGTTGGTGCAGACTCAATGGGCTGAATGGCTTCCATCTGCACTGCAGTGATTCTACGACTCCAGGAGAACAGGATCTGTTCCCCGAACATAGAACATTACAGCGCAGTACAGGCCCTTCGGCCCTCGATGTTGCGCTGACCAGTGGAACCAATCTAATGACCCTCTAACCTAAACTATTCCAATGTTATCCATATGCCTATCCAATGACCATTTGAATGCCCTTAAAGTTGGTGAGTCCACAACTGCTGCAGGCAGGGCATTCCACGCCCTTACTACCCTCTGAGTAAAGAGGGCTGAGAGAACATCCTTCAGCAGAAAGTCGGCAGTCTTCGACTAAAGTCACTTTGGTGCAGTGGGAATTGGAGCAAGACACCAAAGAACACAAAGAACTTAATGGTGACTCTCAACCTCTGGGCCCCTTGGCCTAGCAATATTCACTTGCTATCCGCTCAGCCATTACATGGGCGGAATTTCCTTTTACAATGAGACAGCAACACTTTGCCTTCCCTATGGGGATTGCTAAACAGGAAGGCTGGGCTCTGTGGATTGACTGTTATGTTTGCGTCTACAAGAGCACAATGAAGTTTTCTAACTAACTGTGCCGCTGATGTGTGGCTCCAGGCAGCACACAGTGTAGGCCTGTGCCCGTGTTTGCCTGACAGTGGTCGTTATCTGCTCCAGTTCCTCAGCCCCCCATTAACTGTCCTCCACCCAGGTCACCCTGAAGACAGTGGGTATCATCTTTGTGCTTGCCTCATGGTTGCTGTCAAGAAACTGAACTACAGGAGTGCTGGTGCATAGACAACTACATTACACAAGAAGAAACTCTTGAGGCTAATGTCTGGTTGGCTGGATCTGATTTTGACCGGACATTGTGAATACCAGCAACGTTAACAAGCACCCAGGCTTACAGGGGTCTGGCATTTGAAGAATTTGACATTTTAAAAGACTCAGGTCAAGTTTTTTTTTACTTATTCGTGGATCTTGGCCAATATTTATTGCCCAACCCCAGTTGCCCTTGAAGCGAATGGCTTCCTCGGCCATTTCAGAAGGCAGTTGAGAGTCAACCACATTGTTGTGGCTTTGGAGTCACATGTAGGCCAGACCAAGTAAAGACGGCAGATTTCCTTCCCTAAAGGAAGGAAAATGAATTACAAATTTGTAAGTTAAGACACAGAACCAGAATTAGGCCATTCCATCCATTAGGTCTGCTCCACCATTTGATCATGGTTGATATGCTCCTCATCCCCAATTTCCTGCCCTCTCCGCATAACCCTTCAACCCATTACCAATTAAAAATCTAACTCCTCCTTCAGTTTACTCACTGTTCCAGCATTCACCGCAATTTGGGCCAGCAAATTTTATAGATTCACAACCCTTTGAGAGAAGTAGTTTCTCCTCGACTTTGTTTTAAATTTGCTATCTTTAACCTAAGGCTATGACCTCCCATCCTAGAAAGTCCCACAAGAGGAAGCATCTGCTCCACGTATACTTTATTCATACCTATTATCATCTTGTACACCTCAATCTGATCTCGCCTCATTAGTAAACCAGATGGGTTTTTCTGACAATCGGCAACCGTTTCATGATCATTAGTAGATTCTTAATTCCAGATATTTTTCATTGAATTGAAATTTGATTTGATTTGATTTATTATTGTCACATGTATTAACGTACAGTGAAAAATATTGTTTCTTGTGCGCTAAACAGACAAGGCATACCGTTCATAGAGAAGGAAATGCGGGAGTGCAGAGTAGTGTTACAATCATAGCTAGGATGTAGAGAAAGAGCAACTTAACGCAAGGTAAGTCCATTCAAAAAGCTGACAGCAACAGGGAAGGAGCTGTTCTTGAGTCAGTTGGTACGTGACGTCAGACTTTTGCGTCTTTTTCCCAATGGAAGAAGGTGGAAGAGTGAATGTCCGGGGTGTGTGGGGTTCTTGATTACACTAGCTGCTTTTTCGAGGCTGGATGGCATGCTGGTTTGTGTGATGGATTGGGCTACATTCACAACCTTTGGTCATTCCTTGCGGTCTTGGGCAAAGCAGGAGCAATACCAAGCTGTGATACAACCAGAAAGAATGTTTTCTTTTCCAGCATTTGCCGTGTTGGGATTTGAACCCGGGTCCCCAGAACATTAGCTGAGTTTCTGGATTAATAGTCCAGCGATAGTACTACCAGGCCATCACCTCCCCCTATCTGCAATGTTCTTGTCGGTGGTACTTCAAATGGCCTCATGTGAGGAATTTTGACCAATTTTGTGCAAAAATTTCTTGGCATTGTCATTTTAGAGTTGTTTTCCTGAAAATTTTGGATCACGCATTTGCTGAAGGAAATTCCACTTTGTCTTTTGGAAGAGAAAGAGGGGCAACGATTGAGGGATTTTAGTTCTTGAGGCTTTGTCAGAAGAGTTCTGAGCCCTGTTATTAATCTTCTTACCACATGAACATGTAGATTTTTAAAAAAAATTCTGTCATGGAACGTGAGTGTTGGTGGCTAGGCCAACATTTATTGCCCATCCCTAATTGCACCTTGAGAAGGTGGGGGCGAACTGCCTTCGAGAGCCACTGCAGTCCATGTGGTGTAGGTACACCCACGGTGCTGTCAGGGAGGGAGTTCCAAAGTTCTGAGCCAGCGATGGAATGGTGATATGTTTCCAAGTCGAAGTGATGTGGCTTGAAGGGGAACTTGCAGGTGATGGTGTTCCCATGCATCTGCTGCCCTTGTCCTGCTCGGTGGTAGAGCCCACAGGTTTGGAAGGTGCTGTCAAAGGAGCCTTAGCCAGTTGCTGTAACATACCTTGTAGATGGCACACACTGCTGCCACTGCGCATTGTGCTGTGGGAGTGTTTGACGTAGTTTGATTTGTCAGAGCAACCAATGTATTACAGTTCTGGTTTTCTGCCTCTTTACATCTTTCTCCTTTATTTATTTACTTTTGTCCCAAGTAGGCTAACATTAACACTGCAATGAAATTACTGTGAAAATCTCCTAGTCGCCACACCCCCGCACCCGTTCGGGTGAACTGAGGGAGAATTTAGAATGGCCAATGCACCTAACCAGCAAATCTTTCGGATTGTAGGAGGAAACCGGAACACCCAGAGGAAATCCACGCAGACACAGGGAGAATGTGCAACCTCCATGCACACAGTGACCCAAGCTAGGAATCAAGCCCGGGTCCCTGGTTCCACTGTGTCATCGTGCCGCCCTTACACAAACAGTTACGCATAGTCAGAACTGAAGCCGGGTTTAAAGTTTAAAGTTTATTTATTCATGTCATAAGCAATCTTACATTAACACTGCAACAAAGTTACTGTGAAAATTCCCTGAACACCACACTCCAGCGCTTGTTTGGGTGCACTGAGGGAGAATTTAGCACGGTCAATGCACATCTTTTGGACATTGGGAGGACACTAGAGCACCTGGGGGGAAACCCATACAGGCACGGGGAGAGCAGACAGTGACCCAAGCCGGGAATTGAACCCGGGCCTCTGGCGCTACGAGGCACCATGCTGCCCTTTAGGACTATTGACAGGAACTCCCTTCCGAGTTGCACATGGGAATAGCATGGCCACTGTAATGACTTCAACAAGGCAATTGAGGTTGGCCTGCTTGACTATGAACTGCCTAATTAAGGGCTAAATTGATGGTCTACTCAGGGAGCCCCATGCTCTGTAATGAAACAGGAGTGTCAGTTCCTCTGGTACTCCAGACAGAGTGTCAGTTTCCCTGGCACTCCAAATAGAGGATCTGTTTCTCTGGCACTGTGGATGGACCATCCATTCCTCTGGTGCTCCAGATGGAGTGTCAGTTCCTCTGGCACTCCAGATGGAGTGTAGGTTCCTCTGGCACTCCAGATGGACTGTCAGTTCCTCTGGCACTCCAGTTGAAGTGTCAGTTCCCCTGGCACTCCAGATGGTGCGTCAGTTCCTCTGGCACTCCAGACAGAGTGACAGTTCCTCTGGCATTCCACACTCTGTATTATGTTGTTGGATCTTGTAAATAAATGAATTCTGGTGAAGGGACTTCCACCTCAGAGGACTTATTCTAGCCGCCCTCGCTTGTGGTCACTGCTATCCACCTTTCTACTTAGCTCTGCTTCCCTGAGGTGCCATTCCTGGGATTGTAGTGACATACAAATCTGCTAATCTACTGCTCACCAAATCAATGTTAATGAGGCCTAAGACTCCATGTTAATTGCACCTCAGGCTTATCAATTAAATGATAAATGGGATTATTCACTGCAACCCTCATAGGATGAGGCCACACTTGAACACGTAGACAACTATATGGAGCGGCACGATGGCATGTGGTTAACACTGCTGCCTCACAGTTCCAGGGACCCGGGTTCAATTCCAGCCTTGGGTCACTGTCTGTGTGGAATTTGCACATTTTCCCCATGTCTGCGTGGGTTTCCTCTGGGTGCTCCGGTTTCCTCCCACAGTCCAAAGGTGTGTATAGATTGATTGGCCATGTTAAATTGAAGCTTAGTGTCAGGGGGATTAGCAGGGTAAAAATGTGGGGTTACGGGGATAGTGCCTGGGTGGGATTGTGGCTGATACAGAAGTGATGGGCTAAATGGTTTCCTTCTGCACTGTAGGAACTCCATGAAGTCTCACAACACTAGGTTAAAGTACAATGGATTTATATGGAACTCTGAAATCACATGATTGATTCAAAAACTATTTTATAAATGGCAAATGCACAGTGTCCTTTGAACTGAGTTCCTCGCAAGTCCACTCACCTGATGAAGGAGAAGTACTCCAAAAGCTTGTGATATCAAATAAACCTCTTGGACTTTAACCTGGTGTTGTGAGACTACTTACTGTGCTCACCCCAGTCCAACACCGGCAGCTCCACATCAGGGATTCTATGATTCTGTATGTTAAATTCTGATCACCATATTACTGCACTCAAATACACAAAACGTTGCAAAAATCCACAACGTTAAGCAATGCTGGTTGTTTTCATGATAGATTTAGGAGATACACAAATGAAGAGTCTGCATTTTTTTTTGTTGTTTTGACTGCTCGCTATTGAATGGAAATAATTTTGGCTAATTTTGAGCGATCAAAATACTGATAACTATTCTTTGCTTTCAATGAGGGATTCTGCCTAAATGAGTTTTGTTAAAAGCTGTGATCAAGGGCTGTGAGTGATAGTCACACATGACTCTTTGTTACATTGCAAGTGAGGCTGGTTAGGTTAAACCACAAGAGAATGAAGTCATGTATAGTACCCAAAGTGCTGGAATAACCAATATTGCCGCGTTTGAAGCCCATTTTATTCAAGATTTTTTTTGTTCCCTTTGCGAGGAACTTAATTCAAAGCACGCTGGGCGTTTGCCATTTATAAAATACCTTTTGAATCAATTGTGTGGCTTCAGATAAAGTACAGTTCTGCTTTGATTCCATTCACAACCACAAACAGAGAATAAGAGTATTGCACTAATCAAGGTCCCTTCATCAAACGTGTCAAAACTTCCGCAGTTTTTTTCTTTGCGTATATGTATTTGAAAGGCATTCCTAATTACACATCTCAAGAAATCCAGAAAGGGCCTCCTTCTCCCCGTGGGTTTCCTCCGGGAGCTCTGGTTTCCTTCCGCAGCCCAATGATATGCAGGTTAGACGGATTGGCCATTCTCCCTTAATGTCAAGGGGATTAGGAGGGTAAATATGTGGGGTTACGGGATAGGGTCTGGGTGGGATTGTTGTCAGTGCAGACTCAATGGGCTGAGCAGGCTTTCTGCACAATAAGGATTCTATAATTTGATTTGATTTAATTTACTGTTGTCACATGTATTAGCATGCAGTGAAAAATATTGTTTCTTGTGCGCTATACAGACAAAGCATAGAAAAGGAAAGGGGAGGGTGCAGAGTGTAGTGTTACAGTCATAGCTAGGGTGTAGAGGTAGATCAACTTAAGATAAGGTAGGTCCATTCAAAAGCCAGATGGCAGCAGGGAAGGAGCTGTTCTTGAATCAGTTGGCAAGTGACCTCAGACTTTTGTGTCTTTCTCCCAACGGAAAAAGATGGAAGAGAGTATGACCAGTGTGCGTGAGATCCTTGATTATGATGGCTGCTTTTCCGAGGCAGCGGGAAGTGCAGACAGAGTCAATGGTGGGAGTGCGGATTAGGCGGATTGGTCATGATAAAATGTCAGGGAGGTTAGTTAGCAAGGTAAATACATGGGGTTATGAGGATAGGGGCTGGATAAGACTACTGTTGGTGCAGACTCGATGGGCCAAATGGCCTCTTTCTGCATTGTAGGGATTCTATAATTCAATGATTCTATTAATATTGGAGTTATTCTAATAATGTGCAACTTCCCTCTGTCAATTAATGTCCCCTGCTTACTCTGCTAGTGTGCAGGAACAGCAAGGAACAGCAGGAAAAGCTATTGGAGTGTTATAATTTATTGCAAGGGGAATTGAATATCAATTGAATTTAAAAGTAGGGAGTCAAAAGAGAAAATGCTGGAAAATCTCAGCAGGATCTGTCAGGAAAGAAATGAGCTGATGTTTCGAGTCCAGATGACCCTTTGTCAAAGGGTCAATTATTGACAAAGGGTCAACTAGACTCAAATTGTCAGCTCTTTTAGTCATAGTCACAGTGTCCTACCGTGGAGAAGGAGGCTATTCAGCCCATCGAGTCCGCACCAATCACAATCCCACCCAGGCCCTATCCCCCATAACCCCATGCATTTACCTTAGCTAGTCCCCCTCACACTAAGGGGCAATTTGGCATTGCCAATTCACCTAGCCTGCACATCTTTGGACTGTGGGAGGAAACTGGAGGAAACCCACGCAGACACGGGGAGAACGTGCAAACTCCATGCAGGCAGTGACTCAAGCCGGGTATTGGACCTGGATTCCTGGCGCTGTGAGGCAGCAGTGCTAACCACTGTGCCATCGTGCCACCCCTTCTCTCATTACAGATGCTGCCAGACCTGCTGAGATTTTCTCTTTTGGTTTCAGATTCCAGCATCCGCAGTCATTTGCTTTTAAAAGCAGAGAGCTTCGTTTCAGTTTTACAGAACACAGGCAAGATTCTGTCAGGAATATTGTGTATAGTATTGATCTCCTTACCTATGCAAGGATGTAAACGTGTTGGAAGCATTTCAGAGAGTGTTTACCAGACTAATACCGGGAATGGGCAGGTTGCCTTACGAGAAAAGGTTGGCTAGGCTGGGCTTGTATCTACTAGAGTTCAGAAGAATAAGAAGTGACTCATCGACTCAGTCGACGCTTCCCACTGCCTTGGCAAAGCAGCCAGCTTTAAGGACCCCACACACCCTGGACATTCTCTCTTCCACTTTCTTCCTTTGGGAAAAAGATACTAAACTCAGAGGTCACGCAAAAACTGACTCAAGAACAGCTTCTTCCCTGCTGCCATCAGCCTTTTGAATGGACTTACCCTGCATTAAATCTCTACACCCTAGCTATGATTGTAACACTACATTCTGCATTCTCTCCTTTCCTTCTCTATGCTTTGTCTGTATAGCGCGCAAGAAACAATACTTTTCACTGTATGATTATACATGTGACATTAATAAATTAAATCAAATCAACTCAAAGATTCTCCGGCCTCTCATCTTCACGTTTCCCAATAGTGGGAGGTGCCGTGTTGTTTGTAAGCGACAGAATTCTCTGGTCCCCCTGCTGTCAATGGGAATTTCCGTTGCCTGGAGAATTCTGATCATAACATGCTGAGGGGCATTGACAGCTTGGATGTGGAGGGGATGTTCCCTCTTGTGGGAGAATCTAGAACTAGGGTCACTGTTTAAAAATAAGAGCTCATCCTTTTAAGACAAAGATGAGGGGAAGTTCTTTCGCTGAGAGGGTTGTGAATCTTTGGAACTCTCTTCCGCAAAAGGCGGTGGAAGCAGAATCTTTGAATGTTTTCAAGGCAGAGGTAGATAGATTCGTGATAACACAAGGGGGTGAAAGGTTATTGGGGTCGGCAAGAGGCCACAGTCAGATCAATCAAGATTATATTGAATGGCGGAGCAGGCTCAATGGGCCAAATGGCTTTCTCCTGTTCCTACATAAGAACATAAGAAATAGGAGCAGGAGTAGGCCATCTAGCCCTTCGAGCCTGCCCCGCCATTCAATAAGATCATGGCTGATCTGAAGTTGATCAGTTCACTTTCCCGCTCTCTCCCCATAACCCTTAATTCCCCTGTCTATCAGAAACCTATCTACCCGTGACTTAAATATATTCAGCGAGGCAGCCTCCACCACTTCAAAGGGCAGAGAATTCCAGAGATTCACCACCCTTTGAATGAAGAAGTTCCTCCTCAACTCCGATCTCAACTGCGCCACCCCCCCCCCCCCCCCCCGCCCACCTTATCTTGAGGCTGTGCCCTCAAGTCCTGCTATCCTTTCTAAGCGGGAAGAATCTCTCTACCTCTACCCTATCCATCCCCTTCATTATCTTATACATCTCTATAAGATCCCCCCTCATCCTTCTAAACCCCAACCAGTACAGACCCAGTCTATTTAGTCTCTCTTCATAGTCCAATCCCCATCATCTCCGGTATCAGCCTAGTGAACCTCCTCTACACTCCCTCCAAAGCCAATATATCCTTCCGCAAGTGCAGCGACCAAAACTGCGCACAGTACTCCAGCTGCGGCCTCACCAGTGCCCTGTGCAGTTGCAGCAAGACTTCCCTACTTTTATATTCTATCCCTCTCGCTATAAAGGCCAACATTCCATTCGCCTTCTTGATCACCTGCTGTGCCTGCAGACTGGGTTTTTGCGACTCATGCACAAGGACCCCCAGGTCCCTCTGCACCGTAGCATGCAGCAGCTTTTTGCCTTTTAAATAATAATCCCTCCTACTATTATTTCTGCCACAGTGGATAACCTCACACTTGCTAACATTATACTCCATCTGCCAGGTCCTCGCCCACTCGCTCAGCCTATCCAGGTCCCTCTGCAGACCTTCCACACCCTCCACGCAATTTGCTTTTCCACTCATCTTCATGTCATCAGCAAATTTTGTCACCCTTCACTCAGCCCCCTCCTCCAGATCATCTACATAAATGGTAAATAGCTGACGCCTCAGCACCGATCCCTGCGGCACTCCACTAGTCACCAACCGCCAATCAGAATATCACCCATTGATACCAACTCTCTGCTTCCTATTAGGCAACCAATCCTCAATCCACGCTAACACCTTACCCCCAACTCCATGCACCCTAACCTTCTGTAACAATCTTTTATGAGACACCTTATCAAACGCCTTCTGGAAATCTATCCTAATTCATAGAAACATAGAAAAAACATAAAAGCAAAGCAATTCACCAAAGATCTTGAGTCAGCACCTTCCAAACCCATGACTACCTCCATCTAGAAGGACAAGGGTAGCAGATACATGGGAACACCACCATCTGCAAGTTCCCCTCCAAGCCACTCACCATCCTGACTTGGAGCTGTATAAAGTTTGAAAGTTTATTTGAAGTTTATTTATTAATCAAAAGTAGGCTTACATTAACACTGCAATGAAGTTACAGTGAAAATTCCCTAGTTACCACACTCCTGTGCCTGTTCGGGTACACCGAGGGAGAATTTAGCATGGACAATGCACATAACCAGGACTGTGGGAGAAAACCCTGAGGAAACCCACGCAGACATGGGGAGAACATGCAAACTCTGTACAGACAATGACCCAAGCCAGGAATTGAACCAGGTCCCGGGCGCTACGAGGCCGCAGTGCTAACCACTGTGCCTCTGTACTCATTATTTCTTCACAGTCGCTGGATCAAAATCCTGGAATTCCCACCCAAATGGCATTGTGGGTCAATGCACAACATGTGGACTGCGGCGATTCAAGAAGGCAGTTCATCACCACCACCTTCTCGAGGGCAACTAGGGATGCTGGCAATGCCCATGTCCCACAAATTAATAATAAAAAAGTAGAAGTAGGCCATTTGGCCCATCGAACCCTGCCCCGCCATTCATTTTGATCATCAAATTTAACACCCTAATCCTGCCTTCCCCCCTTGATGGAAATGTGTTTGTACATTAGATAGCTATGTAACTGATATCAATGCCCTGCATTTATTTATATAATGCTTTTAAATATCCGAAAGTGCTTCATTGGAGTGTAATCAACCAACGAATAACACTGCGCGCTGGAAGGAGGTATTACTGAAGCGATTGTTTCGAAGGTGTGTCTGAAATGAAGAGAGAGAGAGAGCTGGAGGATTGGAGAACAAATTCAAGAGATTAGGCTTGGGCTGCTGGTTAGAGTGAAGGGAGAAAGGGGATTAAGCAAGAGGCCAGAGATATGGAGGTTACACAAGAGTCGGAGGAATCCAAGGCTCTCAGCGGGCTGCAAGGCCAGAGGTTACAAAGACCAATGGGGAGGGGGTGGTCAGAGGACACGAGATGGGTGTGGGGTAGGGGAGTTTGAGGAGGTGGCAGTTTGGGGGAGGGGGTTACTTCTGAGACATGAAGTGATTGGAACATGGTGGCAGGGAAAATTTTAAAGTTGAGGCTTTGCTGGTCAGAAAACCAATGTGAAGTTTATTTATTAGTCACAAGCAGGCTTACATTAACACTGCAATGAAGTTACTGTGAAAATCCCCCCGTCACCACGGTCCGCATTCACTGGGGAAGAATTTAGCATGGCTCAATGCACTTAACCAGCACCTCTTTTAGACAGTGGAAGGAAACCAGAGCACCCAGAGGAAACCCACACAGACACGGGGAGAATGTGCAAACTCCACACAGACAGTGACCCGAGAATGGAATTGAACTAGGGTCCCTGGCGCTGTGAGGCAGCGATGCTAACCACTGTGCCACCATGCTGCCCATGGATGTAGGTTAGTGAGCACATAGGTGGTGAAGGAATGGGACTTGAGATGGGATTCCCACAAAGCCCACACTCCCCCCTCCCCACTTCACCCATAGCAGGGTGTTTTGTAGCAGCCCGCCAATGGCTGGTGGCCGGATCTTCCAGTCCCGCTGCTGTCAATGGGTTTTCCCATTGTTCACACCCTCTGCTGCCAGAGGAACCCACTGTGTGGTTGGGGGAAGGGAGAGAGTGGGGGAGAGTCAACATTGGCAGGGCTGGAAGATCCCAGCAGTGGAGTGGCTGGAAAACTTCAGCCAATTTGGACATGGGGCCTTGGATGAGCTGAGGGTTAGTGGAGATGGGAGGCTGGTCAGGAGAGCATTGGAAGAGTGCAGCCTGGAGATAACAACACCACGGATTGGGTTAGGATCTGATTCTGTATGGCATTCATAACTATTCCACCTTTACTCCAGCATCTGGATTACAGGGGGTATCGAAGACTTGGTGAGGAAGAGGAGGGATGCGTATGTTAGGTCGAAACAACTGGGAATGGAGAGTGCGCTGGAGGAATATAGAGAGAATAGGAGGGAGCTAAAAAGGGGAGTTAGAAGGGCGAAGAGAGGGCATGAAATGGCTTTGGCTGATAGGATTAAGGAAAATCCAAAGGCATTTTATTCCTATATTAGGAGCAAGAGAGTAGTTAGAGGGAAAATTGGTCCTCTTAGGGACAAGAGTGGAGAGTTCTGTATTGAGTCGGAGGGAATGGGGGAGATCCTGAATGAATACTTTGCGTCGGTATTCACGAAGGAGAGGGGTTCGGTGTCGTGCAGTGTCTTGGAGGGAGCTGTAGATCAGTGGCAGGAAATATCTATTACGAGAGAGGAAGTGCTAGGGCTTTTAGGTAGCGTAAGGACGGATAAAGCTCCGGGGCCTGATGGTATTTATCCCAGGCTGCTTAGGGAGGTGAAAGATGAAATTGCTGGGCCTCTGGCGCAAATCTTTGTCTCTTCTTTGGACACAGGTGAGGTCCCAGAAGACTGGAGGGTAGCAAATGTGGTACCACTGTTTAAAAAAGGTAGTAGGGATAACCCTGGGAATTATAGGCCGGTGAGTTTGACATCGGTGGTAGGGAAATTAATGGAAAAAGTACTTAGGGGTAGGATGTATGAGCATTTGGAGCGTTGCGATCTGATTAGGGATACGCAACATGGCTTTGTTAGAGGGAGGTCTTGCCTTACGAATCTGGTAGAATTCTTTGAGGAGGTGACAAAAACGGTTGACGATGGGAAAGCCGTTGATGTCATCTATATGGATTTCAGTAAGGCGTTTGACAAAGTCCCTCATGGTAGGCTGGTAGAAAAGGTTAAGGCGCATGGGATACAAGGACAGGTAGCTAGGTGGATTGAGAGCTGGCTGGGCAATAGGAGACAGAGGGTAGTTGTGGAGGGGACCTTTTCGGGCTGGAGGCCAGTGACCAGTGGTGTGCCGCAGGGCTCAGTACTGGGACCTCTCCTCTTTGTAGTCTACATAAATGACTTGGAAGAGAGCGTAGGTGGTGTGATCAGCAAGTTTGCGGATGACACCAAGATGGCAGGGTTGGCGGATACTGAGGTGGAATGTCAGGTGATACAACAGGATATAGATAGGTTGGTACATTGGGCAGATAGGTGGCAGATGGAATTTAATCCTGACAAATGCGAGGTGATGCATTTTGGAAGGAATAATGCAGAGAGGAGCTATGTGATAAAAGGTAGACCGATTAGGAGTATAGAAATACAGAGGGACCTGGGAGTGCAGGTTCACAAGTCTATGAAGGTTGCGACACAAGTGGAGAAGGTTGTGAGGAAAGCTTATGGAATACTAGCCTTTATAGGAAGGGGTATAGAGTACAGGAGCTGCCGTCTAATGCTTCAGTTGTACAGAATGTTGGTTAGACCGCATTTGGAGTACTGCGTCCAGTTCTGGTCACCTTACTACCGGAAGGACGTGGAGACTCTGGAGAGGGTGCAGAGGAGGTTTACCAGGATGTTGCCTGGCATGGAAGGACTGAGTTACGAGGAAAGGTTGGAGAAACTGGGACTTTTCTCCTTGGAAAAACGGAGATTGAGGGGAGACATGATAGAGGTATATAAGATACTGAAGGGAATAGATAGAGTCAATAGTGAGAGGCTGCTCCCTAGACTGGGTACAATTACGAGAGGTCATGATCTAAGGGTGAGGGGGGAGAAGTATAATTTGGATGTGAGAGGAAGGTTCTTCACGCAGAGGGTCGTGGGGGTATGGAACGCGCTGCCGAGTAGGGTGGTGAAGGCAGGAACGTTGGACTCGTTTAAGGTTTACTTAGATAGACACATGAGCGAAACAAGGACGGAGGGTTATAGTAGGGAGTATTAAATAGGGTCAGAGCCTCGGGAGACAGTGGAAATGCAGACTTATATGTTAACGTTTTTGTCTTTTTATTCCGCAGGTGGAGGTCCACCTTGTTGTCAAGCGAGGGGCATGCACACGGTGGGTCGTGCGTGGGCTGCTCTTGGAGGTTCCGGGAGTGGCCTAGTACTTCGTGTCGGTGTGTGTGCTTGATCCTGGACCGGTAGGCGGGCGCCGCAACAGCTCAGTGACTAGCACTGCTAGCTGTGCAGATACATGGATTTGGGCCAGTGTCTGTGGGAGTTTGCGCATTCTCCCTGTGGTTGTGTGGGTTTCCTCCGGGCACTCCGGTTTCCTCCCACACCCCAAAGATGTGCTCTTAGGCTGATTGGTTTACCAAATTGACACTATTCTCCCCTGAATCTAGGGGTTCCACTTGCAGACACGCAGGGCAGGGTAGGTGTAGGAGGATGCGGCGGCGCAGGCTCGTTGGGCCGAAGGGCCTGTTTCCCGCGCTGGATTGTTCTTTGTTCTTATCTGCTTGAGAAAATAGTGAAAGGTTAAGCTTACATAGCATGTATCAATGAGCTCGGACTGTCATCACACCTTTCACATGTGCATTGACCCATATAGTGACAAAACTCTACCTTATCAATTATTTCCAGCATAGCCCTGTGCACCTTTGTGACGTACAATGACTCCTGACAGTATACCCAACAGAAAACAGTAGAACTTGATAACAATCACTCTTTCAAATCATCAACAAATACCAGAAAAGTTCCCATTATCAACACACGTTTAATCACTTCGTGCCACAGGCACTTTAATTGGCTGGTAGGAAAGTTAAACTAGCTCTTTCTCACAAAGCAAAGGGGGACATTTTAAATTAACACAACATCTGTGCCCCTGCCACCAGTCTGCAAGATGACCTTATCAGAGATATAAGTGCTACAGCCCATCTGGTTTGATATTTTAATCAAAGTTAGCAAGCAATATGAGACAAGGTGTAAACGGACATTCCCAGTTGAGGAACTGAATTAAAATTACTGCCCCCCTCACTCTCCCATGGGACAGTACGGTTAGCACTGCTGCCTCACAGCACCACAGATTTGATACCCGGCTTGGGTCACTGTATGTGTGGAGTTTGCATGTTCTCCCCGTGTCTGTGTGGGTTTCCTCCGAGTGCTCCGGTTTCCTCCCACAGCTCAAAGACGTGCTGGTTCGGTGGATCGGCCATGCTAAATTGGCCCCTGGCGTTCAAAGATGTACAAATTAGATGGATTAGCCATGCTAAATTGCCCCCTGGTGTCCAAAGATGTGCAGGTTAGGTGGATTGGCCACCTGGGTTTGGGTTTAGGGCGGGCGCTGCCTATAATAAACAACTGTGGATTACCAAGGAAGGAAATCTGAAAACCAGTGGAAAGGAATGCACTTGGCAAGTCACCTTGCTTAGAAAGCAGCCATTTCCATAGATTCCATTGAGTCCCCATAGTGCAGAAGGAGGGCATTGAGTGTACACTGACTCTCCCAAACAGCATCTCACTCAGGCCCACTGCCTCTTAACCCTGGGTCCCTGGTGCTGTGAGGCAGCAGTGCTATCCATTGTGCCACTGTGCTGCCTGATTGGGCCTCGTTTATGATTCTGCTACCTTTAGGCTTGGCGAACTGATGGCACGCCTTCTTGGGGTGTTTCATTGCATTCAGGGCGCTATCTAAGTACAACTTGTTGTTGCTGTTGTTGAATTATAAGAAGTTGCTCATTTTGAGATGTTACCTTATTTTTCACTCTTGGGTTTTTGACACGACTGGAAAATATTTGTGAAACTTAAGATTTGCTCCGCCAGTAGTTGCAATGAGGTCCTTCTGTCCACCCTAGAATCCCAAAAGATCAGAATGAGGCCATTTGGCCCATCAAGAGTGCACCAACTCTCTGAAAGAGCATCCTACTCAAGCCCTTCCCTCTTCTCCACCCCCTTAATCCCACACATTTAGCATGGCCGATCCACCTAACCCGCACATTTGGACACTAAGGGTGGAATTCTCCTGCTATTGCTACCCTTGGGATTTTCCGGTCCCGCCAACAGCACGACCCAGCCCACGGGTTTCCCACCAGTGTGAGGTGATGTCAATGAGAATTCCCATTCGCGGAGA
Source organism: Carcharhinus amblyrhynchos (assembly GCF_965287045.1). Taxonomy (NCBI): domain Eukaryota; kingdom Metazoa; phylum Chordata; class Chondrichthyes; order Carcharhiniformes; family Carcharhinidae; genus Carcharhinus; species Carcharhinus amblyrhynchos. The sequence goes on along the minus strand of NC_137335.1, from coordinate 11,460,663 downwards.
ATTCTGCTACTGGCAAAGAAGATGCCATCTCCCGCTGACGGGAAACACACGGCTGGGAGGCTGGAGAATCTCATCCTATGGGGCAATTTTGAATGGTCAATCCGTCTAACCTACACATCTCTGGACACTAATGGGCAATTTTGCATGGCCAATCCTCCCAACATACACATCTTTGGACACGAAGGGACAATTTAGCATGTCCAATCCACCTATTCTGCACATCTTTGGACAATAAGGGGTAATTTAGCATGGCCAATCCATCTAATCTACACGTCTTTGAACACTAAAGGGCAATTTAATATGGCCAATCCATCCAACCTGCACATCTTTGGACACTAAGGCGCAATTTAGCATGGCCAATCCACCTAACCTATACATTTTTGACACTAAGGGGCTATTTAGCATGGCCAATCCACCTAATCTACACATCTCTGGACACTAAGGGGCAATTTGATATGGCCAACCCACCTAACCTGCACATCTTTGAACACTAAGGCGCAATTTAGCATGGCCAATCCACCTAACCGCACATTTTGGACACTTAGGGGCAATTTAGCATAGGCAATCCACCTAACCCACACACCTTTGGACACTAAGAGCAATTTAGCATGGCCAATCCATCTAACCTGCACATTTTGGACACTTAGGGGCAATTTAGCATAGGCAATCCACCTAACCCACACATCTTTGGACACTAAGGGCAACTTAGCCTGGCCAATCCACCTAACCTGCACATCTTTGAACACTAATGCACAATTTAGCATGGCCAATCCATCTAGCCTGCACATTTTTGGACACTTAGGGGCAATTTAGCATAGCCAATCCACCTAATCCACGCATCTTTGGACACTAAGGGGCAATTTAGCATGACCAATCCACCTAGTCCGCACATCTTTGGACACTAAGGGACAATTTAGCACAGCCAATCCACCTAATGTGCACATATTTGGACTGTGGGAGGAAGCCGGAGCACCTGGAGGAAACCTACAAAGACAAGGGGAGAATGTGTAAGCTCCACACAGACCGTGACTCAAGGCTGGAATCGAACCCGGGTCCCTGGCGCTGTGAGAGTGCACTGCTAACCACCGTAAAGCCCATTTTACGGGATTGTTCAGGCTGCTGACTTTGTGAACGAAAGACTAATTTTTTAAAAATGAACTGCAAATGGCAGATTGCAAGGGTTTGGAAAGGAACAAAGTTCTCTCAGTTTGAAAGAAACATTGAGGTTATCGTTCCTTTCATGGAAGTGTGTACTAAGATCAGATAAAAATCATTTTGCCTACGACATACAGATTTTATCATACATTCCAACACCTTTCCAGCTGTAAAATGTGTTAATAAAATTTAAAGACTCATATATAATATCGAAAAGTAGACGTCAACTTTAAGTGTTCTGAAACAGCAATATGTCATTTTAAATATGCTTAGGCTTTATTAATATTTCCATCACATTTTACTATGATATACCGTTTCACCTATTGAGTTTCTGAATCATAAATCTCCAAAAGCCCCAGCCATCTCCCCCTCACCCCACATCTTCACCTGCCATAGTTTACCCTCTGACTCCAGCTTCTCTGCCATTTACCCGTTCACACCTTCTGTTCTCTCCACGGACTGACATTAGCACTGCTTAACCATTCCCATTCTTTCTGTGGCTATGGCTCATCTTTCACTTTAACACACGATCCTGCTCCCAAGCCCACGTGCCTGTGCTTGGCTTGCTGCAATGTTCCGGTGAAGCTCAACGCAAACTGGAAGAACAGCATCTCCCCTCCCGGCTGGGAACTTTACAGCCTTCCCGTCTCAACATCATTCTCCTCGTGTCTGCGTGGGTTTCCTCCGGGTGCTCCGGTTTCCTCCCACAGTCCAAAGATGTGCAGGTTAGGTTGATTGGCCATGCTAAAAAATTACCCTTACAATATGGAGGTTCGAGGGATTAGTGGGTAAATGTGTAGGGATATGGGGGTAGGGCCTGGGTGGGATTGTAGTCGGTGCAGACTTGATGGGCCCAATGGCCTCTTTCTGTGCTGTAGGGTTTCTATGACTCAACAACTTCAGACAAATAGCTCTACTCTACCTCGGCCCCTTTGTTTTCATTCTATTTTATTTATTTTTTTACTGTTCTCAACCTTTTATTTCTTTATTGTCTTTCTTCATTTTTCATCCCCCCCCCACACTCTTTCCCCCGACTTATCCCCTTTCCCTTACATTTTCTCCCTCTTTGCTTCTCCTTTTCTAACTCTTACCTCTGTCCCATCCATTTCCCACCCACCCCACTCCATCCCCCAACATCTCCATCTGTCACAGCTTACAGCCTCTATGCCATTTGGCCATCCACACTCTTTATACTCTCTATGGACTGCCATTAGTAGTCTTTTCCCCTGATTCCGATGGCTATGATTCATTTTTCATTCCCTCCCCCTGTAATATAAATATCTCCCAATTTCTATGCCTTTTGGCTTTAACAAAGGGTCATCTGGACTCGAAACGACACCTCTTTTCTCTCCTTACAGATGCTGCCAGACCTGCTGAGATTTTCCAGCATTTTCTCTTTTGAAGCTCAAAAGCAAAGTTTTGTTTTAACTTGGGTGGCATGGTAACACCGTGGTTTGCACTCCTGCCTCACAGCGCCAGGGTCCTAGATTCATTTCCTAGGGGCACTATGTGGAAGATTGCATGTTCTCCCCATGTCTGCATGGGTTTCCTCCAGGTGCTCCAGTTTCCTCTGTCAGTCCAAAGCTGTGCAAGTTAAGTTGATTGGCCGTGCTAAATTGATCCGTGTGTCAGGGGGACTAGCAGAGTTAATGCATGGGGTTATTGAAATAGGGCATAGGTGGGATTGGTCAGTACAAACTCAATGGGCTGATTGGACTCCTTAATTATTGTATAGGCTTTATGGAATTCCAGGATTTTAACCCAGTGATATTGAAGGAATGTTGATGCAGGCCCAAGTCAGGATGGCATGTGACTTGGAGGGTGTAATAATTACAAGAATTAAAGAATGGCGCTTTATTGCACAAAATAAAGTAAAGCAAATACACAAGCCTATGGTGAACACAAACAGGTCCCAACCAGGACAATGCAATAATGGATCCACTCATGGTCCTGCTTTATACAAGACTTGGTATACGAGCTCCATCTGTGAGCTAATTACCAATTCCCAGGGAACTTGTATTCTATGAATCCCACAGCGAGGTCAATTAGCGATTTCCCATGCAGCAAGTCCTGGGGGTTATCACAGAACGAAAGCTACCATTATTCCTGTGACACTCATTTCCAAACTCTATGGCCTAGGCCTTGGCTCCTCCCTCCGCGACTAGATCCTGAACTTCTAACCCATAGACCACAATCAGGAAGTATAGGCAACAACATCTTCTCCACAATCATCCTCATCACCGGTGCTCTACAAGGCTGTGTTCTCAGCCCCCTACTATACTTCTTATACACCTATGACTGTGCAGCCAAATTCCCCTCCAACTCAATTTTCAAGTTTGCTGATGGCACCACCATAGTGGGTTGGATCTCAAACAATGACAAGACAGAGCACAGGAATGCGATAGAGAATCTGGTGAACTGGTGTGGTGACACTCATCTCTCCCTCAATGTCAACAAAACGAAGAAGGTTGTCATCGACTTTAGGAAGCGTAGAGGAGAACATGCCCCGGTCTACATCAAGGGTCAAGAGATTCACATATTTAGGTGTCCAGATCACCAACAACCTGTCCTGGTCTCCCCATGCTGATGCCATGGTTAAAAAAGTTCACCAACACCTCTACTTTCTCAGAAGACTAAGGAAATGTCAGCTACAACTCTCACCAGCTTTTACAGATGCGCCATAGAAAGCACTCTTTCTGGTTGTGTCACAACTTGGTATGGCTCCTGCTCTGACCAAGACTGCAAGAAACCACAAAAGATTGTGAACGTAGCCCAGTCTATCACGCAAACCAGCCTCCTATCCATTCACTCTATCCATACTTCCCAATGCCTCGGCAAAGCAGCCAGCATAATTACGGACCCCACTCGCCCCAGACATAGTCTCTTCCACGTTCTTCCGTCGGGAAAAAGATGCAAAAGTCAGAGGTCACATACCAGCTGACTCAAGAACAGCTTCTTCCCTGCTGCCATCAGACTTTTGAATGGACTTACCTTGCATTAAATTGATCTTTCTCTACACCCTTGCTATGACTGTAACATTACATTCTGCACTCTCTCCTTTCCTTTTCTATGAACGGTATGTTTTGTCTGTCTAGTGCGCAAAAAACAATATTTTTCACTGTACACTAATCCATGTGACAATAATAAATCAAATCAAATCAGAGATGGTGATGTAACCATGTAACTATTGCCCGTGGCCTTGCAGGTTTAGGAGGTGCTGTCGAAGAAACCTTGCCAGGCTGTTGCAGTGCATCTGCCTCATAGCACCAGGGACCCTGGTTTGATTCTAGCCTTGGATCACTGTCTAAGTGGAGTTTGCATGTTCTTCCCATGTCTGCGGGTGCTCTGGTTTCCTCTCACACTTTAAAGGTGTGCGGGTCAGGTGGATTGGCCATGCTAAATTGCCAGTTAGCGTCAGGGAGAATAGCCAGGGTAAATGCATGGGGTTACAGGGATCGGGCTTGTGTGGGATTATTACTGATGTAGGCTCGATGAGCCAAATGGCCTCCTTCTGCACAGTGGGGATTCTATGATTCTATGACCTGCCATGCTGGGATTTGAACTCTGCTTTCCACAGCATTAGCTGAACTTCTGGATTAATAGTCTAGTGATAATACCACTAGGCCATAGACTTCCTGGTCTTAATGTTGCTTGTACTTGGTCACCCATGTCTCACGTTGCCTGCTGCTTGGACTCTCATTCATGCCTTTGTTAGCTCCAGTCTCAACAATCCTCGCTGTTCTTCCCCATTCTGCCATCCGTAAACTTGAAGTCATCCAAAACTCTGTACCTAACCTGCACATCCTTTGGACTGTGGAAGAAATCAGATCACCCGGAGGAAACCCACGCAGACACGGGGAGGACATGCAGACTTCACACAGACAGCGACCCAAGCCGGGAATCGAACCCGGGTCCCTGGCGCCGTGAGGCAGCAGTGCTAACCACTGTGCCACCGTGCTTTTGTGTCCTCAGCATGGATTCTGCTGCGATATATATTCATCCTTTACATTCTGTGCCCTTGTGAAGAAATGATGGTAAGGATAAGTAACACCAAGCATCGGTGAGGACTGATAGAGATCGTGACAGGAGGATGAATGGTTTCGGAGATATTTCTAGAGCGGTGATAGCAATGCAGTGTAACCACAAAAAGATAGTGCAACATGTGGGTTCAGAATGTAGTTAACCAAATATTATAAGGGGTGAGAAAACATGCTACCAGTATAAACCATTTGCAAGGGCAATTATTGACAGATAGCCCTCAGGTACAGTATCTCAGATACCATAAATTACTGGCTGATCAGACTGATAAAACACTGTCAAAACAGCAAAGTTTAAAAAAAAAGCAAAGGTGGTCTCTAACCTTTGTTGTCACGTACAATTAGATTTGCATCTGGATTTGGTTGAATTCAAGGTAAAATAAGTTCCAGTGTATTGAATATTACTGTGTACAAACAGTGCTTTGCTGTTGTGTAGCCAGAAATCTATTTTCCTAAGGTGTTAGAGGGAATCCAGATGGTCTGATGTGCCTTGGAGGAATGGGTTGCAAGAGCTGTTTGATTCTCTGATATGGAACGATAGATTTTGGCGTGGAATTGGCTGTAAGAATAATGGTGAGACTGTGAGTGCACACAGATATGAAGGAGCCATGGAATCCTCCCACAGTGCAGAAGGAGGCCACTCGGCCCATCAAGTCTGCATCGACAACAATCCCATCTATCCCCACAACCCCATGTATTTACCCTAGCTAATCCCCCTGACAGTAAGGGGCAATTTAGCACGGCCAATCCACCCAACTGCACATCTTTGGACTGTGGGAGGAAAGTAGCGCACCCGGAGGAAGCCCACACAGACACGGGGAGAATGTGCAGACTCCACACAGACAGTGAGCCAAGCCAGGAATCGAACGCATGTCCCTGGTGCTGTGAGACAGCAGTAGCAACTACTGTGCCACCTTGCCACAAATAATCTTTTCTCATGACATGTGTAACTTTTTTTATACTTTCACATATCAAGAATACTTTGTACATAGAACTGTGGCTATTGATTTCAAATCATTAATTGCATCTCCAGTTTGAACTACAAGCCTGATGATAACCAAAGCCAAACAATTTGATTCATAAATCTTCAGCAAATCATTACTGAAAAAATATTCTTCTTTATTAAAGAAAATTTATTGTTACAAATGACAAAACTGACCGTGTGTTCCACGTGTTTTTTTTAAGTTACTTTATTAGACTCACTTGTAGGCTTACATGAACACCACAATGAAGTTACTGTGAAAACCCCCCATCATCTGTTTGGATACACTGAGGGAGAATTTAGCATGGCTAATGCAGCCAACCAGCGCATCTTTCGGACTGTGGGAGGGAACCGGAGAAAACCCACGCAGACATGGGGAGAACGTGCAGACTTCACCCAGTCAGTGACGCAAGCCAGGAATTGAACCTGGATTCCTGGCGTTGTGAGGCAACAGTTCTAACCACTGTACCACCCGCCTGCTAAGATTCCCGTGGTGGGGGGGGATGGGAAAATTCCTCAATCCCTTCCTCAGGCATGACTTACCATTGTGTTCCATTCTGATCATCATATTACAGGATGGACGTGGAGGCTTTGGGGAGGGTGCAGAAGAGGTTTAGCACAATGCTGACTGGATTAGAGGCTACGAGCCATCTGGAGAGGCTGGACAAACTAGGGTTATTTCCTCTGGAGCGTCGGAGGCTGAGGGGAGACCTGATAGAAGTTGATAAAATTATGAGAGGCACAGATAGGGTTGACAGTCAGAACCTTTTTCCCAAAGTTGAAATGTCTTATACTTGGGGGCATGCACTTTAGCTGAGAGGGGGAGATGTGAGGAGCAAGGTTTTTTACACTGAGGGTGGTGGGTGTCTGGAACGTGCTGTCCGGATGATGATGGAAGCAGGTACGATAGGATTTGATTTGATTTGTTATTGTCACATGTATTACTATACAGTGAAAGGTATTGTTTCTTCAGCGCTACACAAGAAAAACACACTGTACATAGAGTACATCGGGGAGAAGGAAAGGAGAGGGTGCAGAATATAGCTTGGGTGTAGAGAAATGTCAACTTAATGCAAGGTAGGTCCATTCAAAAGTCTGATGTCAAAAGTCTGACGTACGTGACCTCAGGCTTTTGTACCTTCTTCCTGAAGGAAGAAGGTGGAAGAGAGAATGTCCGGGGTGTGTGGGGTTTTAATTATGTTGGCTGTTTTTCCGAGGCAGTGGGAAGAGTAGACAGAGTCAAAGGATGGGAGGCTGGTTTGTTTGAGGGACTGGGCTATGTTTACAAGCCTTTTGGGGCATTTAAGAGGCTTTTAGATAAGCCCATGAATACGCGAGGAATAGAGGAAAATGGAGCAAAGGCAGGCAGAAGGGATTAGCTTAATTTGGCGCCTTGTTTGGCACAACACCATGGGCTGAAGGGCCTGTTCCTGTGCTGTACTGTTCTATGTTCAATCAGGCGGCCTGCCAATGGCAGGTGATGGGATCTTCCAGTCCCGTTGCTGTCAACGGGGTTTTAGGTTGTTTGCATTTTCCGCCACTGGGGGCCTGTGGCATGACTCGCCATCAGCGGGACAGGAAGATCCCGCTGGCAGGAATCATCAGAAATTCCTGGCCTATCTGTCTGTTTTGGTGGATGCACAAGATCTCTCTGGCAGGGATGTTGTCCCAATTTCCTGTCCAATTTCTACCCCTCCATCAACATCAGGAAGACGGATTATCTGGACATTGTCATACTGCAGCTTGTGGTTGTTTGACCATGAGAGGATGGTGAAATGACACTCTTATTTCGGGCGGCGTGGTGGCACAGTGGTTAGCATGGCTACCTCACAGCGCCAGGGACCTGGTTTCAATCTCGGCCTCCGGTCTCTGGCTGTGTGGAGTTTGCACATTCTCCCCTGCGTGGGTTTCCTCCTGGTGCTCCGGTTTCCTCCCACAGTCCAAAGATGTGCAGGTTAGGTGGATCGGCCAGGATAGATTAACCTTTATATCGGGGAGATTAGCAGGCTAAATATGTGGTGTTGCAGGAATAGGGCCTGGTGGGATTATGGCCAGTGCAGACTCGATGGGCCAAATGGCCTCCTTCTGCACTGTAGGGATTCTATGGATTCTATTCTCCCACTCCATGTTTAAATATAACAGTATTTTTATTTTATGGATTTAGGGGGAGGATGTGCTTTGACAACTCTGTATGAGATGTCTAAACTTTGTCTGCACCTTTAAGATTTGATTACCTGTAAAGACTTGCATTCCATTCATTATTTTGTAAATTGAGTTTGTGCCTTTATATGCCCTGTTTGTGAACAGAACTCCCACTCACTTGACGAAGGAGCAGCGCTCCGAAAGCTAGTGGCTTTTGCTACCAGATAAACCTGTTGAACTTTAACCTGGTGTTGTGAGACTTCTTACTGTAATTCTGTATGAGTCAGAGTATTTCCACTTTCAGGTTGTAAAGAATTAGTCAGACAGATGTTTTTCAGGTTAAACAAAGAACAAGAGAAGTTTATTGAAATTATTGCTCAAACAGAATAAAAGACTAAGTAAATTCCAACCACTATTCGTACATCACACACTTTCATCTTTGCTCACAGTCTCATTGGTACAGATTGCAGAGGAAGAGGATAGGCTTATTGAGTGTACGGTGAGTTGTTCCTTGGCTGGTCTCAGGACTGATTCCACGTTGAAACTGTCTTGTCTTCCTGAGTGGAGATGGATGGAGCAGTTTCCACCTTTCTTCCCCCCCGCCTCAAAGTCTCACTTTGCTAATTTCTTTTCTCAGGATGGTTACTTTGCAAACCGGGCAGCGCTTCTGAGAGAGAGTGAGACAGGGAGAGTATACATCTTCAACAACTGGTTCTCAGCATTAACATTTGTTCTTTCTCTCCCGTTAGATAAAGGGTCCATCAAGTACACTGTCGACTGCATATTCCACATCAATTCTATATTTTTCATCTCTGTTACAGTTATTGGTTCAGAACAGGTGGAGGATGAGGCATTTTGACGTCTCACCTCAGAAACATTTGAACAGTCTCAAGATTGAGGTAAAAGTGGATGGGATCTTTTGTGCACCCTTAGGGGGTAGGGGTGCGTTTGAGTGTTGGTTTGTTCATCCCACTTGGTGTAAGATCAAAGAAAATACAGCACAGGAACAGGCCCTTTGGCCATCAATCCTGTACCGACCAGGATGTCTGCTTAAACTAAAACTGAATGCAGTTACGGAGTCTGTACCCTTTCATCCCCATTCTGTTCATGTATTTGTCTAGATGCCCCTTAAATGTTGCTATTGTACCTGCTCGCACTGCCTCCCCAGGTAGCACCTTCCACACATTCACCATCCTCTGTGTAAAAAAACTTGCTTTGCACATCTCCTCTAAACTTCTCCCCACACATCTAAAACCGATGTCCCCTAGTACTTGACTTTCCTTCCCTAGGAAAGAGCACCTGACTATTCACTCTTTCCGTGCCACTCATAATCTTGTAAACCTCTGTCGGGTCGCCCCTCAACCTCCGTCGTTCCAGTGAGAACAAACCGGGTTTATCCGTAGGCTCCTATGCAGATTCATTTGGCAGTTAGGAAGGCAAATGCAATGCTAGCATTCATGTTGAGAGGGCTAGAATACAATAGCAGAGATGTACTTCTGAGGCTGTATGAGGCTCTGGTCAGACCCCATTTGGAGTATTGTGAGCGGCTTTGGGCCCAATATCTAAGGAAGGATGTGCTGGCCTTGGAAAGGGTCCAGAGGAGGTCCACAAGTATGATCCCTGGAATGAAGAGCATTTGAGGAATGGTTGAGGACTCTGGCTCTGTACTCGTTGGAGTTTAGAAGGATGAAGGGGGATCTTATTCAAACTCATAGGATACCGCAAGACCTGGATAGAGTAGACGTGGAGAGGATGTTTCCAGTAGTCGGCAAAGCTAGAACCAGAGGCCACAACCTCAGTCTAAAGGGATTCTCCTTTAAAACAGAGATGAGGAGGAATTTCTTTAGTCAGAGAGTGGTGAATCTGTGGAACTCTTTGCTGCAGAAGGCTGTGGAGGCCAGGTCATTGAGTGTCTTTAAGACAGAGATAGATAGGTTCTTGATTATTAAGGGGATCAAGGACTATGGGGAAAAGGCAGGAGAATGGGGATGAGAAAAATAGCAGCCATGATTGAATGGCAGAGCAGACTCGATGGGCCGAGTGGCCTAATTCTGCTCCTGTGTCTTATGGTCTTATCCAACATCTCCTCATAAAAAAAATATACTCCAGACTAGGCAACATCATGGTAAACCTCTTCTGTACCCTCTCCAGAACATTCACATCCTTCTGGTAGTGTGGTGACCAGAATTGTATACAATATTCCAAACTGCAGCAGTCTAGACAGTTTCGTTGTTGTGTATAAGCTTTTCAAAAATCCAGCCATGGAAAGGAAAATGAGACAGCGTATCTATAAAATGCACAGCCTGAAAACTGTAGGAATTTGCTGTGTGGAAATTGGCTGCTTTGATTCCTGCATTTTCTGCTACATTGGTGACTACACTTCAAAAATATTTTGTTGGCCGTAATGCATTTTGGAATTTCCAGTTGTTGCAGAAAGAGTCAAAGTCTTCCTTTCTTTTCCCGCCTGAACTACAGACTTGTTCTTCCCTTCCCTGAACTAGAAGCAGGAAGAGCAGCAATACAGCTCTAAGTGGGCCAGCAAAGATTGCCTATGGTCTAACGAATCCCTACGGTGCAGAAGGAGGCCATTTGGCCCTATCCCCCGACTCCACGTATTTACCCTGTTAATCCCCCTGACACTAAGGGACAATGTACTATGGCTAATTAACCTAACCCTTGGACAATCTTTGGGCTGTGGGAAGAAACCGGAGCACCCAAAGGAAACCCATGCAGACACAGGTGAGAACATGCAAACTCCACACGGTCGCTCTACAAAACTGCAAAAGAAAATACAAAGGATCGTGAATGTAGCCCAGTCCATCACACAAACCAGCCTCCCATCCACTGATTCCGTCTACACTTCCCGCTGTCTCGGAAAAGCAGCCAGCATTATTAAAGATTCTGGATATACTCTCTTCCTTCATTATCCGTCGGGAAAAAGATACAAAAATCTGAAGACACATACCAATCGACTCAAGAACAGCTTCTTCCCTGCTGCCATCAGACCTACCATGCATTAAATTGATCTTTCTCTATACCCTAGCTATGACTGTAACACTACATTCTGCACTTTCTCCTTTCCTTCTCTATGAACGGCATATTTTGTCTGTATAGTGTGCAAGAAACAATACTTTTCACTATACTAATACATGTGACAATAATAAATCAAATCAAATCACCTAAGACTGGAATTGAACCCGGGTCTTTGGCACTGTGAGGCAGCAAAGCTAACCATTGCGCCACCATGGTGCCTCTGTGTTAAAGTTTTAATTTATCTATTAGTGTCACAAGTTGGCTTACATTAACATTGCAATGAAGTTACTGTGAAAATCCCCTCACCACCATACTCCAGTGCCCGTCTGGGGACACTGAGGGAGTATTTAGCAAGGCTAATGCACCTAACTAGCATGTCTTCCAGACTGTGGGAGGAAACCGGAGCACCTGGAGGAAACCCACACAGACACGGGGAGAACATGCAAACTCCACACTGACAGTGACCCAAGGTTGGAATTGAACCTGGGTCTCTGGAGCTGTGAGGCAGCAGTGCTAACCACTGTGCCACCATGCTGCCATTTCGTCGACTGCGTGCCAATATTCGCTTTTTCCTCATATTTCTGAGAAATACCACTGGAAGAAAAGTCAGAGAAAACTTCATAAAATAGGAAAAGCACCAAAATTAATATGGAAAAAAATCTGATTTGGAAGACTAGGTGGTGTGGACGGCACATATGCTGTCTACCATGGGACTGTTTGCAACTAGGTGTCCAACACCACCCTTCAACACCTACATCCCTACAAAACTTATCTCCATATTCCGAAGGCTGGGCCTAGCTCCTCCCTCTGCTACTGGATCCTAGACTTCCTAACCCACAGATCACATTCAGATTGAGGGGCTGGGGAAATCATGAGATTTCCTCACGTGCGTTCCTAGCAGGAGTTGGAGTGGTTAAAATCCTACATTCTCTTCCTCAAAAGGTTATGGATGCTACCATAAAGATGATGGTAGAAGTAAGGGGGTCAAGGAATAGGAGGTGGATTTTTGATCAGTAAGTGTGTGAAGGAACATAGAGCAAAGTTGGGTCAATGAGTTGAGGTGTTAATTAGCAGTGACCAACATGAAAAGCGAAATCGGCTGAAAGGGCAAGAAGGCCTTCTCCTGTCTCTTATATTACTGCGTGAAAACTCTCCTCAATTATTCTTTGAGATCAAGAAATGTATCATTGAAAATTACAAATGGATAAAGTTGGGATGGTGGGACTGACGTATGCAGGGAGCTTGAGTCAGTTGGGATCAGCCCTACCTTCAGGCTAATGGGTAGTTTATGAGGCCAATTACAGGAAGCAATTAGTTATAGTTGTCTATAGTATCCAGGAGAATGAGGGGGAAACTCAGAGAAACATATGAAATTTGAACTTGATTCAATCGGGTAAATGAAGGAAGGATGTTCCTTATGATGGGGAAGTCCAGAATCGGAGGTCATAATCTAAGGATAAAGGGTAAACCTATTAGGACGGTGATAAGAAGTTTCTTAACCAGAGAGTGGTCGGCCTGTGGAATTTGAGGCCAAAACATTGTCTGATTTCAAGAAGGAGTTAGGTGTAGCTCTTGGGGCTAAAAGGATCGAAGGATGTTGGTGTTGGGGGGTGGGGGGACGTTCAGGCAATTGAGTTGGATGACCAGCTATGACGATAATGAATGGTGAAGCAGACTCGAAGGGCTGAATGGTCTGCTCCTTTTCCCTATCTTCCTATGAATTCCAATGGCCACACCAGCAGACAGAGACAGAGTGGATGGTCAGATGTTCTTTTCTAGGGTAGAAAAGTCAATAGTAGAGGACATATATTTCAGGTGTATGGGGAAAGTTTAAGAGAGATGTGCGAGGCAAGTTCTTTACACAGAGGGTGGTGGGAGCAGGTACAGTAGCGGCATTTAAGGGGGTCTGGACAAATACATGAATAGATGGGAATGGAAGGATAAGGACTTCGTAAGTGCATACGGTTTTAGTTTAGGCAGACATCAAGATCAGGGCAGGCTTGGAGGGCCGAAGGTTCCTGTGCTGTACTATTCTTTGTTCTCTTTGTTCTAACCTGTCTTTCCCTCTCAGACACTGATCGATCCGCACCTCATTTCCAGAACCTTCTGTGCTTTCCAGGACTGTGGAAATGTTTGGTTCTCAATGGGGGTGGTCCCATTAAGAGAGAAAAAAATCGGCCCTATCTTCAGGCTAATGGGTAGTTTATGAGGCCAATTACAGGAACCAATTAGTTATAGTTGTCTATCGTCTTCATAAAGATTAGCAATCATTTGATATTGCCAATTAGAACTTCCATTACAGTTGATGATGTGTTGAGTCTTAAAGGAAAATGCGCATGTGCAACTCCCAACAGACAAGTAGTTGAAAGAAGGTTCTAGAACCAATCAGACGGCTGTTGTGTTTTAATGCAATTGAACATCTAAAAAAGAAAACACTGGCTAATAAGGGAACAAAAACATTTTTAATGATTTAAAAAAAAAGTCTAGCCTCGCGTTTACTCATGAAATGGTGCCACAGTTAAGATATAACAGTTTAATTACCTCGAAACATGCATTGTTGATTTTTCATTTTTCTTTTATCGGACTGCGTGATCTCTTCTGTTGTTTCCAACAACTTGGGTTGCTTAAGCTTGTTTTCATTTTAACACACAATATCTAAACATCATGATTATTATTATAGATGAAAGCAAAGTCCTCAAATGTCAAAGTATTTCAATTACAGCAATTACATACATTTCATTGGATGATAATATCTTTTCTCAAATAAGCGAGAGACCATTCCAGAATACAATGCTATTATCAAACCAGATCACTAATTATATAAAGCCCCAAGTCTGGCTCAGAGCTTTATAATATTTCAGTGTACAGTAGGAAACATAGAAAATAGAAGCAGGAGTAGGCCATTTGGCCCTTCGAGCCTGCTCCGCCACTCATTTTGATCATGGCCAATTATCGAATTCAATATCCTGATCCCTCTTTCCTCCCATATCCCTTGAGTCACGGGCTAGAACGAAGGGATATAGCTTTAAATTGAGGGGTGATAGATATAGGACAGATGTCTGAGGTAGGTTCTTTACTCAGAGAGTAGTAAGGGCGTGGAATGCCTTGCCTCCAACAGTAGTGGACTCACCAACATTAAGGGCATTTAAATGGCCATTGGATAAACATATGGATGATATTGGAATAGTATAGGTTAGATGGGCTTTAGATTGGTTTTCACAGGTTGGCGCAACATCGAGGGCCAAAGGACCTGTACTGCAATGTAATGTTCTATCCCTTTAGCCTCAAGACCTGATTTCTTCTTGAAATCAGACAACATTTTGGCCTCAACTACAGTCAGTGATTCTACACATTCGCCACCCTCTGGCTGAAGAAATTTCTCCTCATCTCAGTTCTAAAAGGTTTCCCCCTTATTCTCAAACTATGACCCCTAGTTCTGGACTCCCCCACCATCAGGAACATTCTTTCTGAATCTACCCTGTCCAATCCTGTTAGAATTTTGTAAGTTTTGATGAGATCCTCTCTCACCCTTCTAAAACCCCGTGAATATAATCCTAACTGACTTAATCTCTCCTCATATGACAGGCCTGTCATCTCAGGAATCAGCTGGTAAACCCTCACTGTGCTCCCTCTACAGCAAGGACATCCTTCTCCAGATAAGGACACCAAAACTGCACACAATTTTTGAGATGAACTATGTACCAAATATGAATATCTCTCTAATCTGAGGAACTAAAGGTTGCTGTGGGACAGGTGAAATGAGGATTTTGCATAATTGACTTTTTTTAAATGTAAAAAGAAATACCTTCATTGAAAATACTCCTTGAGAGTGTATTGTAAATGATCACTTAAGACAAAAATCATTAGGACCCTTGTTAAATATCAACCAGAAAGAATTGAACTTTACCACAAAATGGAGTGAGCTAAGTTTGTGGGAGTTATGGTTGCTAAGTTTAGCAGTTTGTCCAAACTGATCTTAATGTGCTTGTGAGTAAGAGTGAGCAAGGTGCCAATCTAATCCCTGGCGTTGGATGCCCAGCAGGGCACTGCCAAGTGTCTTTTCTCCAAGGTGTGGTCTATTCACAATGATGGGGTCACAGACAACTCTTATGGTGCCCATCCAAACCTGACATCCACGAGCACAGGAGTAAGGGTAAATATTTTCCTCTCCCTGACCCAGTGAGGTACAATTGTGAACCAGTGCCATCACAACTGGCGCAGGCTGAGGTTCAAATTGTGCCCACCTCTATCGCATTTTCCATTAGAAAAGCTGAATGTGCTTTGAATATATACAGGGTAACACACAGCCAAGGGCCTCTTACAAGGCAAGAATGCATTGTTGGGCAAAAACATGATGAATTGTTCAGAAAGAGGAAGAGTTTGCATTCACATTATACCATTCACAACCCCGTCATATCTCAAAACACTTTACAACTTCCACTGAGGCTAGGGGAGAAAAAAAAACCAGAGGGCATGGGTTAAGGGTGAAAGGAGAAAAGTTTAAAGGGAATATTAGGGGGGGCTTCTTCACACAGAGAGCGGTGGGAGTGTGGAATGAGCTGCCGGATAGAGTGGTAAATACGGGGCCACTTTTAACATTTAAGAAAAACTTGGACGGGTTCATGGATGAGAGGGGTGTGGAGGGATATGGTCCAAGTGCAGGTCAGTGGGACTAGGCAAAAAATGGTTCGGCACAGACAAGAAGGGCCAAAAGGCCTGTTTCTGAGCTGTAATTTTCTATGGTTCTATGGTTCTAACCAATAATATTCTTTTGACACATAGAAGTCCAGAACATTTAAAGTGCAGAAGGAAGCCATTTGGCCCATTGCATCTACAGCGACTCTCCGAAAATTTCTTACCCAGGCCCTCTCCTGTGACTTATCTCTATAACCTCACATACATTTACCGTGGCTAATCTATTTAACCTACACATCTTGAGTCATTAAAGGGCAATTAAACATGGCCATTCTCCCGAACCAGCAATTCGTCGGAATGTGGAAGGAAACCGGAGCACCCCTAGGAAACCCAGACAGACACACTAGGAGAACGTGCAAACTCCACAGAGACAGTCACACGAGGCTGGAATTGAATCTGGACCCCTGGCACTGTGAGGCAGCGGTGCTAACCGCTGTGCCACCATGCCATCCGAAATGAAATGTCCTAACTATTATAGCATGGCAAAACTGCAGCCAAATTGCGCTCATGGAGGGCTTGCAAACAGCAATCAGGTAATGTACTTTAGTGGTGTTCATTGAGGGGTAAATATTGTCGTGACCATTAGAGAGACATCCCCCACTCTTCTTTGATTTGGTTTGATCTGATCTGGTTTATTATTTTCACATGTATTAATAACATACAGTGAAAAGTATTGTTCCTTGCACAATGTATAGACAAAACATACCGTTCATAGAGAAGGAAAGGAGAGGGTGCAGAATATAGTGTTACAGTACAGCCAGGATGTAGAGAAAGATCAACTTATTGCGAGGTAGGTCCATTCAGAAGTCTGATGGCAGCAGGGAGGAAGCTGTTCTTGAGTTGGTTGGTACGAGACCTCAGACGTTTGTACCTTTTTCCTGATGGAAGAAGGTGGAAGAGAGAATGTCCGGGGTGCATAGGGTCCTTAATTATGCTGGCTGCTTTTCCGAGGCAGTGGGAAGTGTGGACAGAGTCAATGGATGGGAGGCTGGTTTGCCTGATGGACTGGGCTTGAAATAGTGCAGTGGGGTTGTTTATAACTGCTTAAGAGGAGCCTTGGTTTTACATCTTGTCTGAGGATGCCTGGAATGAAGCTGACAGTTGGGAAAATCCAGAATATGACTTCAAGCTAAGGAGCAACAGAATAAGTTGAGTGGTGGACTTAGGGTACATGTCAAGATGTTCACCAAGGTGCAAAGTAGATGATGGCATTGTGGTACAATAGTTAGCACTGTTGCCTCACAGTCCCAGGGACCTCGGTTCGATTCCCGGCTTGGGTCACTGTCTATATGGAGTTTGCATGTTCTCCCTGTGTCTGCATGGGTTTCCTCCAGGGGCTCCGGTTTCCTCCCACAGTCAAAAGGTTAGGTGGATTGGCCATGCTAAATTGCCCCTTAGTGTCCAAAGATGTGTAGGTTAGGTGGATTGGCCATGCTAAATTGCCCCTTAGTGTCCAAAGATGTGTGGGTTTGGTGCATTGGCCATGCTAAATTGCCCCTTAGTGTCCAAAGATGTGTAGGTTAGGTGGATTGGCCATGCTAAATTGCCCCTTAGTGTCCAAAGATGTGTGGGTTTGGTGCATTGGCCATGCTAAATTGCCCTTCAATGTCCTGGGATGCATAGGTGAGAGGGATTAGCGGAGTAAATATGAGGGTTACAGGGAAAGGGCCTGGGTGGGATTGTTGTTGGTGCAGACTCGATGGGCCGAATGGTCTCCTTCTACACTGTAGGGATTCTATGATTCTATGAAGACATGGAATGGACATTTGGGAGAACTTTATTCCCAGGGTGGCAGAGCGGTGGATTCTCTGTTAAGCAACAAAGTGGGAGCACTGGCAGTAGGGAATTTTCCGGCCTACAAGCTCAAGGTGGTAAGCGAACAGAACATTTCCTTCATCTGGCCTTGCTGGTATTAACGGTGAGAGTTTGTGGATCATCCTGTGAGCTGTAACGGCCAAATGTAAGGTGAGGCTGTGCTCCAGAGAGAGCTCTGAGCCTCCAGTCGAGGTGAACAATGGCGCGCAGATAGTTCGTTAAACTGAAACCACACGGTTTGGATCTGTGTCACACCGTACCATCCGAGTTGATCCGCAGCATGATCAAGTCTTATTTTCACAGCGTTCACAGGGTCACTGATGGTGGGCGGGGAGACGGTTCAGGCATTCTTTCATTCCTGTGTATCCTTCAACCTCACGAAGGAGCCGTGATAATTTGATCCCAATAGTGAGCTAGTCTCAGTTCATCCAACTTTCCTTCGGTTTGCAATCCAATTTTCAATTGCTCCCATGGTACATGATCTTTCTCAATTTTACCCGAACAAAGCACGCAATCGTTTAGATCAGCAGAAAATGGGCTACATCTCCCATCACGAAGCCTTTCAACTAGAACAAAAGGCCAACTGGAGTTTCTGTAAAATTTTAATGACTCATCACGCTCCTTACATTCATCAACATGTCTTGATAGCAATCTGCAAACCCATGTCAAGTTTAACACTCTTTCCCCCGAGTCACAATGTTCTGGGTACAATTCCCAACCCAAGATTTGAGAGCACGGAATGTAGGCCTACAGGTTGGTGCCATACTGCGCGAGTGTTGCACTGTCACACATGCCAAGGGTCACAGGGAATAATTACTTCAGAATCATAGATACCTGCAGTGCCATTTGGCCCATTGAGTCGACACCGACTACAATCTCACCCAGGCTTGATAACGTAACCCCATGTATTTACCCAGACTATCCTGCTGACACTAAGGGTCAATTCATCATGGCCAATCCACCTAACCTGACTTCTTTGGACAGTGGGAGGAAACACACGCAGATGCAGATAGACTGTGCAAACTCCACACAGAGGGCAACCCAAGCTGGCAATCAAAGCTGGGTCCCTGGCACTGAGAGGCAGCAGTGCTAACCATGTGCTACCGTGCCACCCATAAACATTGACCCCATCTGCCTAATTGGGTGGATATTAAAGATCCCATGGCAGTGGGTGTACAAGTACACAGCCCATATTCCTATTGCAGCCAGTAGATTAACTCATTTTTCATTTCATTGCCAGTTGGGGCATCTCGCTGTACTTGATATACATGCTAGCTCAAAGATGGTCATCTATAACACTGCCACAATGCCTGACTTACCCATCTCAGCTAATCCGTTTCCGAACTCGTCATTCACGGTGAAGGTGGCACTGCTGCTGCACAGTGCCAGGGAGCCAGGTTTTATTCTGGTCTTGGGTGACTGTCTGTGTGGAGTTTGCGCGTTGTCCCTATGTCTGCGTGGATTTCCTCCCGGTACGCTGGTTGTGCAGTTTAGAATGGATTGGTTATGCTAAATTGCCCCTTAATGTCCAAAGATATGTAGGTTAGGTAGATTGGCCATGCTAAATTGCCCCTTAATGTTCAAAGATGTATAGGTTCGGAGGATTGACCATGCTAAATTGCCCCTTAATGTCCAAAAATATGTAGGTTAGGTGGATTGGCCGTGCTAAATTGCTCCTTAGTGTCCAAAGATGTGCAGGTTAGGTGGATTGGCCATGCTAAATTGCCCCTTAATGTTCAAAGAAATGTAGGTTTGGTGGATTGGCCATGCTAAATTTCCCCTTAGTGTCCAAAGATGTGTAGGTTAGGTGGATTGGCCATGCTAAATTGCCCCTTAGTGTCCAAAGATGTGCAGGTTAGGTGGATTGGCCTTGCTAATTTGCCCCTTAACGTTCAAAGATATGTCGGTTCGGTGGATTGGACATGCTAAATTGCTCCTTAATGTCCAAAGATTTGTAGTTTAGGTGGACTGGACATGCTAAATTGCCCCTCAGTGTCCCAAGATGTGCAAGTTGGGTGGAGTAACAACGGTGACCGCACGGGGTTACAGGGATAGGCCGGGGGG